>NC_029789.2:100510590-100571581 GCF_000816755.2 Arachis ipaensis | reverse complement strand
TGCCACTAACGTTGAAGTTAACGTGGATCATCCCTGGGTGAGGAACGTTAGTGAAAAAGGTGATTGTCACTAACGTTCTCGAACCCACACTCTCACTTAACGTTAACGCCACAAACGTCCTGAGCTAAACACCCTGCTTACTTCACACTTTCTCTCTGCAAGTAAAGCTAAGCCCACTGAAAAGTATAACTGCTTCAGACTCAAGATCCAAAGGCCCATATCCAAGACTTGAAGAACCAACTAGAAGATCAGAAGAGTAGTATATATAGGGGTAGTTTTGAATTAAAAAGAAGCTTTTTTGGGGATGGGAAATTGAGAACTACTCTCTTTATAATTTACTTTCTCTGCACTTCTAGTTCTAGTTTTCAGGATGTATTCTCCATCTTTGTTTTCCATTTCCAGAGCTATGAACAACTAACCCCCTTTCATTGGGTTAGGGAGCTTTGTTGTAATTTTATGGATCAATACTAATTTTCATTACTCTTCTTCTATCTTTTCTCTTGATTTTACTAGAAAGCTTTCAATCTTCAACCAATTGGGTAGTTATCTTGGAAAAGAAGCTATTCATACTTGGATCTCTTCTGAACCTTGGAAGAGGAATGAAGAGATCATGCTAGAAATGCTTTCTCATGTTGGACCAAATTGGGTTTGGTTGGGTATGGTGACTATAATCCTACCAACACTTGATTTGGGAATGCATGTGGTATAATCAGTGACCATACTTCATCTCTTCTCATGAGCAATTATCCAAGGAATTGGCTATTGATCAAGATTTGAGAGATTGAATTACCAAGGAATTAGAATTCGATCACTTAAGATTGCCAAGGAGATCAATGAATGCATTGATTGAGGAAGATATAAAAATGAACTTGATCCAGAGAATGCAACATCTCCTAAGCCCAATGAATCCCCATTTCTGATCTTACCCATTCTCTTTAATTTCTGCAATTTACTTTCATGAGCATCTTCCCCATTCCCATTTACAATTCTGCAATTTACTTTCCGTCATTTACTTTCAGCTCTTTACTTCCAGCATTTACATTTTCTGCTGTTTACTTTCCCGCCATTTAATTTCCTGTAACTCTCAAACCAAATTCTGATTTGCTCAATTTGAACATTCCTCTAATTAAAGTTGCTTGACCAATCAATCCCTGTGGGATTCGACCTCACTCTATTGTGAGTTTTTACTTGACGACAATTCGGTATACTTGCTGAAGGAAAATTGTTAAGAGACAAGTTTTCATGCTATCACCTAATCATAATAGAAATCCTAAATCCTAATCCTAATCCTAAATCCTAAGAGAGAGGAGAGAGCCTCTCTCCCTAGAAACTACATATAAACCAAAAATTATGAATTATGAAAGTATGCTTGAATAAATGGATGGATTCCTCCACTTTATAGCCTCTAATCTGTGTGTTCTGGGCCGAAACTGGGTCAGAAACAGCCCAGAATTTGCTGGTTGTGAAATCTGCCACGCTGGTTTTCGTCACTGCAATGCATCTGCATGGAGCACGCGTTCGCGTCGCCTATCTGTACGGCCACTATAGCAAATTATATATCATTTTGAAGCCCCGGACGTTAGCTTTCCAACGCAACTAAAACAGCATCATTTGGACCTCTGTAGCTCAAGTTATGACCATTTGACTACAAAGAGGTCAGGCTGGATAGCTTAGCAATTTCTTCAACTTCTTGTATTCCTTCCACTTTTGCATGCTTCCATTCCATCCTCTAAGCCATTCCTGTCCTGTAATCTCTGAAAACACTTAACACACATAGCAAGGCATTGAATGGTAATAAAAGAGGATTAAAATTAGTAAAATTTAAGAGCAACGAAGCATGTTTTCAATCATAGCACAAAATCAGGAAGGAAATTGTAAAACCATGCAATTAGTATGAATAAGTGGGTAAGGACTTGATAAAAACCACTCAATTAAGCACAAGAAAAACTATAAATTAGTGTTTTATCAGTTACCTTGCTTACTAATGTTTATGATCATGTGTACTTCTTAGAACAGAGACAACAATGTTCAGAACTAAAAACAGATCACCCTGGGAAAGCCCCTTGCTAGCGTTGAACACCAGACAAGAGGGAAAGATGGGCGTTCAACACCCTAATAGAGCAGCAATACTGGCGTTGAACGCTAGGCAGTGAGCACTGACTGGGCATTCAACGTCTTAAAGGGAGAAGTAAGCTGACGCTGAACGCCGACCAGGGAGCACTGGCTGGACGTTCAACACCCTGAAAGGAGAACAAAGCTGGCGTTGAATGCCAGCCAGGGAGCACTGGTTGGGCATTCAACGCCAAAAGAGGAATGGAAAGCTGGCGTTAAACACTAGCCAGAAGGGACTGTCTAGGCATGCAATGCCTAGGAGGAGCATAAGGTTGGCGTTGAACGTCAGAATGGGGGTATTCTGGGCTTCCAACGCCCAACAAAGGTAAGGGAGGTTTTTGACTTTTTCAAAACATATCTTTTCCAAGTCTTATCTTTTTAATCATATCTTTTAAACAAGATTCTTTCAACCATCATCTTTGAATTTCAAATTCCTTTTAAATTTAAAATCTTTTTCAAATCTTTCTCAATTCTTTTTCAAATCTTTTATTAAACTTGAAAATCTTTTTTATACCCTTCATATTTTCTATCCTATCTTTTATAACTTTTTCATATCTTTGATGATGAAACAAATTTTAAAACTTATCTTTTTCTATTTTTTACCAAAGTGTTAATCATATCATCTTTATCTTTTATCTAATTAAATTTCAAAAACCCACCCTACTACTCCCTATATATATTATTCACACCACACACTCCCTCATCCACATCTCATTCAAATCCCTCTCCTATTCTTCGTCTTCTTTCTCCTCTTTTTACTCGAGGATGAGCAAAATTTTAAGTTTGGTGTGGAAAAAGCCTTGCCTTCTCATTCCATTCGAATTCCATGGCTCCAAAAAATGGAAATTCCACTTCAAGAAGCAAGAAAGAAGACAACCCAACAGCTGTTTTCAAACCTTTCAGATTCTACGCCAAGCATCATGAAGAACATTATTACAAAATAATGTGCAAGAGGACAGTGATCCCGGAGGCCAAATTCGAATTAAAAGAAGATGAGTATCCAGAGATCTAAGAGCAGATTCAAAAGAGAGGCTGGGAATTCCTGGCCAACCTTTGACCAATGTTGGATTAACAATGGTCCATGAATTCTATGCAAATCTGTGGATGACAGATAAGTAAAAGAAAGATGGAAAAGTGTTCCATACTTTTTACACCATGGTCCGGGGAAAGACTCTCTATTTTCATCTTGACAAGGTGAGAGAGATCTTTAAATTACCTCCACAAAGGGATGATCCAGAATCCTTTAATAGGAGGGTGGTAGCTAATCCCAAGCTGGATCAGATTCTAGAAGACATATGTCTGCCTAGAACTCAGTTGATCAATAACACAAAAGGTAAACCAAACAAACTGAGAAGAGTAGATCTCAAACCAGTTACTAAGGGTTGGCTGGATTTCATGGGGCGTTCCATACTCCCTACCAACAACACTTTTGAGGTCACCATCAGAAGGACTGTGATGATGATTCACTGCATCATGATGGGGAATGAGGTGGAAGTCCACCAATTAATCCCCATTGAGTTGTACAAGGTTGCAAATAAGATGTCAACTCAAGACAAATTGGCTTATCCAAACCTTATCATTAGCTTGTGCAAAGAGGCTAGAGTCTTGATTAAAAGAGACTCATATATCCTAGCAGAAAGCCAAATCACCAAGCAAGTAATGGAAAGCTCCAGAATACTAGATGATCATCCCAAAAGAAAGACACCTGAGCCTCTTCAAACACAAGAGGTCCCTCCAATTGAATATTAGACCCAGCTGGAATCATCTGTTGCATAATTGTAAACCACCTTGGATCAATTAAGAGAGGAGCCAAAAGACCAGACTAGCGTGCTTTGCAAACTGATCAAGGAACAAGAGAAGTAGGGGCGTGAACTAGAAGAGCTGAAGCGTTAGAAATTATCCCCCGAAGATCCTAGGGCCAACCATGATTAAGGTGGTTGAGTTCCACCTCCCTATTTCTGTACTTATTTTAATTGTTGTTTCTTATGTTTGGATTTACATGATCACTAGTAGCATTTAAGTTTTATTTAAGTTTCTGTCTTTTAATTGCATGAGCATTATTAGGATTTAAGTTTCTATTTTTCTTTTTTCAAATACGTATAAAATGTTCCTCTTATCATCTCATTGAACTTGAATAAAATTTTGATTTTTTTTAGAAGCAGTAAAGATGCATAAATCTCGAGTTATATAATAAGAATAGTTCAGTTATCTGATGTGGTGGCATTGCTTTTATTTTCTGAATGCATGAATAAACAGTGCATGTTTCATGTTCGAGTTAAGAATGTTGGCTCTTGAAAGAATGATGAATAAAAGAGAAGTATTATTGGTAATCTAAAAAATCAAAAAGTTGATTCTTGAAGTAAGAAAAAGCAGCAAAAAGAAAAAAAAAGAAAAAAAAAGAAAATTATGCAAAAAAAAAAGAAAAGTAAGAAGAAAAAGAAAGAAAAAAAAAGCCAATAGCTCTTTTAACCAAAAGTCAAGAGCAATTATCCAAGGCTTTGAGCATCAATGGTTAGGAGTGCCTAAAAGAAACAAAATCTTGGCCCAACAGCTCAATTGAACTCCTTCCCCTAACTATATGCTTGTGGTGTGAAGGTGTCAAGTGAAAAGCTTGAGATTGAGCAGTTAAAGTTATAATCCAAGGCAAAAGAGTGTGCTTAAGAACTCTGGACACCACTGGCTGGGGATTCTAGCAAAGCTGAATCACAATCCGAAAGGGTTCACCCAGTTAAGTATCTGTGGCGTTTATGTATCCGGTGGTAATACTAGAAAACAAAGTGCTTAGGGTCACGGCCAAGACTCAAAAGAAGATGTGGTCAAGAATAAAAAAGAACTAAATTAGGAGAGTCAATAATATCATCTGGATTCTAAGTTCCTGAAGATGCCAATTATTCTAAGTTTCAAAGGATAGTGAGATGCCAAAACTATTCAGAAGTGAATAGCCACTAGTCCCGCTCATCTAATTGAAAAATGAGCTTCATTGAAAACTCTAAGATTTATTGTATCCTTCTCTTCTTTTTAATCCTACTTTGTTTTTGGTTTCCTGGGGACAAACAACAGTTTAGGTTTGGTGTTCTAATGAGCAGATATTTTATACACTTTTTGGCATCATTTTCATATAGTTTTTATTATGTTTTGTTTAAGTTTTATTATATTTTCATAGGTTTTAGTGCAAAATTCACATTCTTGGATTCTACTTTGAGTTGTTACGTTTATGATTATTTCAGGTAATTTCTAGCTGAAATTGAGGAGCTTTGGAAAAGTCTGAGTCAGAGACAGAGAAAGGACTGCAGATGTTGTCAGATTCTGACCTCTGTGCATTCGAAGAAGAATTTTTGGAGCTACAGACGTCCAAATAGCACGAGCTTAACGGCATTCGAAAGCTAACATCCAGGACTTTTCAGAAATATATAATAGTCTATACTTTGCTCTAGAAATGAAGGTCCAAAACTGGCGTTCAATGCCAGCACTTCACCTTCTTCCTGGCATTGGACACCCAAAAGGGAGCAGCTGGCATCCAACGCCCAAAAAGGAGTCCAAAGCTGGCGTTCAACACCCAATAAGGGTACTAGCTCGTGGAGTCACCCTTAGCTTAGCCCAAACATTCACCAAGTAGGCCCGAAAAGTGGATTTTTGCACTACAAGACTAGTTTATCTTATTTCTGTAATCCTTAGTTGCTAGACTAGTATATATAGAACAAAGATCACCCTTGTTAGAAATATTTTCCCATTCAAATACATTACTACTTTCTGTAAGCTATAAGTCACTAACCTCCTAGGTTAAGGTTAGGAGCTCTACTGATTCTTATGGATTAATAATATAATTGTTTTATTTCAATCTATGCTTGATTCCATTCTAAGATGTATCTTCGTTCTTCATCCTAATGAATTTGGAGTGTAACTTGACTGTCATCCCTATTCTACATGGGTTCTTGCGAGTCCTTGACGGGATAGTACTGAACCACAAGCTTGATTATACATCTCTTAGACGGCTAATCCACGACTTCGTTGGGGACTTGGAGACATTAGTTCAGTTGAGGTACGGGATGATTTGGGCCTTTGTGGTATAGGCTAGAATCAAGATGTAACATTCTCTGATCTGGAAGATTCGACCTTGTCTGTGGCACTTTGAGTAGGATCACCAAGGGAATGGACTGCAGGAGCTTCATCCTCATTCAGATTGGATGACCACTGACCTGGCGTTGGCTCTAAAGCAGAGGAGATTAATGACCACTGACTTGGCGTTAATCACTTACAGCCTGCCACAGAATGAATCATCAGACATTGAAGTAGACAATGAGAAAAGTTGATCCAGAAGGAGGAAGCATCTCCGAAGCCTCAACCGTTCTCTTATCAATTGATTTCACATCTATCAAGTAATACTTTATTTATTCTATTTTTATGCGTTTTCCCACAATAGCTATATTTTCTATCCGCCTGATTAAGATCGACAAGATAGCCATTGCTTATTCAAACCAACAATCTCCGTGGGATCGACTCTCACTCACCTGAGGTATTACTTGGATGATCCGGTGTACTTTCCGGTCTATCTGTGCGAATATTGTGGAGTCAATTTTGTGCGCCACCAGGTCTAGTGCCCAGTGGCTAAAATTTTATCCTTATGCGTATACATCGCCCACCCGTACGCGTGACCTTTGTCGCGGGCATTGGTTAAACGAGCGCCAGTTCTAACGCCACTTGCTCCAGGGCAACACCACTTCAATTCCACCGCCCATTCCAGCTCTAGGGCTTCCCTTGTCTCATGGTTTATTGCTTATTCGATTCATGCTTGCCTATATAGATCCATTCACATTGTATGCTTCATGGATTCATTACTCAATGTATCGAATGCATGCTTTCTTTGGCTTATCATATGAACACCTCATGCATTTATTTGCATGCTTCATGGGGTTCCAAAGTGTGTCCAAACTTCTCCTTTCTTCTTTTGAGCTTGTTTTAGGCTTTTTGCTTCTTTTTCTACCATTTTCTACAAAATTAATCAAATGAAAGACATCAAAGCAATATACAACTTAAGCACAAAAAATACTCAACAATTGAGCATTATGAACTAATTTATGATATAGAAAAGCATAGAAAACACAACATGATGCGCATGCATCATCCGTTAAACTGTCGATGGTTAGGCACTTATCATTGAATCTATTTAAGTACTTTCTAGTGGACTCTTCCGGGTGTTGTGTAATGCCTAGCAGGCTAATCAAATGCTTTGCTTTGGCTATACATGAAGTGAGTTGTGCCAGGAATTTATGAGAGTTGTCGTTGAAGTATGATATCGAGTCGTTTAGGAGCGCGTTTAGCCACTTGATAGCTAGGCCGGCTAGGGTTATTGGGAAGGTCCGGCATCGGACGACATCGACCGCTCCTTCCAGGTTCATCCTGGCCTCGTAGGATGTTATGTGTTCTTGGGGGTCTTTGGTGTTGTCGTACTTCATGTCGGTTAGCTTGTCGAACCCTTTTGGTAACTTTACTCTCAAGACTTTATCGGTGAATGGGGTTGCTCCCGTTACCATGCATTCGTATTGCCTTTTCTTGGAATCTCTCTGGTGTCTTTTTCCATGGTCCTCTTGGTCGGGTTCTCGGGATCTACTATGATTTTTACACCTCTCGTGATGTCGATCCAGAATTCTCGTTCTGTTCCCCTTATAGGGGTAGTTCGGGAGACCACTTTACCCATGTGCTCTAGTTGGTAGCGTTCGTTTGTGGCAGTCCTACCTTCTAGGGTTTGAACTCGGTGGAGAAGCTCCTAGATTATGCGGTTTGTATCTTCTCCTAGGTCATCGAATGGCTTACTTTTATTAGACCGGCGATCTTCTTTTTGTGACCGCTGTCTCAGTTGATTGCGTGTCACATGGTTGTGGACCATGCTGGCCACCCTTCCGTGGTCTAGGGTTTGCCATGGTTCTGAAGCTCAGGCTGTGGATTAGGTTCTGGGTTTTGGTTGGGTGGCTCCTCATGGACATCCGCCATGCTGCCAAGATCTCAATGGGCCCCACAGATAGTGCCAATATACAGGATTGTACCTGAAGGTTCAAAGAGTGATTGCTTAGGGGTGCTCATTGGTCCGGCAGGATGGCAAGGCTAGATCTGAGAAGCATGGGGATGGTATTGGTGCACGAATCCCCACACTTTGTACAATTGTACCATCAAGTACACTGGGTTATCCAAGTAATAACTGAGCGATTCAGGGTCGATCCCACGAGGATTGTGGTTTGAAGCAAGCTATGGTTATCTTGCAGGTCTTAGTCAAGCAAAATCAAGAAGTTGTTGGTTTTGATTTGGAAGATGGAATTAGGTTGATATGTTTACAATGATAATCTTAAAACTTAGATGGATGAGGCTTGGATTTGCTTTGTCCTTCTGGATTAACTCTGATCTTACTGTCTTCTTTGCTTGTGAATGATTCCTCCAGATCTGAACACTAGGGTTAGTGCACATCTAGTTTGATTGAGGGTGAAGCTCATGCAGTCCATTCTCCTTAATGATCCTACTCAAAATGCCACAGACAAGGTCGGATCTTCTGGATTAGAGAATGCTGCACCTTTGGATTCTAGCCTGTACTACAGAGACCCTAATCTTTCCATACCTCGGCTGAACTGGTGTCTCGAGAAGTCCCCAACGAGGTCGTGGATTAGCCATCTGAGAGTTGTATAATCAAGCTAGCGGTTCATGCTTTCCAGTCACGTATTCACACGAACCCAAGTAGACACGGGTGGTTGTCAGGCACACGGTCCTAGTATGATGAACGGAACTGATTGTCATGGATCATCCCATTCACCATGTGGAAGAACGAATATACATCTTAGAATTAAATCAGACACGGATTGAAGAAGAACAGTAATACTTTTATTAATTCACAGAACTTAGCAGGGCTCCTCCCCTTAACGTAGGAGGTTTAGAGACTCATACTGATAAGAAAATACAATGATAAATGAAAATATGGTGTAAAAGTGGCTGAAGATCCTTAACAAAGAGTGATCTTCTACTTTAAATACTAAACTAGTAAGGGTAAAAGAGTTTTTTTAGTGCTAAAATCCACTTCTGGGGCCTACTTGGTGAGTGTTTGGGCTGAAATTTGATGAGATCCACGTGCTAGGAGGCCTCTAGAGCATTGAACGCTGGCTAGTGGGTCCTCTTTGGGCTTTTGGACATTGGTCTCTTCTCCTTGGGCGCTGGATGCCTGAAAGGGGGCAGAAGGCTGGCGTTGGATGCCAGTTTTGGGCCTTCTAATCTGAAGCAAAGTATGGACTATTATACATTGCTGGAAAGCTATTGAAGTCAGCTTTACATAGCCGTTGAGAACGCTCCATATTGACTTCTGTAGCTCCAGAAAAGTTGTTCCGAGTGCAAGGAGATCAGATCCGGATACCATCTACAGTGCTTTCTCTGTCTCTGAATTAGACTTTTGCTCCAGCTCCTCAATTTCAGCCAGAAAATACACAAACTCAAAGTAGAATCCAAAAATATGAATTTAACACTAAAACCTATAAAAACTTAATAAAAACTAAACAAAACCTACTAAAAACTATATGAAAATAATGCCAAAAAACATATAAAATATCCGTTCATCAGGTACCTGTAAAGACATTCCGATGCTCAAGTGAGAGAGCTATAGAAGTAAGGGTTAAGTGTGTAAGGTTGAATGATCATACTTGGGAGAGTAGCTAAGCACTCCTTTTATAGATGGCGTAAGTTATATTTTCTAAAGATAAAGTGGGTCCGGTTGTGCCAGATTTTAGGCAAATTTATTGGAATCTCGGGTGGCTCTGAGTGGGCCAATTTGTGAGGGACCCAAGGAGATTCGAGAGTTTGGGTCTATAACAAATATAATTGGATACAGAAAAAAATGTGATATTATTTAGATTCAAGTAAATATTAATTATCTATAATACTTTTACACCATGGAAAAGAATTATAGAAAAAATACGTCCAATAAAATAAAAAAATAAAAACACTATAAAAATGGTCAAGAAAGTATTTTTTAACTGTGTGCATCAAAAAACAACATAAAAGCAACGTATAATAATTGATGGGGCGATGATCATCGTCGGTCTAGAATTTCTCTTGTAGAAATAAGGACTTCGTTGTAAGCATAACTCAAAACCGACAAACAATCCTCGCGTCAAATTAAAAATTTGTGGTTCTTGTCACGAATAACAAACCCCTAATAAGAATTAATCGAAGTATTTAGACTCCGGGTCATCTCCCTAGGAAATAATGAAGTGCTCAATTATTGGCTATGAATGGGCAAGGGGGGTTTTGGTTCATAAGAGGGCAAGAAAAGTAAATTAAACAAGTAATTAAAGAAAGCAAGATAAAGAACTCTTGGCTAAGACTTAGGTAATTGAGATCACCATCCTTGTCAACAAACCAAATATTGATAATCATGAGAGGCCAACCCATTAAGTCTAATTCCCAAAAGCTTTAAGTACATAACATCTACTCCTAAGCTTGAAGTACATCAAATAGGTTTGATCACATCAACCCTTAGTCCCAACCTACCTACTAGTTAACTTAGTAGTAGGTTAGCGTCAATGGGTGTCAAATTGATCACCAAGGGTTCTCAAATCACCAAATCCATTATACCCAAGGACTCAAGTTTACCCAATTCCGTTGGCTTAGACCAAGAGATGATAGAACTACTCAAAAACTAAGGAGAACATTTCATCAAACATGTAGAATGCAATAAAAGTAAACATCATAAATTGCAAGAATAATAAAATCTACCAACTACTAATTGCAAGGGAAATAAGATCACAACTTAATTCATCAATAAAAGAAACATCAACATCAAATTGCATTAAATGTAAACCAAATCCAACATGAGTTCATCATCACAAAAGAGAGCAAATTGAGAAATTAACATCACAATTAAGAGAATCAAGATGTAGAAATGAGAAATTATAAAAGAAACAAGATGAGATCAAGTAATTGAACATGGATCTAAGACAATCTAACCTAATCCTAACCTAATTCTAGAGAGAAGAGGGAGCTTCTCTCTCTAGAAAATAAACTAAAGGCTCATGTGGGCTAAACTAATTGCTCCCCCTTTGGTTGGACTTCAATTCTGCATGAAATACACTCAGAAACAAGTTAGATTTGGGCCTGGGCAGCTCAGAAATCGCCCCCCAGCATTTTGCCTTTAAGTGGGCCATGTGAGAGTATCGGCGCGTGCGCGTCATGTGTGCGTGCGCGTCGATTGGTAAATTCTTCATCCGCGTGAACGCGTCATGTACGCGTGCGCGTCTCTATGTAAACCCACTTTTGCGTGTGCGCGCCCATTGATGCATTCCCAATCTTTGTTTTTTCATGCATTCTCCACTTTGCACGCTTTCCTCCTTATTTCTTCCACCCAATACTTGCCTTATGAACCTGAAATCACTCAACAAACACATCAAGGCATCAAATGGAATTGAAGTGAATCAAAATCACCAATTTAAGGGCTTAAAAATCATGTTTTTACACTTAAGCATAATTCAAGGGAGAATTACAAAACCATGCTATTTCATTGAATAAATGTGGGAAAAGGTGGTAAAATCTTCTAAAATAAGCACAAGATAAATCACGAAATCGGGCTTTATCAAATCTCCCCACACTTAAACTAAGCATGTCTGATGAGTATTTTGGTGAAAAATAAATTTCTCCCAAAACACACAAATCTAACCTGCAAGTGTACCGGGTCGTATCAAGTAATAAAAACTCACGGGAGTGAGGTCGATCCCACAGGGATTGAAGGATTGAGCAATTTTAGTTTAGTGGTTGATTTAGTCAAGCGATTCGAGTGTTGGTTGGGTGATTTGTGATTTGCAGAATGTAAATTGCATGAAAGTAAAGAGAGCAGGAAATTAAATTGCTAAATCTTAGGGAACAAGAAATTAAATGGCAGAAACTTAGATAGCAAGAAATGTAAATTGCGGAATCTTAAAGTGCAAGGAATGTAAATTGCTTGAAATGTAAAGGGGATTGGGATGTGGAATTGCAGAAATTAAATAAGGAAAAGTTAAATTGCATCAAATAGAAGAGTAAAAGGGAATTGGGATTGAATCGGATCTTATAGCAGAAAAGTAAATAAACATGGAAAGCAAGAAACAGAATGTAAATTGGAGATTTGGATCTCAGGACCCAGATACTAGAAAACTAAGTCTAGATCTCAATGCCTTCCTAGATCCAATAAGAACAATTGCAAGGGAATTGTAAATTGAAAAGATAATAGATGAAGAGCAATTAACCGGAAATGAAATTCAATTAACAGTAAAGAAACAGAGAAATCCAAGATTGAGATTGAAACAGAATTTCTTCAATTCTCCAATCCAAGATCCAAGACAAGTGTAATTGAAATTGAAAGCAATGAAAACAAAGAAATTAAAGATCGAGTTAGGGGGCTAACGTTGGCGCAAACTTTTGGTGCCCAGGGGAGAATTTTCAAGTTCCAACGTTAGCCTCCAAGTTAGGGGGCTAACGTTGGGGCTAACTTTTCAACCAAAAGTTTGTGCAAAAGTTTGATGCTAACTTAAGGTCCAAGCTTTCTTCACCTATCATTAATCAACCAAACTCATCAAAGCTATGCTCAAAATCATGAGATATTCATTCTTTCATAATATGCAACAAATATAGCATAAAACCTCATGAAGCAGCTTATAGTTTTTTTTGCTTTGGCCTTGACTCTAAGTATCATGTCTCAAAGTGGCTCTTTAGATAAGCTTTCAATCAATACTCCTAAACCAGTTGGTTTTAAGGTATTAGGTGTTAAAGCACCCCTAAGGATTTACTTGCTCAAGCCTCTTTCCTTGACACATTTCAACCACAAGCATTTACTAGGATAACATCTCTTTGAGTTTTTGTTTCTTTCTTTCTTTTTCTGCCTAGTAATTGATGCTCAGAGCCTTGGGCCATGTTCTTTTTGTTTTTGTATTTTCTTTACTTTATTTTTGTTTTGTTTGCTGCTTCTTGGATCAATAGATTTTTGAGAATCTCCACAATACTTCTTTGAACTTCATGTCCTTCCTATGAGCTCCCATGCAAGTTTTCACAAGCATGCAACCTCAATACATAATCATACAACTAGAACCACCACTTCTCCTAATCTTTTGCTTGCCTCAAAATTGTTTAATTCATCAATCCTTCTTTTCAAAGAACTTTCATGTGATGCATTCTTGAAAATTGAGTGCAAACAAGTTTTGAAGATAAGAATTTTGTGAATGATCAAACATCTTGCTTATTGAATTATAAAGGAAAACCATGATATGCATGCAGGCAGGGGTATAAAAAACTATACTATGCAGACAGGCAGCAACTTGCAATAGCAGCAATATTTGATGTAAATAGTCACTTAACAATACAACCTGTTGGAGTTCACTTGCTTTCCTTCTCATCACCATTGCTGACCTTTATGTTCATCTTTTGTTTCTTTGGTTGATGATTCTTAATCCCTCCAAAGGCTTGCATGATGCTCTGCAATGATATTGGAAGTTGCTTGTTCCCCAAGCACTTAGAAACAATGGTTAGCATGCAGGATTTATTTGTGGGCCTTTGTACTTACTTTGGTGTGAGAACACCAAACTTAGTACCTTGCCAATGGTTCTTGTGCATCAGATTAACCACCATGTGTAAAACTCTTTTTCTTTTTCAAAAATGACAAAACTGAAAACCAGGAATCAGCAGAATAGTTAACTAGTTCATCCATCATGCTTGAAGCCAGCATTATGCAGAAAATGAGAATGTGTTTTATGATGGGATTTTGGTGAAACACCAAACTTAGAATCCTTCGTCAAAATTAGAGAAAAATAAAGAAAAAGTGCTTGATCTAGATCACCACCTCACTTAATCATTGTCAATCTAATCAGTCCCCGGCAACGGCGCCAAAAACTTGATGAGTATTTTGGTGAAAAATAAATTTCTCCCAAAACACACAAATCTAACCGGCAAGTGTACCGGGTCGTATCAAGTAATAAAAACTCACGGGAGTGAGGTCGATCCCACAGGGATTGAAGGATTGAGCAATTTTAGTTTAGTGGTTGATTTAGTCAAGCGATTCGAGTGTTGGTTGGGTGATTTGTGATTTGTAGAATGTAAATTGCATGAAAGTAAAGAGAGCAGGAAATTAAATTGCTAAATCTTAGGGAACAAGAAATTAAATGGCAGAAACTTAGATAGCAAGAAATGTAAATTGCGGAATCTTAAAGTGCAAGGAATGTAAATTGCTTGAAATGTAAAGGGGATTGGGATGTGGAATTGCAGAAATTAAATAAGGAAAAGTTAAATTGCATCAAACAGAAGAGTAAAAGGGAATTGGGATTGAATCGTATCTTATAGCAGAAAAGTAAATAAACATGGAAAGCAAGAAACAGAATGTAAATTGGAGATTTGGATCTCAGGACCCAGAGACTAGAAAACTAAGTCTAGATCTCAATGCCTTCCTAGATCCAATAAGAACAATTGCAAGGGAATTGTAAATTGTAAAGATAATAGATGAAGAGCAATTAACCGGAAATGAAATTCAATTAACAGTAAAGAAACAGAGAAATCCAAGATTGAGATTGAAACAGAATTTCTTCAATTCTCCAATCCAAGATCCAAGACAAGTGTAATTGAAATTGAAAGCAATGAAAACAAAGAAATTAAAGATCACTCTATGCCAAAAGCTATGAAAATTCAAAAGAAAAACTCTTCCGGAAAATTTGGTGCCCAGGGGAGAAATTCATGTGCCAACGTTAGCCTCAAAGTTTGGGGGCTAACGTTGGCGCAAACTTTTGGTGCCCAGGGGAGAATTTTCAAGTTCCAACGTTAGCCTCCAAGTTAGGGGGCTAACGTTGGGGCTAACTTTTCAACCAAAAGTTTGTGCAAAAGTTTGATGCTAACTTAAGGTCCAGCTTTTTGCTTCCTGGTTCAATTTCACTTATTCCATTGTCCTCTCTTCACTCCTAGCCATTCCTTCTTGCTTCAACCTTTCTCCAAGCTTTCTTCACCTATCATTAATCAACCAAACTCATCAAAGCTATGCTCAAAATCATGAGATATTCATTCTTTCATAATATGCAACAAATATAGCATAAAACCTCATGAAATGGCATGAATTCATATATGGTTGGTTCAATCAAGGGAAACATGAAAATCTACTCAATTAGCTTGCTTGTAGCTCAAGAAAGTGCATAATTCTAATGAAAACAAGAGAAAATGACTAGTTAAAATAGGCTAAGATGACTTGTCATCAATGTCCTCATGCTAAAATCAAGAAAGAAGCAAAAGGTATCACATTTATTCAATGCAAACTAACTAAATACAATCTATCTATATGCAATCTATTTACATGATGTAATGGCTTAGTCAAAATAAATCAATCTCCAAGAATATACATGCAATTACAAGGGCTAAGGCATTTGCAATCACATCAAACCACAATTGGATTGAATCATTGAAAGAGTTCACAAACTTTCAAGAAAACATGATCATGGGTGGAAATATGTAATCGAGCGATCGAACCCTCGCCGGATGTGTATCCACTCTAGGCACTCAGTGTATAGGGTTGATTCACTCAATTCTTCCCTGATCATGCCTTCCAAGACTTGTTTTTCATCTAACAATCAACAATTACTTTATGCATACATACAAGTATCATGAGGACTTTCCATAGGTTGTAATGGGGCTAGGGTCAAGGTAGGATGCATATGGTCATGTGAGCTTGAAATTCGAATCTTTGATTAACTTAAACTTCCCACCTAACCTATGACAACCTAAACAATTCTAAACAAACCTAGCTATCCATTCTTTACTTTTTCACACACTCGTGCATTTCCTTTTGATTACCACACATATGCATTGGTTATTATTAAGCTTCAAACATTGGGACATTTTGTTCCCTTTTTGTTGTATTATAAATTTTAAAATATATATATATATATATATATATATATATATATATATAAGAAAATTTATAATAAAACAAAAAGAGAACAAAATGTCCCAATGTTTGAAGCTTAATAATAACCAATGCATATGTGTGGTAATCAAAAGGAAATGCACGAGTGTGTGAAAAAGTAAAGAATGGATAGCTAGGTTTGTTTAGAATTGTTTAGGTTGTCATAGGTTAGGTGGGAAGTTTAAGTTAATCAAAGATTCGAATTTCAAGCTCACTTGACCATATGCATCCTACCTTGATTAATACATGAGTATGTACCCTATTCCTAAAATTTTTCTTTAACAAAAACACACACACACTTTTATCTTTGCCCAATGTTCCCAACTTCCCAAAATCAAATGATAAACACTTCTCACTAGCCTAAGCTAATCAAAGATCCAAACAAGGGACATTTATTGTTTTTCACTTAAGCTTGTAATGTGTTACAATTATGAACAAATATGTTAAGCATAGGCTCAAGATTGGTTAACAATGGGAGATAAAAGGTTAGCTATTTGGGTAAGTGAGCTATTTGAACAATGGCCTCAATCATATAAATGCATGTATACACAAAATAATGGATATAAAGAATCAAACAAATCAAAGATTACACTCATAGGAAGAGAATAATGCACAAGAATGAAAATAAGTGGTTGTATATGATGTAACCACACAATTACGCTCAAATCTCACATGCTTGTGTTCTTTGCTCAAAACATGATCCACAAGTGTATAATTCAAGCAAGTTCTAAAAATTTTTTTTCAACCAATTGGGGTGGTGCCCTAAAAATGAATTTCTTAGAAATTTTCATCATATTGACTAAGCTTATTCTAATGCAATGTTGTGATTTAGAAAATTTTAAAAATTTTCCCTAGTTTACCCCTTTTCAATCAAAACACAATTCTTATATAAAAAGGGTTAACTAGATTTTTAACAATCCAAAACATTTTTCTAATCACAATCAAAGCCAAGATGCAAAACATATAATAAAAGTGTATCCACAATAGCAAATATGTACAGTAATCCCAAAATGATCTAAAACATAAAGTGCAAAATAAAATAAAGTAGTAGAAAATAGAAATAGATGTCTGATAGTTCACCACATAAATGCAAACACCGGTCATGAACGGTGACCTCCCCACACTTTAAAATCAAACATCGTCCTCGATGCCACTGCTGAAGCTCGGGATAGGGGTCAACAATCACACCGGGCTGTGGCTCAGGCTCAGGCTGTGGGATTGGGACTGGCTGTGGCTCTGGCTGTGGCTGTGGAGTGTCCTGTTGAACCTCAGGAGGGTGTTGAACCTCAGTGGTGACCTGTGTCTCTGGAGGTGCATTGGTGCACGAAATTGTGATCATCAATGGCGCCAACAACTTAGTACGCACAATTGTAATCTCAACTCTTTATCACAACTCCGCACAACTAACCAGCAAGTGCACTGGGTCGTCCAAGTAATAAACCTTACGTGAGTAAGGGTCGATCCCACAGAGATTTTCGGCTTGAAGCAAGCTATGATCATCTTGTAAATCTCAATCAGGAGGATTCAAATGGTTATGGAGGATTGATAAATAAAAGATGAATAAAACATAAAATAGGATAGAGATACTTATGAAATTCATTGGTGAGAATTTCAGATAAGCGTATGAAGATGCTTTGTTCCTCCTAAACTTCTGCTTTCCTATTGCCTTCTTCCAATCATTCATACTCCTTTCCATAGCAAACTTATGTTGGGTTTCACCGTTGTCAATGGCTACCTCCCGTCCTATCAGTGAAAATGGTCCAAATGCGCTGTCACCGCACGGCTAATCAGCTCGATCATGTTGGAATATGATCCATTGATCCTTTTGCGTCTGTCACTACGCCCAACACTCGCGAGTTTGAAGCTCGTCACAGTCATTCCTTCCCAGATCCTACTCGGAATACCACAGACAAGGTTTAGACTTTTTGGATCTCAAGAATGCTGCCAATTGATTCTAGCCTATACCACAAAGACTCTGATCTCACGAAATGGAAGGCTCGGTTGTCAGGCGAGGCAACCATGCGTCATGAACCAGGAGGCTAAGAGATACGCACTCAAGCTATTGCAAGTAGAACGGAAGTGGTTGTCAGGCACGCGTTCATAGGTGAGAATGATGATGAGTGTCACGAATCATCACCTTCTTCATGTTGAAGAATGAGTGTATATCTTAGAGAAGAAATAGGCTTGAGTTGAATAGAAAAACAATAGTACTTTGCATTAATTCATGAAGAACAGCAGAGCTCCACACCTTAATCTATGGCGTGTAGAAACTCCACCGTTGAAAATACAAAAGTGATAATGGTGGTCATTGGCTTCGGCCCCAGAGAGGGAACCAGAAGAACCAAGATTATTGATCCGAAGATGAAAATACAATAGCAAAAGGTCCTATATATAGAGAACTAGTAGCCTAGGGTTTACAGAAATAAGTAATTAATGCAGAAATCTTCTTCCGGGCCCACTTGGTGTGTGCTGGGGCTGAGCTTTGAAGCTTTCACATGTAGAGACTTTTCTTGGAGTTAAACGCCAGCTTTTGTGCCAGTTTGGGCGTTTAACTCCAGCTTTCATGCCAGTTCTGGCGTTTTGACGCCAGAATTTTTATGCTGATTTGGAACGCCTGTTTGGGCCATCCAATCTCGGGCAAAGTATGGACTATTATATATTGCTGGAAACCCCAGAATGTCTACTTTCCAGCGTGCCAATTGGGCTTCTATAGCTCCAGAAAATTCACTTTGAGTGCAGGGAGGTCAGAATCCAACAGCATCTGCAGTCCTTTTTCAGCATCTGAATCAGATTTTTGCTCAGGTCCCTCAATTTCAGCAAGAAAATACCTAAAATCATAGAAAAATACACAAACTCATAGTAAAGTCCAGAAATGTGATTTTTATTTAAAAACTAATAAAAATATAATAAAAACTAACTAAAATATACTAAAAACATACTAAAAACAATGCCAAAAAGCGTATAAATTATCCGCTCATCACAACACCAAACTTAAATTGTTGCTTGTCCCCAAGCAACTGAAAATCAAATAGGATAGAAAGAAGAGAATATATAATGAATTCCAAAAACATCTATGAAGATCAGTCTTAATTTGATGAGCGGAGCTATTAGCTTTTTGCTTCTGAACAGTTTTGGCATCTCACTTTATCCTTTGAAGTTTAGAATGATTGGCATCTATAGGAACTCAGAATTTAGATAGTGTTATTGATTCTCCTAGTTCAGTATGTTCATTCTTGAACACAGTTACTTTATGAGTCTTGGCCGTGACCCTAAGCATTTTGTTTTCCAGTATTACCACCGGGTACATAAATGCCACAGACACATAACTGGGTGAACCTTTTCAGATTGTGATTTAGCTTTGCTAGAGTCCCCAATTAGAGGTGTCCAGAGCTCTTAAGCACACTCTTCTTGCTTTGGACCACGACTTTAACCGCTCAGTCTCAAGCTTTCACTTGACACTTTCACGCCACAAGCACATGGTTAGGGATAGCTTGGTTTAGCCGCTTAGGCCAGGATTTTATTCCTATGGGCCCTCCTATCCACTGATGCTCAAATCCTTGGATCCTTTTATTTCACCCTTGCCTTTTGGTTTAAAGGGCTATTGGCTTTTTCTGCTTGCTTTTTCCTTTTCTTTCTTTTTCTCTGTCTTTTTTTTTTTGCAAGCTTTTCACTGCTTTTTCTTGCTTCAAGAATCATTTTTATGATTTTTTAGATTATCAATAACATTTCTACTTTTCCATTATTCTTTCAAGAGCCAACAATTTTAACATTCTTAATTAAAAATTTAAAAAAAATGCACTGTTCAAGCATTCATTCAGAAAAACAAAAAGTATTGCCACCACATCAAAATAATTAATCTGTTTTAAAATTCAAAATTCATGTACTTATTTTTCTTTTTTGATTAAAACATTTTTCTTTTAAGAAAGGTGATGGATTCATAGGACATTCATAACTTTAAGACATAGACACTAAGACACTAATGATCATGTAATAAAGACACAAACATAGATAAACCTAAAGCATAATTTTTGAAAAACAGAAAAATAAAGAACAAGGAAATTAAAGAACGGGTCCACCTTAGTGATGGCGGCTTGTTCTTCCTCTTGAAGATCTTATGGAGTGCTTGAGCTCCTCAATGTCTCTTCCTTGCCTTTGTTGCTCCTCCCTCATGACTCTTTGGTTTTCTCTAATTTCATGGAGGAGGATGGAATGTTCTTGGTGCTCCACCCTTAGTTGTCCCATATTGGAACTCAATTCTCCTAGGGAGGTGTTAATTTGCTCCCAATAATTTTGTGGAGGAAAGTGCATCCCTTGAGGCATCTCAGGGATTTCATGATGAGGAATTTCCTCATGCTCTTGCCCATGAGTGGGATCTCTTGTTTGCTCCATCCTTTTCTTAGTGATGGGCTTGTCCTCATCAATGAGGATGTCTTCCTCTATGTCAATTCCAGCTGAATTGTAGAGGTGACAAATGAGATGAGGGAAGGCTAACCTTGGCAAAGTAGAGGACTTGTCCGCCCCCTTGTAGAGTTCTAGGGATATAACCTCATGAACTTCTACTTCCTCTCAATCATGATGCTATGGATCATGATGGCCCGGTCTACAGTAACTTCAGACCGGTTGCTAGTCAGAATGATTGAGCGTTGGATGAACTCCAACCATCCCCTAGCAACAGGCTTGAGGTCATGCCTTTTTAGTTGAACCGGCTTCCCTCTTGAATCTCTCTTCCATTGAGCGCCCTCTTCACAAATGTCTCTGAGGACTTGGTCCAACCTTTGATCAAAGTTGACCCTTCTAGTGTAGGGGTGTGCATCTCCTTGCATCATGGGCAAGTTGAATGCCAACCTTACATTTTCCGGACTGAAATCTAAGCATTTCTCCCGAACTATTGTAAGCCAATTCTTAGGGTCCGGGTTCACACTTTGATCATGGTTCTTGGTGATCCATGCATTGGCATAGAACTCTTGAACCATTAAGATCCCAACTTGTTGAATGGGGTTGGTGAAAATTTCCCAACCTCTTCTTCGAATCTCATGTCAGATCTCCGGATATTCACCCTTTTTGAGCTTGAAAGGGACCTCAGGGATCACCTTTTTCTTGGCCACAACTTCATAGAAGTGGTCTTGATGCACCCTTGAGATGAATCTCTCCATCTCCCATGACTCGGAGGTGGAAGCTTTTGCCTTCCCTTTCCTCTTTCTGGAGGTTTCTCCGGCCTTTGGAGCCATAGATGGTTATGGAAAAATAAAAAGCAACACTTTTACCACATCAAACTTAAAAGGTTTGCTCGTCCTCGAGCAAAAGAAGAAAGAAAAGAGTAGAAGAAGAAAATAGAGGAGATGGAGGGGATTTTGTGGTTCGGTCAAGGGGGAGAAGAAGTGTGTATGATGTGTGAAAATGAAGGAGTGAAGATGGGTTTATATAGGAGTGGAGAGAGGGGTAGGGTTCGGCCATGTATGGGTGGGTTTGGGAGGGAAAGTGGTTTGAATTTGAATGGTGAGGTAGGTGGGGTTTTATGATGGATGGATGTGGATTGGTGAAGAAATTATGGAGAAGAGGGTAGGATTTGATAGGTAAGGGGTATTTGGGGAAGAGGTATTGAGGTGATTGGTGGATGGTATTTGGGGAAGGTTGTTTTGGAGTGGTGTGAAGAAGAGAGAGAGAGATAAAATAGGTGGGGATCTTGTGGGGTCCACAGATCCTGAGGTGTCAAGGATTTCTCATCCCTGCACCATGTGGCGTGTAAACGCCCCCTTGATTGCCAATCCTGGTGTTAAACACCAGGTTGCTGCCCATTTCTGGCGTTTAACGCCAGCTTTTCTCCCATTTCTGGCGTTTAACGCCAGCTCTGTGCCCATTTCTGGCATTTAACGCTAGCTTTTCTCCCCTTTCTGGCGCTTAACGCCAACTCTGTGCCCATTTCTGGCATTAAACGCCAGTAAGCTTCTCCTCCAGGGTGTGCTATTTTTAATACTGTTTTTTATTCTGTTTTGCTTTTTCAGTTGTTTTTGTGACTTCACATGATCATCAACATACGGAAAACATAAAATAACAATGGAAAATAAGTAGATATAATAAAATTGGGTTGCCTCCCAACAAGCGCTTTTTTAATGTCAGTAACTTGACAGTGGGCTCTCATGGAGCCTTACAGATACTCAGAGCATGATGATGGCCTCCCAACACCAAACGTAGAGTTTGAATGTGGGGGCTCTATTTGACTCTGCACTGAGAGAAGCTTTTCATGCTTCCTCCCCATGGTTACAGAGGGATATCCTTGAGCTTTAAACATAAGGGAGTCCTCATTCACTTGAAGGACCAATTCTCCTCTGTCAACATCAATCACAGCTTTTGCTGTGGCTAGGAAGGGTCTGCCAAGGATGATGGATTCATCCATACACTTCCCAGTGTCTAGGATTATGAAATCAACAGGGATGTAGTGGTCTTCAACCTTTACCAAGACATCCTCTACAAGTCCATAAGCCTGTTTCTTTGAATTGTCTATCATCTCTAATGAGATTCTTGCAGCTTGTACCTCAAAGATCCCTAGCTTCTCCATTACAGAGAGAGGCATGAGGTTTATGCTTGATCCTAGGTCACACAGAGCCTTCTCAAAGGTCATGGTGCCTTTGGTACAAGGTATTGAGAACTTTCCAAGATCCTGTCTCTTCTGAGGTAATCTCTACCTAGTCAAGTCATCCAGTTCTTTGGTGAGCAAGGGGGTTCATCCTCCCAAGTCTCATTACCAAATAACTTGGCATTTAACTTCATGATTGCTCCAAGGTACTTAGCAACTTGCTCTTCAGTAACATCTTCATCCTCTTCAGAGGAAGAATACTCATCAGAGCTCATGAATGGCAGAAGTAAATTCAATGGAATCTCTATTATCTCAGTGTGAGCCTCAGATTCCCATGGTTCCTCATTAGGGAGCTCCTTGAAGGCCAGTTGAAGTCCATTGAGGTCTTACTCAGTGGAAATCACTGCCTTTCCCTCCTCTCTAGGTTTGGCCATGTGGGACGTGTTTATGGCCTTGCACTCTCTCTTTAGGTTCTCTTCTGTATTGCTTGGGAGAGTACTAGGAGGGAATTCAGTAACTTTCTTACTCAGCTGACCTACTTGTGCCTCCAAATTTCTAATGGAGGACCTTGTTTCAGTCATGAAACTTTGAGTGGTTTTAATTAGATCAGAGTTTACAGTTGCTAAGTCAGAGTGGCTCTGCTTAGAATTCTCTGTCTGTTGCTGAGAAGATGATGGAAAAGGTTTGCTATTGCTAAACCTATTTCTTCCACCATTACTATTGTTGAAGCCTTGTTGAGGCCTCTGTTGGTCCTTCCATGAGAGATTTGGATGATTTCTCCATGAAGGATTACAGGTGTTTCCATAGGGTTCTCCCATGTAATTCACCTCTTCCATTGCTGGATTCTCAGGATCATAAGGTTCTTCTTCAGATGAAGCTTCTTTGGTACTGCCTATTGCTGCTTGAATTTCAGACAGACTCTGAGAAATCATATTGACTTGCTGAGTCAATATTTTATTCTGAGCCAATATGGCATTCAGAGTGTCAATCTCAAGAACTCCTTTCTTCTGAGTTGTCCCATTATTCATAGGATTCCTTTCAGAAGTGTACATGAATTGGTTATTTGCAACCATTTCAATGAGTTCCTGAGCTTCTGTAGGCGTCTTCTTCAGATGAAGAGATCCTCCAGTAGAGCTGTCCAATGACATCTTGGACAGTTCAGACAAACCATCATAGAAGATATCTATGATGCTCTACTCTGAAAGCATGTCAGAAGGACACCTTCTGATCAATTGCTTGTATCTTTCCCAAGCTTCATAGAGTGATTCACCTTCCTTCTGTCTGAAGGTTTGGACTTCCACTCTAAGCTTACTCAATTTTGGAGGTGGAAAGAACTTTGCCAAGAAGGCATTGACTAGCTTTTCCCAAGAGTTCAGGCTTTCCTTAGGTTGTGAATCCAACCATATCCTAGCTCTGTCTCTTACAGCAAAAGGGAAGAGCATAAGTCTGTAGACCTCAGGGTCAACCCCATTGGTCTTGACAGTGTCACAGATTTGCAAGAATTCAGCTAAGAACTGATGAGGATCTTTTAATGGAAGTCCATGAAACTTGCAATTCTATTGCATTAGAGAAACTAATTGAGGCTTAAGCTCAAAGTTGTTTGCTCCAATGGCAGGGATTGAGATGCTTCTCCCATAGAAGTCGGGAGTAGGTGCAGTAAAGTCACCAAGCACCTTCCTTGCATTGTTGGCATTGTTGTTGTTTTTGGATGCCATGGCTTCTTCTTGTTTGAAAAGCTCTGTTAGGTCCTCTATAGAGAGTTGTACTTTAGCTTCTCTTAGCTTTCTCTTCAAGGTCCTTTCAGGTTCAGGATCAGCCTCAACAAGAATTTCTTTGTCCTTATTCCTGCTCATATGAAAGAGAGAGAAGAAAAAAGTATGGAATCCTCTATGTTACAGTATAGAGATTCCTTGAGATGTCAGAGGAAAAGAAGAATAAAAGGAGGAGGTAGAGAGGAGAGAATTCGAACTTATAGAGAGAGGTAAGTCCGAATTGCACATTGAGGAGGAGTGCTAGTCCCTTAAATAGAAAAATGTGAGAAGGGGGGAGAATTTTCGAAAACAAATTAAAAATATTTTGAAATAATTAAAAGAAATTTTGAAAAAATGATTGATGATTTTCGAAAATTAAAGTTGAGAAAGTAGTTAAGTGATTTTGAAAAAGATTTTAGAAATAAAAAAGATATGATTGAAAATTATTTTGAAAATGATGTGATGGAGAAGATATGATTGAAAATCAAATGAAAAAAAAGAAAGTTTTAAAATTAAAGTTGATTACTTGACTAACAAGAAATTAGAAAATATGATTCAAGAATTTAAAATTTGATCCTTTCTTAATAGGCAAGTAACAACTTGAAAATTTTGAATTAAATCATTAATTGTAGCAAGGATTTTCGAAAATAGAAAAAAATATAAAATGGAAAGAAATTGATTTTGAAAAGTTATGATTGAAAAGATATGATTTGAAAAAGATTTGATTTTGAAAAATTATGAGAATTTGCAAAAGATTTGAATTAAAAACAAAATCTTACCTCTTTTGCCATCCTGGCGTTAAACGCCCAGAATGGTATCCATTCTGGCGTTTAACGCCCAAAATACTACCCTTTTGGGCATTTAACGCCCAGCCAGGTACCCTGGCTGGCGTTTAAACGCTAGTTTTCCTTCTTCACTGGGCGTTTTGAACGCCCAGTTTTTCTGTGTAATTCCTCTGCTGCATGTTCTGAATCTTCAATTCTCTGTATTATTGACTTGAGAAGACATAATTTTGAAAATTTTTTTTTGAGTTTTTTTTTATGATGAGAAACAACAAAATGAAACTAATCATGGAAAACTAAGATCAAATAAACAAAGCATGCAAGACACCAAACTTAGAAATTTTCATATTAGAAACACCAACAGATTGAGAATGCATATGAGAAACAACTAAACACACAAAACAAGAGAATTTAAATATCAGAGCAAGGAAATCATCAAGAACATCTTGAAGATTAATGAAGAACATAATGCATGTAATTTTCGAAAATTAGAAGAATGCAATTGACACTAAACTTAAAATTAGACACTAGACTCAACAAGAAACATAAAATATTTTTGATTTTAAGATTTAAAAAAAATTTGTGATTTTTTGAAAATTATATGGACAAGAAAATAAAGAGATTCAAAATTTTTAATGAGAATTCCAGGAATCATGCAATGTTAGTCTAAAACTCCGGTCCAGGAATTAGACATGGCTTACTAGCCAGCGAAGCTTTCAGTGAAAGCTTCAATCCAAAACACTAGACATGGCCAATGGCCAGCCAAGCTTTAGCAGATCATTACTTTCAGTAGCAAGATTGATAGAAATCATCAAGCTCTTGTGATGATAAGTTGAAACCTTGGTCCAGAAGATTAGACATGGCTTCACAGCCAGCCAGACTTCAACAGATCATCATGAAACTCTAGAATTCATTCTTAAAAACTCTGATGAACATAATAGAAATTTTTTTTGTATTTTTGAAATTTTTTTCGAAAATAAAAAGTAAAAAGCTTAAACATAAAATAAAATTACCTAATCTAAGCAACAAGATGAACCGTCAGTTGTCCAAACTCGAACAATCCCCGGCAACGGCGCCAAAAACTTGCTTGCGCGGGGATTGTTTGTTCCCCAGCAACGGCACCAAAAACTTGGTGCACGAAATTGTGATCATCAATGGCGCCAACAACTTGGTACGCAAAATTGTAATCTCAACTCTTTATCATAACTCCGCACAACTAACCAGCAAGTGCACTGGGTCGTCCAAGTAATAAACCTTATGTGAGTAAGGGTCGATCCCACGGAGATTGTCGGCTTGAAGCAAGCTATGGTCATCTTGTAAATCTCAGTCAGGTGGATTCAAATGGCTATGGAAGATTGATAATTAAAAGATGAATAAAACATAAAATAGGATAGAGATACTTATGTAATTCATTGGTGAGAATTTCATATAAGCGTATGAAGATGCTTTGTTCCTCCTAAACTTCTGCTTTCCTATTGCCTTCTTCCAATCATTCATACTCCTTTCCATGGCAAGCTTATGTTGGGTTTCACCGTTGTCAATGGCTACCTCCCGTCCTCTCAGTGAAAATGGTCCAAATGCGCTGTCACCGCACGGCTAATCAGCTGTTGGTTCTCGATCATGTTGGAATAGGATCCATTGATCCTTTTACGTCTGTCACTACCCCCAACCCTCACGAGTTTGAAGCTCGTCATAGTCATTCCTTCCCAGATCCTACTCGGAATACCACAAACAAGGTTTAGACTTTTCGGATCTCAAGAATGCTACCAATTGATTCTAGCCTATACCACGAAGACTTTGATCTCACAGAATGGAAGGCTCGGTTGTCAGGCGAGGCAACCATGCATCATGAACCAGGAGGCTAAGAGATACGCACTCAAGCTATTGCAAGTAGAACGGAAGTGGTTGTCAGGCACGCGTTCATAGGTGAGAATGATGATGAGTGTCACGGATCATCACCTTCTTCAGGTTGAAGAACGAGTGTATATCTTAGAGACGAAATAGGCTTGAGTTAAATAGAAAAATAATAGTACTTTGCATTAATTCATGAAGAACAGCAGAGCTCCACACCTTAATCTATGGTATGTAGAAACTCCACCGTTGAAAATACAAAAGTGATAATGGTGGTCATTGGCTTCGACCCCAGAGAGGGAACCAGAAGAACCAAGATTGATCCGAAGATGAAAATACAATAGCAAAAGGTCCTATTTATAGAGAACTAGTAGCCTAGGGTTTCCAGAAATAAGTAATTAATGTAGAAATCTTCTTCTGGGCCCACTTGGTGTGTGCTTGGGCTGAGCTTTGAAGCTTTTACATGTGGAGACTTTTCTTCGAGTTAAACGCCAGCTTTTGTGCCAGTTTGGGCGTTTAACTCCAGCCTTCATGCCAGTTCTGGCGTTTTGATGCCAGAATTTTTATGCTGACTTGGAACGCCGGTTTGGGCCATCAAATCCCGAGAAAAGTATGGATTATTATATATTGCTGGAAAGCCCAGAATGTCTACTTTCCAACGCAATTGAGAGCGTGCCAATTGGGTTTCTGTAGATCCAGAAAATTCACTTTGAGTGCAGGGAGGTCATAATCCAACAGCATCTGCAGTCCTTTTTCAGCCTCTGAATCAGATTTTTGCTTAGGTCCCTCAATTTCAGCTAGAAAATACCTGAAATCACAGAAAAACATACAAACTCATAGTAAGGTCCAGAAATGTGATTTTTATTTAATAACTAATAAAAATATAATAAAAACTAACTAAAATATACTAAAAATAATGATTAAGTGAAGTGGAGATCTAGATCAAGCACTTTTTCTTTTCTATTTCTCTAATTTTTTACTAACCCACTAACTGTTTGAAGTTTTGTCTCAACTGACTACACTCAATTTTCAAGAATACCACTGTGCATTCTGTTTGTTGATTTATATGTCACAGGAAAGAAGAGAGGCCAGAGGGAAGGATATTATCGAAGAAGGAGTTTCTGAGAAAGAAGAACACCAGAACATGAAGCCGCAACTCATTACACTAATCAAGAACAATTGTTCCTATGGTGGAAATCCATTAGAGGATCCTAAATAGCACCTATCTATTTTTCTGAGGACTTGTGGTGCTGTCAATCTTGATAGTGTAAATCATGATACCTATAAGCTCTTGTTATTCCCTTTCTCACTGAAGGATGAAGCCATTCTACTACAGTGAATGCACAATTTCCACCATGTAAGCCACATTCTTATCTAAGAATGAGGGAATCTCAACATCAGGAACAAAGGGACTTCAACTACAACAACCCCAATTTCCCAAACCTGCAAAAACACCACCATACCAACAACAATCACTACATACCACCACACTACCCATCCTTCCAACCCCCAACACCCCACAACCAACCAATCTCACAAGACTCTCAAAGGATCACTAATCTGGAGATCTTAATAGAGAGAATGATGAAACACCAAGAGATGACAATGAAGAATCAGGAAGCCTCAGTCAGAAGAATTGAGAGGTAAATGCAACAACTGACTAAGAACCTCACAGAAATGGGTGAGAAGAGGGCTGAAGGAAAAGAATCACTCATCCAGGATGAGCATCACAGAGCAAAGCCTCACTTAGGAGGACAATGGGACAAGGAGAAGGAAGCTCAGAATCTGAGCTGAACAAGCACAGAGGATGTCAAGCTAGTGACAATAAAAGAGCACTTGTTGGGAGGCAACCCAACCTGAGGTAGTTTTCTTTTCATAGCTATTTCAATAAAAAGGTTAATTAATTTTATCTATATTGCAAGAAGCTAAGTTTGGTGTTGCACACCAAAACAATCTAAGGGAGAATGAAGGATTCTAAGTTTGGTGTTCCACCAAAATTTCATCATAAAACGCATTCTCACTTTCTGCATAATGTTAGCTTCAAGCATTTAGATAAACTAGTTAACTATTCTGTTGTTTCCTAGTTTTCAGTTTTATTACTTTTGAAAAAGAAAAAGAGTTTCACACATGGTTAATCTGATGCATGAGAACCATTGGCAACGTACTAAGTTTGGTGTTCCCACACCAAAGTAAGTTCAAGGGCCCACAAATAAATCATGCATGCTAACTATTTTTCAAGTTCTTGGGGAACAAGCAACTTTTAATATCATTGCAGAGGTCCATACAAGTTTTTGGAAGGATTAAGCATCATCAACCAAAGAGACGAAAGAGGAATGTGTGGATCAGTGATGATGATGATGAGGAGTAAAGCAAGCGAACTCCAAAAGGTTGTATTGTTAAGTGATTATTTTACATCAAACACTGCTATGATTGAGAGTGATTTTGTTTCCCTATCTGTCCTTCTGTCTAGTATAGTTTTTCTGCAATTTAATAATCAAGATGCTTGATCATTTACAACACTATACTCTCCAAAACTTGTTTGCACTCAATATTTCAAAAATGCATCACATGAAAGTTCTTAGAAAAGAAGGATTGAGGAATTAAACAATTTTGAGGCAAGCAAAAGATTAGGAGAAGTGGTGGTTCTGGTTGTGTGATTATGCATTGAGGTTGCATGCTTATGAAAACTTGCATGGGAGCTCATAGGCGGGACATAGAGTTCAAAGAAGTGTTGTGGAGATTCTCAAACATTTATTGATCCAAGAAGCAGCAAACAAAACAAAAGAAAATAAAGAAAATACAAAAACAAAAAGAACATGGCCCAAGGCTCTGAGCATCAATTACTAGGCAGAAAAGAAGAAAGAAACAAGAACTCAAAGAGTTATTATCCTAGTAAATGCTTGTGGTCGAAGTGTGTCAAAGAGAGAGGCTTGAGCAAGTAAATCCTAAGGGGTGCTTTAACACCTAATACCTTAAAACCAACTGGTTTAGGAGTATTGATTGAAAGCTTATCTAAAGAGCCGCTTTGAGACATGACACTTAGAGTCAAAGCCAAAACACAGAAATCATAAGCTGCTTCAAGGAGATTACCTATAGAGAGATCTCCATGACATCATTTGGATGAAAGTCCTAGGACCTAAGACCCCCAATATGTAAGGACTAGTAAGCACTGAGGCCCATGCATGAGCATATGATTTAGAGTTCACCCCACTGTCACTTAGTCACTTCACTCACAGGACCTTACAAGTTATTCTTCAATTCATCTTAATTGAAAGAACCTTTGATCATAATTCCTTTCTTGCTTGGGGACAAGCAAGTTTTAAGTTTGGTGTTGTGATGACAAGTCATCTTAGCCTAGTTTCACTAGCCTTTTTCTTTTGTTTTCGATTGATTTATGCACTTTCTTGAGCCATAAGCAAGCCAATTGGGTAGACTTCCATGTTTCCTTTGATTTAATCAACCATGGATGAATTAATGCAATTTAATGAGATTTTATGCTATAATTGTCATATATTATGAAAGAATAACAAACTCATGATTTTGAGTAAAGCTTTGATGTGTTTGGTTGATTGATGATAGGTGAAAAGAGTTTTGAAGAAGGTTGAAGAAAGAAGGAATGGCTAGGAGCAAGAGAGAACAAAAAGTTTGAGCCAAAGTTTGCCTCAAACTTTTAGAAGAGTTGAAAACATCCCAGAGGAAAAAAGCTTGAGCCAAAGTTTGCCTCAAACTTTAGCTCAAACTTTTGGGAGAAAAGCTTGAGCCAACGTTTGCCTCAAACTTTTTGGCAAACGTTGGCACCACAAAACAAACACCCTGGAGGAGAAAAGTTTGCGCCAATGTTTGCCTCAAGCTTTTTGGCAAACGTTGGCGCCACACACATTTACAAGGGGGCCAACGTTTGAGCAAAAGTTTGACCTCAAACTTTGGCTCAAACGTTGGTAGCAGCAAGCTTAAGCCCTGGTATAAAAAGTTTGAGTAAAAGTTTGCCTCAAACCTTTACTCAAACTTTTACTCAAACTTTTATGATTTCAACCCGGTTCACAATGGATCTTTCTCCAACTCCAAGAGCAATCAACCAAGGCCTTTATCAACCCAATTCCATCAAGAACAAAGGCCCAATTCAAGGCTTGAAGACCATTTGAAGAAAGTGTATAAATAGCTTAGGATTTAAGTTTTCGGAGGGTTTTTTGCCTTTGAGAGCTTTTCGTTTTAGTTTTGCTGAGTAGTTTTGGAGAGCTTTTGGTTTTAAATTGTTTTGAGCTTTTGAGTTTCGGAGAGGAGAATTGAATTCTCTTCCTCTTAGTTTTCTTGTTTTCAATTTCAATTACATTTGTCTTGGATCTTGGGTTGAAGAATTGAGGAAATTCTGTCTCAATCTCACCTTGAGATCTCTCTGTCTCACTTTACTGCAACTTTTCGAAATTGAATTTAGTTTTGCTTCTTTTACTGCTTGATCTTTAAATTCTCTTGCAATTGATTTCTGGATTGGATCTAGGAAGGCATTGAGATCTAGACTTGGTTATCTAGTCTCTTGGGTCCTGAGATCTGAAATTCCCTTTTTATTTCTCTGTTGAACGCTTCTTCAAGCGATTTACATTTTCTGTTTGAGATCTACTGCAATTAAATCCATCTTTTACTTCCCTGCTTGTTGCAATTTTCCTTTTACTTATTTTATTTCTGCAAATCCACTTCCCAATTCCCTTTACAATTCAAGCCATTTACATTTCTTGCACTTTAAGATTCTGCAATTTACATTTCTTGCGTTCTAAGTTTCTGCAATTTACATTACTTGTTCTTTAAGATTCAGCTTATTTACTTTCTTTGCTCTTTAATTTTCTGTAATTGTCCTTCTCCCTTTTAATTTCATGCAATTTAGCTTCTGTCGAATACAAACCACTCAAATCAACTCTTGATTTGCTTGACTAAATCAACCACTAAAATAAAATTGCTCAATCCTTCAATCCCTATGGGATCGACCTCACTCCCGTGAGTTTTATTACTTGATGCGACCCGGTGCACTTGCCGGTGAGTTTTGTGTGTTTGGAATTCGTTTTTCGTTTTCCGAAAATACACATCAAGTTTTTGGCGCCGTTGCCGGGGATTGATTAGATTGACAATGATTAAGTGAAGTGGAGATCTAGATCAAGCACTTTTTCTTTTCTATTTCTCTAATTTTTGACTAACCCACTAACTGTTTGAAGTTTTGTCTCAACTGACTACACTCAATTTTCAAGAATACCACTGTGCGTTCTGTTTGTTGATTTATATGTCACAGGAAAGAAGAGGGGCCAGAGGGAAGGATATCATTGAAGAAGGAGTTTCTGAGAAAGAAGAACACCAGAACATGAAGCCGCAACTCATTACACTAATCAAGAACAATTGTTCCTATGGTGGAAATCCATTGGAGGATCCTAAACAGCACCTATCTATTTTTCTGAGGACTTGTGGTGCTGTCAATCTTGATAGTGTAAATCATGATACCTATAAGCTCTTGTTATTTCCTTTCTCACTGAAGGATGAAGCGGCACAATGGCTTGAAACCTTTCCCCAAGGAAGTATNTTGGAGTCAATAGCTAGACAAATTGATTTTCTATATTCTACTACAGTGAATGCACAATTTCCACCATGTAAGCCACATTCTTATCTAAGAATGAGGGAATCACAACATCAGGAACAAAGGGACATCAACTACAACAACCCCAATTTCCCAAACCTGCAAAAACACCACCATACCAACAACAATCACTACATACCACCACACTACCCATCCTTCCAACCCCCAACACCCCACAACCAACCAATCTCACAAGACTCTCAAAGGATCACTAATCTGGAGATCTTAATAGAGAGAATGATGAAAAACCATGAGATGACAATGAAGAATCAAGAAGCCTCAGTCAGAAGAATTGAGAGGCAAATGCAACAACTGGCTAAGAACCTCGCAGAAATGGGTGAGAAGAGGGCTGAAGGAAAAGAATCACTCATCCAGGATGAGCATCACAGAGCAAAGCCTCACTTAGGAGGACAATGGGACAAGGAGAATGAAGCTCAGAATCTGAGCTGAACAAGCACAGAGGATGTCAAGCTAGTGACAATAAAAGAGCACTTGTTGGGAGGCAACCCAACCTGATGTAGTTTTCTTTTCATAGCTATTTCAATAAAAAGGTTAATTAATTTTATCTATATTGCAAGAAGCTAAGTTTGGTGTTGCACACCAAAACAATCTAGGGGAGAATGAAGGATTCTAAGTTTGGTGTTCCACCAAAATTTCATCATAAAACGCATTCTCACTTTCTGCATAATGTTAGCTTCAAGCATTTAGATAAACTAGTTAACTATTCTGCTGTTTCCTAGTTTTCAGTTTTATTACTTTTGAAAAAGAAAAAGAGTTTCACACATGGTTAATCTGATGCATGAGAACCATTGGCAAGGAACTAAGTTTGGTGTTCCCACACCAAAGTAAGTTCAAGGGCCCACAAATAAATCATGCATGCTAACCATTTTTCAAGTGCTTGGGGAACAAGCAACTTTTAATATCATTGCAGAGGTCCATACAAGTTTTTGGAAGGATTAAGCATCATCAACCAAAGAGATGAAAGAGGAATGTATGGATCAGTGATGATGATGATGAGGAGTAAAGCAAGCGAACTCCAAAAGGTTGTATTGTTAAGTGATTATTTTACATCAAACACTACTATGATTGAGAGTGATTTTGTTTCCCTATCTGTCCTTCTATCTAGTATAGTTTTTCTGCAATTCAATAATCAAGATGCTTGATCATTTACAACACTATACTCTCCAAAACTTGTTTGCACTCAATATTTCAAAAATGCATCACATGAAAGTTCTTAGAAAAGAAGGATTGAGGAATTAAACAATTTTGAGGCAAGCAAAAGATTAGGAGAAGTGGTGGTTCTGGTTGTGTGATTATGCATTGAGGTTGCATGCTTATGAAAACTTGCATGGGAGCTCATAGGTGGGACATAGAGTTCAAAGAAGTGTTGTGGAGATTCTCAAACATTTATTGATCCAAGAAGCAGCAAACAAAACAAAAGAAAATAAAGAAAATACAAAAACAAAAAAAGAACATGGCCCAAGGCTCTGAGCATCAATTACTAGGCAAAAAAGAAGAAAGAAACAAGAACTCAAAGAGTTATTATCCTAGTAAATGCTTGTGGTCGAAGTGTGTCAAAGAGAGAGGCTTGAGCAAGTAAATCCTAAGGGGTGCTTTAACACCTAATACCTTAAAACCAACTGGTTTAGGAGTATTGATTGAAAGCTTATCTAAAGAGCCGCTTTGAGACATGACACTTAGAGTCAAAGCCAAAACACAGAAATCATAAGCTGCTTCAAGGAGATTACCTATAGAGAGATCTCCATGACATCATTTGGATGAAAGTCCTAGGACCTAAGACCCCCAATATGTAAGGACTAGTAAGCACTAAGGCCCTTGCATGAGCATATGATTTAGAGTTCACCCCACTGTCACTTAGTCACTTCACTCACAGGACCTTACAAGTTATTCTTCAATTCAACTTAATTGCAAGAACCTTTGATCATAATTCCTTTCCTGCTTGGGGACAAGCAAGTTTTAAGTTTGGTGTTGTGATGACAAGTCATCTTAGCCTAGTTTCACTAGCCTTTTTCTTTTGTTTTCGATTGATTTATGCACTTTCTTGAGCCATAAGCAAGCCAATTGGGTAGACTTCCATGTTTCCTTTGATTTAATCAACCATGGATGAATTAATGCAATTTCATGAGATTTTATGCTATAATTGTCATATATTATGAAAGAATAACAAACTCATGATTTTGAGCAAAGCTTTGATGTGTTTGGTTGATTGATAATAGGTGAAAAGAGTTTTGAAGAAGGTTGAAGAAAGAAGGAATGGCTAGGAGCAAGAGAGAACAAAAAGTTTGAGCCAAAGTTTGCCTCAAACTTTAGCTCAAACTTTTAGAAGAGTTGAAAACATCCCAGAGGAAAAAAGCTTGAGCCAAAGTTTGCCTCAAACTTTAGCTCAAACTTTTTGGCAAACGTTGGCACCACAAAACAAACACCCTGGAGGAGAAAAGTTTGCGCCAACCTTTGCCTCAAGCTTTTTGGCAAACGTTGGCGCCACACACATTTACAAGGGGGCCAACGTTTGAGCAAAAGTTTGACCTCAAACTTTGGCTCAAACGTTGGTAGCAGCAAGCTTAAGCCATCTGGTATAAAAAGTTTGATTAGCTTCTGTCGAATACAAACCACTCAAATCAACTCTTGATTCGCTTGACTAAATCAACCACTAAAATAAAATTGCTCAATCCTTCAATCCCTGTGGGATCGACCTCACTCCCGTGAGTTTTATTACTTGATGCGACCCGGTGCACTTGCCGGTGAGTTTTGTGTGTTTGGAATTTGTTTTTCGTTTTCCGAAAATACACATCAAGTACGTCAAATAGCTTTGATCACATCAACCCATAAGTTCTAACATACCTACTAATTAGATTAGTAGTGGGTTGGCGTCAATGAGTATCAAATTGACCACCTAGGGCTCCCAAATCATCAAATTCATTAGACCCAATGACTCAAGTTTACCCAATTCCCTTGACCTAGGCCAAGAGTAAAGAAGACTACTTCATAATCAAAGTAAACAATTCATCAAATACATGGTAAGCATTAACAAAAGACATGTTCAAAATAGCAATTAAATTGAACGCTACAAGTACCCACTAACAATTATCAACATATGATCATCCAAACAACAAAACTAAACATAGAAATCATCAATGTAACATCAACAAGTCAAGATTCACAACATTCATGAAATGGGTATAAAATGACAATTGACAAGAATTCATAAACTATCACAAGATATAAGCAAAACTGTAACAAGGAATTCAAATTGAACAATTAAAACTAGTAATTAACAAGATCCAAATCACAAATCAACAAGGAAAGATCAAATTAGAACTAGATCTAGAGAGGAACAAGGGTTTCTCCCTCTAGAATAACAAAAGAACCAAAAACTAACTAAAAATTATGTCCTAGTGAAAAATGAGTGATCCCCCCTTTCCCCCTAGCATCCTTGGGTCTTTTCCATGCAGAAATAGCTTGAAATTGGGCCTAATGAGCCTCAGAAATCGCCAGGCACGATTTCTTTTAATGAGGTCACGTGCAACTTTCCACGCGTGCGCGTCATGCGTGCGTGCGCGCCGATTGCTTTTGTGATCCACGCGTGTGCGCCAAGTACCTGTGCGCGTCGATAGAGATTTTCTGATCCGCGCGGATGCGTCCATCCTTGCGTGCCGCTTCCAGCCAATCCCGTCCACGCGTGCGCGTGGAGTGCGCGAGCGCGCTGATGCTGCTTTTCCCAAGATTTCAATTCTTTATGTTCCTCCCTTTTTGTACATGCTTTCTCCCTCTCTTCTAAGTCATTCCTACCCTATAATTCCTGAAATTACTCAACAAATACATCACGACATCGAATGGCAATAGAAGAGAATTAAAATATGGCAATTTTAAGGCAAAATAAGTATGTTTTCCATCATGGAGCAATATTGGGAAGTGAACACAAAATCATGCATTTCTTGTGAATAAGTGTGAGAAATATTGATAAAATCCCCCAAAATAAGCACAAGATAAACTACAAAATCAGGGTTTATCACTCCTGCTGCTGCTGCTGATGATGGGGGCTGAGCTGCCTCCTCCAATGCTCTGGCTCGGGAACGGCGTTTGGGTGGGGGCTTTGATAAACCCATATTTCATGAGTTCTTTTGTGCTTAATTTGAGTGATTTATTCAATCCTCCACCTACTTATTCATATTAACTGCATGGTTTTACTTTCCCTTCCTTATTATGTCATATTGTGAAAAACATGTTTTTCTAAGCTTTAAAAATTAATTATTTTAATTACCTTCATTTTCATTCGATGCCGTGATTAGTGTGTAATTAGTTTCAGATTTTCTAAGGTAGAATGACTTAAAGGATGGAAAAGGAAACATACAAAAATGGAAGGAGAAAGCAAAACGGAGCTTTGAAGAAAACTGGTATTCACGCGATCGCATGGACGATGCGATCGCGTGCCAGAAGCGAAGATGCAGCGACGCAGCCGCATGACTGACGCGACCGCGCGACATAAGCAGAACGCATATGACGCAGACGCGTGACTGACGCGACCGCGTGGTAAGGAAAAGCGCCGAATGACGCGACAGCGTGACCCACGCTGACGCGTGACAGAGGCCACGTATCAAAATTTACAGAATATGCCCCCAGCGATTTCTGAAGCCCTTTTTGGCCCAGATCCAAGTACAGATAGCATAGACCAGAGGTTATAAAGTGTGGGAATGCACCCATTCAAAGGAAGGCTCGCATATTTTATTTTTCAATGATTTAGATTTAGTTGAGAGGGAGATCTTCTCCTCTCTCTCTTAGGATTTAGGATTTCTTCTCACTTTAAGAGTGACTCTCAATCCAGGTTTTATATTTCTTTGTTTTAAACTTCCCTTTCACTTTATTTATTTATTTATACCTTGCCAAAAGTCTGCTTTACAGTATTTATTTATTTTAATTGCCATTTACTTTACTTGTCATTTAAATTACTTGCTTCTCATCTTCTAAACCCTGATTACAACCTTTATAGCCAATAATAAGAACATACCTCCTCGCAGTTCCTTGAGAAGACGACCCGAGGTTTGAATACTCGGTTAACAATTTCTAAAGGGGTTTGTTACTTGTGACACCCAAAATGTTTGTATGAAAGGACTTTTGAAGGTTTAGAAACTATACTTGCAACGAGGATTTATCCGCAAATTTCTAGACCACGCAAAAGTTTTCTCATCAAATGGCGCCGTTGCCGGGGAACTGCTAACGTGTGCCTTATTATTAGTTATTGTAAATATTTTTCTTTTGCTTGTTTATTTATTTTTGTTTTTTCCTGTTTATCTTTATTTGCTACCATGAACTCTCACCCCTCTCGCTTTGAGTTTGGTTCTAATATTGTTAAAGGAAATAGAAGTTACAGCAGGAACGCGCATCAAGGTCTGACCAATCAAGGATCGATGGAACCAAGAGGATCTAATCAACCCTTTTGGCAGCAACACCGTCCGAGATATCCTGGACAAAGACCATTCTACAATGCATACCCAGCTGAAAGATATGGTGGACAACCTTGTAACTACCAACAAGCCCCACCCCGTTCATGTAAACCATCCTTTCAATATAACCTCGAACCACCACACTCACAAGCTTCTCTTCACCATTCGCCACCATATGATCCTTCCTTACCCCAGTGCCAATCCAATCGCTCCCAATCACCACCACTTTCCTTTGTGTCATGTCCAAGTCCAGCAACCCGAGAAGCAGAGGTTTGCCTAACAGAAACAGTAAATAAATTTCAAACAACCATTCAACAACTGGAGCAAGCGATAATTCAATGGGTTTCTAGGCGCTCAAGTACACAAGGATCAGCCACAGCCCCATGTGAACAGTCTAACAAAGAGCGTAGAATGAAGGAGATACCAGAAACTCCAGTGGACAAGACAGAGAATGAATTCGTACTAGAACAAGTAGAAGAAGCTGTCATCGCTCAAGAAGAAGAGTTGGTTGAAGATCTAGGAGATGCTGAACCTCCATGGGAATCCAGAATTGAGGAACACGCCGTCAAGGAGACTACAGTTGATGCTAAGGAGGATATTTCTCCAAGGCAAGTCGTTTATGAAGAATCAGACGGAATAATCCAAGAAACAAATTCCCTCGATAGTGATAGTCACAAGTCTAGCTCTCTTAGTGATGAACTTGCATCCGCAAGTAAATTCTCTAAGATCGAAGAATCTTCCCCAAGTGAATATGAAGATGATGCAGAGGTAGATTTCTCTCAACCTCCAATCTATGACTCAAGTGATGAGGAAGACACAGAAGACTTTGACCAGGACACAGATACAATTGAAGATCTTTGCAAAGAAGTGGAGGAATTCACAGAAGAGCACAAAGAAATAGAACTTGCAGAACCACCTAAAACACCTATCCCAAGGCCATTACCACCTAATACAAGCTTCAAGTGGGTACAATCCTTAACTTATAACTTTACTTATTCACTTAAATATGGTTTGCTTGAAACAGATGGCCAGCTTAGAGCTCTCTGCGGCTTTAAGAGTAAGAGGGAAATGGCTCGTACTCAGAGCTGGTGCACAAGGTTCAATAAGGTTCCACGCTTCACCTCGAAGTACACGGATTGGTATCATGCTCAATTGCATGGATCACGGAAAACGTTTGGTCACCAAGGTGAGATTCTACTTTTTAAACCGCTCGAATGGAAACATGTAGATCAAGACGGAGGCGGATTTAGAAGCAAGGCTTGGAATCCTGGACTCTATCCTGACATTCGTTATCCCGGGAGTCTGAAAATCTGTTTGGAGCTGCTCAGAAGCTTTGCATGCTTGGTTTGGGACCCCGGAGGCTATTGGCATTTCAAGCACTGGTGGTGATTTTTAGACGAATTTAAACATAAGCCACCATAACAGGATACTCCTCCAATGTCCAACTTAAGGTTATTAACTAAAAGTGCTAGGTGGGAGACAGCCCACCATGGTATGGTCGCTTCTTTTTCAATTTATTTCTTGTTAATTGCTTTCATTTTTCCTTTTTCATTTTAATTTATTAAACCTGGAATCATGCATAGCATTCATGTTAATCATTGCATTCTGTATTTTTCATGCATATATAAAAAAAAGGGGTGCACGACGCGACCGCATGCCCCATGCGATCACGTCATATTGCGAGAAACACCACCCACGCGACCGCATGACCCACACGGCCGCGTGATATATATATATTGGCGTAAGGATCCAACGAACAGAAAGTTAGGCTGGAATTGTACGGCCTTTGTGCATTTCGCACAAATTGGCCCACGCGATCGCATGCTCCATGCGATCGCATCACTTGCACAATACCAATCCTACGCGACCGCGTGAGTGACGCAATCGTGTCGCATGGATTGCACATCACCCCAAAAGGAGACAGAGAGTTGCGCTAAAACGGCGCTGGAGTCGTGCGTTTAGCACGAATTCCAGCGACGCGATCGCGTGACCCACGCGATCGCGTCACCCCTCTTTCCCCCCTCTCATGCGATCGCGCACCCCACGCGATCGCGTCACTCCCATTTTCACCCCAACCACGCGACCGCGTGCCCCCAGCCGCCACCGCGCCGCCGTGCCCCGCCACCGCGCCGGACACCACCGCCGCCATCACCCAACTGTTCTGCTTCTTTCGCTTTCCAGGTTCCGCAACACGCACTCCCTTTTATCCGTTCGTCGTTTTTCTGTATTTTTTCCGTTTTTATTCATACTTAGGATAGATAGATATGCATGCTGTAGTGGATTTTTAGGTTGTTAGGTAACTTAGGCTGTGGTTAGTGGATCTAGGTCTGTTTACTTGTACTGTTCCTGTTTCTGTTTTATCATAACTGCAATTCTGCTGTTCCTGTGACCTTGTTCATATGCTGTGATTTCTTGCATTCGCTGCTTGTTACTCTGAATTTTCCTGTTTCTATTAATTATAGGTAACTACAGCAAGTTTTTAATTCATATGAACTGCTATGATTGCTGTTTATTTTCCAGGACAATCCAATTTTAGCCGGAATGCTGCCCAAATTTTTTGTAAATTATTTTCATTCATGTTTTGGTTTGGTATTTCTGAACTCTGTTTTACTCTGCTTTACCCAAACCGTTTCATGAATGCTATGGCAGACTTTCTTATCCTCTTTGGTTTCCTGGTTCATAAACTGCATTTGTGATTCACTGATTCCAATTTTTGCTTTCTCTATTTCTATTCGAATCAGCATCACTCTGTTTTCCTTGTTCGATTATGAGTACTTCTATTCTTACCTGTGAATCCTTGTTATATGGAATTTTTCTCTATGCCACTTACTTTAACCCGCACTTTACTAACTCACTAATTTTAATTTACTAATTTCTTTTTCAAATTCTAACCATACTAACCCTTTTGATCTCTTTTCTGATTATTTTCACTTTCCTCTAACTTTCTAACCATGGCATATTGATTATTTTTCCATTTAACATAAATTCAATCACATTTCATATACTCATTTTTCTTATTTTATTTCTCCTTTGCCGCTTTGAGTTTCCTTTGTTTAATTGTCTATTTGCTTTACTATTTTTATCCATATCCTGGTTTTCTGTTTTTCAAGATGTCTGCCTCACAAAGGAAAGGAAAAGGCTAGGCTACCGGCAAGCGCAAGCGAGGAGATTCCTCCCAGTCCATCATTGCCCTCATGAACGATTCCTCATGGCGGGAGAAGAACTTCACACAGCAGGAAAAAACTGACCAGCTGCTCCCTGCAAATGATCCTATAAAATTTGCAAACCGGTACTGTGAGCTGAAGTACCCGACTTTTGTAAACTCCAGAAATCTATACCTGGAGCGAACTCTGAAGATTCCAGAAGCACTCCAGCAGTACACCACTAAGCAAATGAAGCAAAGGGGCTGGTTCTTTCTGGAGAGAACACTGACAGAGGTCAACGCATCTTGGGTCCGGGAATTCTACTGCAACTACTACCTCATCACCCTAGATGCCGTAAACCTGAGAGGAAAACAAATTCTGGTCACTGAAGAGGCCTTAGAGGACATTCTCCAGCTACCAGCCAAGTCCGATCAGCCTGATGGTTATTCGAAGGCTGAGGAGGACATGCGCCAGATGTAGTTTGATTGGGATGCTGTGAAGGCACGGATAGCTCTGGACCCGACTGTTCCTTGGGAGATGGGTCAGGACACCACCATGCCTAGAGGGATCAAGAGGGCATACTTAAATGATGAGGCTCGGTTATGGCACCAGATCTTGAGTAATTATGTGATGTCGAGTACTCACGAGACGGAGATCCCGGCTGCTATGATCACCCTCCTTTGGTGTGTGATGGAGGGGAAGGACCTTTATCTGCCACGCTTTATCTGGCATTTTATGGCCAGGGTCCACGTCCGAGGCACCCTCCCTTTTTCGCATCTGGTTACATAGCTAGGCCGTCGAGCTGACGTGCCATGGGAGGATGTCGATGAGAGACCACCAGCGGCGGATTGCAGGAAGATCATTCCTCACAGCAGGAACTTCTTAGCTTTGGGATAAAGACCACCACCCTTCACTGCTACTGATGAACCAGCCCCACCGTCTGCTGGACCCTCTTCATCCACAGCTGCCACTACTGCTCCTGCTGCTACCACTGCACCTTCACCTGCCTCTGAGCCCGTATACCGTCTCGTGCACCGCCTATTCTGACAGCTTGATCAGATGGAGCGCCGTAACCGGCGCCGGTATGAGAGATTGGAGCGTCGCAACAAGCGACGCTGTGAGCACCTGAAGCTGATGATGCAATCCGGTGACATCCCCTCTGAGCCCGACACACCATCTGAGCCATCAGAGGAGGAGGAGGATGGGCACGAGGAGGAGACTCATTTCCAGGAGGAGACCCATCAGCAGGCAGCCACAGAGCAGGCTGCCCCGCATCCGGAGGTTATGCCCCAGATAGAGGCTACGGATTCGGAGATCCCGATCCAGTCAGCCCCACCTCTACAGCAGCCAGACCCTCAGCCCACCACCACCACAGAGCCTCCAGCTGCCATCCCTACCAGTGATGACACCCCTTCACACCCGGCTTGATTGAGCATCAGGGACGATGCTTCATTTTAAGTGTGGGGAGGTCGCCATATCTGGCGTTTATTTTGGTGAACCACTACATACTTTTTCTTTTATTTTGAATATTTTTCTGTATTTTTCTTTTTACTGTTACTGAGTACTTATACATTGCTTTTATGTATTTTTACTCTATTTTTGCATATTGCATCTTTAGTTCATATTTTTAGTTATTTAGTTTAGTTTGCAATTCTGATTTATTAATGGATTAATTACTATAATTTACCCTTTTTAGCATAAGATAGTATAGTTTAAATTTAAAAATATAAAAAGGAAGTAAGCTAGGAAATTGAACATATCAGATTTAAATCCATAAACCTTGTATATAGCATTACATGATGTAGTTAAGCTGACAACATTTCATCAAGGAGGAACATTAAAACTTTAAAAGCTACCCTAAATAATTTTTTTATGAGAATAATGGGAATTTTTAACTAAACCTGCATAACATATATGAATGATATATGATGCTTGAGTTAGAGAACACACAGCCTGTGAGTCTTGAGCTTAATTGTATGGTTGCATTCAAACTATAACTTCATTCCTGTGTGTTTCGCTTCTTTTTATTCTGATGTTCTTTACTTTGCTTTAATCTATATGTCCAATTATAAAATATAGAATAGATACATACCAAAAGAATGATTGAGGCCATCATTTGATTTTAGCTCACTTACCCCAGAATAACCTACCTTTTACATCACCCTTGTCAGCCCCCTTGAGCCTTTAAAATCCCTTTTATTCTATTTAGCCACACTACTAGCCTTAAGCAGAAAAACAAAATAAAATCCCAAGTTGAATCCTTGGTTAGCTTAAGATAGAAAATTATGAATAGATTAGAACATGGGAAACCTATTGGGAACATGGATGATAGAAACAAAAGAGTAGAGAAGTTAAAAGAAATAAAATAAATTTGGGAAGCATGCTCATGAGAAAATCAAAGTGATTTAATTGCCATGTGCCTTGAAAAAAATTTTTTTTTCAGCATTTAATAAAAGGGGATACAAAAGAAATTCCCCAATGCAAAATAAAAGCAATGTACATGGAATAAAAAAATAAAAAAGTGAAACATGAGCATGTAACAATAAGTGGGATAATATGGGAAAATAGGTAAAGAGATTTTGTTTTACTAAATATGTATGTTAGGTGAGATCTTAGTCTAATTAAGGATTCACTTATTAGCTCACTTAACCTTATACATATATCATTGCCTTTACCTTAGCCCCATTACAACCTTAATTAAAGACCTCATGACTTTTTGGTATGACTATATTTTATAATTATTGATTGGTTAGATGAAAAACAAATCTTAGAAAGTAAAAATAAAAAGAAAAGTAGAGTGAATAAACCCAGTAAACACTGAGTGACTAGAAGGTAAACACAAAATCCAGTGAGGGTTCAATAACTCATCAACATATATCTGTACTTAATTTACTAATTGTTTTGCAAGTTTGTACAATGTTTTCTTTCCCATCTCATTTGCTGAAATGCTTCATTATTTAAGGGTTGGCTATACATATACATGACTCCTTGAGAATATGAACTAACTTGACTACATGTAAGCTTTATATATGAGTGAATAATTTAGAGATGCATGATGCATCATTCATTTAGGTAGTTGCATTTAAATTAGGTTGCATTGCATGACATTCCATCACTTTAACCTTAATTATTTACCTTGAATTTAGCATGAGGACATGCTAGTGTTTAAGTGTGGGGAGGTTGATAAACCCATATTTCATGAGTTCTTTTGTGCTTAATTTGAGTGATTTATTCAATTCTCCACCTACTTATTCATATTAACGCATGGTTTTACTTTCCCTTCCTTATTATGTCATATTGTGAAAAACATGTTTTTCTAAGCTTTAAAAATTAACTATTTTAATTACCTTCATTTCCATTCGATGCCGTGATTAGTGTGTTGAGTAGTTTCAGATTTTCTAAGGTAGAATGACTTAAAGGATGGAAAAGGAAACATACAAAAATGGAAGGAGAAAGCAAAACGGAGCTTTGAAGGAAATTGGTATTCACGCGATCGCATGGACGATGCGATCGTGTGCCAGAAGCGAAGATGCAGCGACGCGGCCACATGACTGACTCGACCGCGCGACATAAGCAGAACGCATACGATGCGGACGCGTGACTGACGCGACTGCGTGGCAAGGAAAAGCTCCGAATGACGCGACCGCGTGACCCACGCGGACGCGTGACAGAGGCCACGTATCAGAATTTACAAAATACGCCCCCAGCGATTTTTGAAGCCTTTTTTGGCCCAGATCCAAGTACAGACAGCATAGACCAGAGGTTATAAAGTGTGGGAATGCACCCATTCAAAGGAGGGCTCGCATATTTTATTTTTCAATGATTTAGATTTAGTTCAGAGGGAGATCTTCTCCTCTCTCTCTTAGGATTTAGGATTTCTTCTCACTTTAAGAGTGACTCTCAATCCAGGTTTTATATTTCTTTGTTTTAAACTTCCCTTTCACTTTATTTATTTATTTCAGTATCTGAGTTGGCTATTTACCTTTATAATTGAATCTATGAATTCTTCCATGTTACAGACTGTTATTTGAATTAATGATAATTGAGGTATTTTCAGTTTATGATTGTTCTCTTTGATTTAAGTTACCATTGCCTCCCATCTAAGGACATTTTTTATTATTCCAGCAATTTTACTTTTTCCCCTTTTGGTCCTGGTTAAGAATTCAGTAACTCAACAGTTATTAAACTCAACATAATTGATAATCGTTATCTTGCTAATTGAGCTGAACTTAAGTAATCCCAACCTTTTCTTATGAAATAAATAGGATTCAAAGGTCAATTTAATTAGTCCCTTGACTTTCCTTTGCCCTAGTAAAGGTTGACCAAGTGGAGTTTATCCAATCAGAACTAGCATATCCATCGGAATCTCTGAAGGAAGTGAGTGGTGGGAAAGACATAGTGGGCGAATATATGATATCAGGTCCTAGCCTCCCTTGACAGATATGTGAAACGCATCCCCTTGGGCTTCTTGTTCCCAGAATCCATCACCCAGGGGGCGTCAGGTGTAGCAATCATGCGCTTAAGCACCTCATAGTCAAATGTCATGCAGTGGATAGCCACCTCTGCCTACTTATACGCGCAGGTGTCATCAGGACGATGGCGGCAAAGCAGTGCATCCCCAATAGCAGCCTCAGTGATCATAATCTCTCTACCCCGCAGCTGAACTAAATCAAGAGTTGCCCGAAAGAAGTTGCAATAAAATTCTCTCACCCATGAAGTGTTTACCCTCCCCAAATCTCTGTCAACAAAGTCCAATCCTAACTCTAGAATGCGGGTGTTAATGGCACGCCCCACATCATTTGGAAGGAGTAGTTTCTTCTCAATGTTTAGATTTTTCTTCTGAAAATCGGAGAAGCGAAGCTCACAGTAGAGGTTTGGGAATTTGATTGGGTCAGTGGGTGGCAGCAGCTGATTTTCTTTATCCTCTTCATTCAGGGGATTCTTAGCATAGTTTGCATAAAGTGAAGGGGTAGAGGTTTTAGCTTTCTCTTTTTGGAAGTAGTGGCTATAGCTTTTCCTTTGTCTAACATCCTGAAAAATAGAGATGATACAATATAAGCAGATAGCCAAGCAGATATAAAGCACTCAAAGCAAAGCATATTCATGAAGTGAATAAAAAAAAGAGATTTCTTGGAATGCAAGCAATAGAATTTAGAATTCAAATCAAACTTCAAACCAAGAATTTAAACCACATTTGCACATTACTTGTCTACTAAGCCTAGGAAACACCATATCCAAAAGAATGATCAAAAGAGTTAAGTTGAAAACCAAAAGAAGTTAGTTAGTTAAACAAGTTAAAGTTAGAAATCAGTTAAAAATCAGTGATATGATGGTTACCAGTTCAATTCAAAAGGGAATGTACAAAGTAGAGATGTAAGCACACTCACAATCATGAAATGCATCAAGTCATTGATGATGAAATATAATATTGCTAGAAAGCAACTAATATGAAAATAAGTCATCCATCAATGTGACGATCACTAATGGTGTTGGTGAAATCAAAACCTTGAGAATCAAATAAATCAAACAACAATTAACACCAATTCCAACAATGCATACAAGCCACAAGTTCAAATAAGAATGCAAAACCTCATGATCCATGTGACTTAACGAGATTAGGTACGGATATAATGAATCAATTATTCACATAGGTTAAAAACTTTCAAACTTGTGTGTTTATGCAAAAGAGGCGCAAAATTTCAAGAAAGTTTCAAGTTATGGTCAATTTGCAAACTTACTCAACCATGCAATGCATATAAGCAAATTAGCATTGCAAGCAAGCAAAAAGTGTTAGAAGCATGACCAAAAACCTGTAAATATGCCCTTGAGGAGTTTCCAAAACTATTTAGGCGACAAAATTCTATTTGACACATAAATCATCAAATAGAAGTTTGTTACACCCATCAAAATAATGTCATTTCATGAAACTTGGTTAGGAAAAATCTGGCAGCATTTCAGCAGCAAATTGACCATTTTCCAAATTCAAACAATCAAGTCAATTTCATATGAAGTCATTAAAAACCAAAAGCATAAAAACCATGTATGAGTCCATATGAATTGAACAAATAGCCAATAGTTCAGCAGCAAAGCATTAAAAGGCAGTTTAGACCAATTCAGCCAGCAACAAACAGTTATGAACAATCAAATAACCAGTAGGCATGAGCAGAGCAATATTCAATAATAGCAAGCCAAGGAAAGTTAATGCAACAGCATCAATCAGCCCGAATGAGCATATGGCAAATCAATGAAACAGAGCAATTTCACATAGCAGCAAAAATTTAAACAAACCTAAATCCACTACTCAGCTCAAATTCGCTAACCACCTAATTACACGAAACTAACTAAACTAATCTAACTAAACTAAATTAACAAAGAATTCATTAACTAACTAGAGTAACGGAATGGAGTAAAATAGGGGAGAAGGGTGTGGACCTGGAATGCAGAGGCAGGGAGTGAGAGAAATTGGAAAAGGAAAGGGGCGAAGCAGCAAGGTGGAGATGCTTCCCAGGAGCGGTGGCGGTGCAGCGGAGCTCGCGACGGTAGGCAGTGGCTGGTTGCAGAGAGTGAGAACAGAGACAGAGAAGAGAGGATTGAGTGAGAGAGAGAGGGAGAGCGAGGAAGAGGAGGGGCGTGTCGCAACGACGGCGGTGATGGTCGCAGGATGCTCGCCGGAGGTGGTTGGTGGTTGCAGGATGATTGAAGGTTGATGGTTGGAAATGGAGGGAGAAGGAGGAAAGACGTTGGGGGAGAGAAGGGAGTTGGGGGGTGACTGCGCTAGGGCTTTCGCGTCCCTGGTTAAATGAGATTTTTGAATCCACGCGTTCGCGCACCGTGCGCGTCTATGTGGGTGGGAAAATTAAGGGTTGGCGCGGAAGCGCCATATGCGCTTACGCATAGATGGGAAAATTGGCGGTGGGCGCGGACGCGTACAGTGCGCGTCTGCGCGGTTGTGCTGGGCCAAAGGCACAACTCGGGTCCTCTGGTCTAGGTGATGCAAAAACACATCGACGCGCGCGCACACTGTACGCATTCGCCTGGATGGCTTGAGCTTATGGAATGGGTGCGGAGGCGCCAGGTGCACCAATGCGTGGGTAAGGAAACACGAAGGGGCGCGGACATGTACAGTGCGCGTCCGCGTGGGTTGAGGCATAGAGTTGGCCCAAAAGTGGCACAACTCTCTGGTTCTTTGCCCAGAAAGCTAAAATGCGCAACCAACGCGCGCGCGCACTATGCGCTTGCCCGTGGCTGGGGTTTTTTTTATGAGCATCAAAAGGGTTCAATCTCCTGGCCTTCTCTAAGACTCAAAAACCAGCTAAGGTGTAAATTTAAATACATTTTGAAATATTGGGGATTTTTTAAATAAATTGAGAAAACTTGCAATCCAAGCAAAAACTCATGTTCAAAGAATCATCCCTTATTAAGGTATAAAATGTATAAACACCTTAGCAAGCAAAGCAAAATATACTAAGAAGTAAAGAAATTATATACACTGGAACTCAATTCATTCATTCATTATATCTACAAGAGAATGGAAAGAGTTTACCATGGTGGGGTGTCTCCCACCAAGCACTTTTAGTTTAAGTCCTTAAGTTGGACATTTGGGATGCTTCTTGTCAAGGTGGCTTATGCTTGTATCCATCCTTGAACCTCCAAGAGTGCTTGTCCTTCAATCGGTTGTCAGAAGTTCCAACCATCTTCACCAAGCTTTGGTGAGGTTCTCTCCAAGATATGAGCTCCCAGAATTGGTTTCCATGATGTGATCCAGGATCCCATATCTTATCTTTGCACTCGTCTTCTAGTTGATCGCCTTGATTCCATCCAGTGATAAGAAAGGAGAATTCTCATGAAAGTACCAAACTATCCTCCTAAATCCATTTAATTGAGCATTACACAAATTCATGCTCTTCAATTTTGAGCTTCCAACTATAATGAGTCTAGATTTAGAACGCCAACCTCTAAACATCCTCCTCTTTCGCTTAATTCCACAAAGTGCCTTAAATTGGCCATCCGTCTCAAGCAGACCATACTCAAGTGGGATAATAAAGCTAAGAGTTAGAAGTTTTATCCACTCAAGCGAAGGATTGGATGGTGAACTAGCTGGAGAAGTTCCCAAAGATCTTGATAAAGCACGCTCTACTCCCGTCCATCCTCTTCTAGAGGCTTCCACCACTTGGCAAGGTTTTTCAAGTTCATCCTCTTGCCAAGTTTCCTCAAGTTCACATTCTTCTTCACCAATTTCTTCTATCTCTTCCCCATCACTCTCGTCATAGATAGTAGGTCTATTGAAGTCTACCTCATTATCAAGTATAAGCATTTTGGGAAGGACTCTTCAAACTCGGAAGTGTCATATGTTGATGCGGGATCATCATAGATAGGAGGGCTTGTTGCTCGGAATACTTCTTCCAGTTCTTCACTCACAATAGGTCTTGGAGGTTGCACATCCTCCTCAACCTTGCTTTCTAGTCCGTTGGGAGAAGGCTCAACAAGGTCGTCAAGGGGATTGATCAATGTGGGCAAAAAATCACTAGTGATGGAATCCACTTCCTGATCAATTTCTTTTAACTCTCCATTTACTTCCGCAACTTTACTCTTCTCTTTAACATCTCTTCCAAACTCCTTGGAAGAGGGCTCTTCAACTCGAGATTCCTTAATGTGCTCAACATATCCCAAACATCCACCCACTACTTCCTTTTGTTCGCTAATCTCTACCTTCTCCTCTTGTTGTACTTCTTACTTCAACTATTCTTCCTCACCATGGAGCTTCAAGTTCACTCCCTTACTAGGCTCCTTGATCGTTTTTCTACATTCAACAATGGGGGTACTTAGGGTACATGAGCTTAAGTGGGATGTTAGGTGACTCACGGCTTCTACTATGCCGGCCATCCTTGCTCTTAGCTCCTTAAACTTAGTTTCATCCTCCTCTTGTCGCCTTAAGATACGAGATTCAAGGTCTCTCAGTTCTAACATGAAGGCTTCGTCAGGAGGTGGTGGTGGAAGATAGGGCTCATTGTTTGAGAGAAGATTGTTAATGTTGGAAGGTAGTTCATATTGGTGGAATTCTTAAGGTGGTGTGTGTCGGATTTGTGGTTCTTGGAAGTATTGGTATTGGAATGGTGGTTGTTCTAGATATGATTCATACGGCGGTTGATATGGTGGGTATTGGTTATGGTCATATGGAGGTGAATGGTGGTGTGAGGCATGTGAGTATGGTGTAGGGCTATATTGAGGAGTGAGATCCTATGCATATGATGATTGTCATTGACAACCACAATGAGGATCATCACACACATTGGATTGATACACATTAGGATCATGATTATACCCATAAGAGTTCGGAGGAGGTTGTTGCCATGAAGTTTGTTCATAAGCTTGGTGTTCCTCCCATCCTTGATTTCTAAATCCTTGATGTATATCTTCATTGGAGCTTCCATTTCCTACAACATAGTTTGAACTACACTCATAGCCAAAAGGATGAGAATTCAGAGTGAAAGAGAAAATAAAAACAAAGATTAATAAGAAACAAAGAAGACAAAATCCTAAACTAGCAAAAACTAGCAAACAAACCAAAATTCAAGCTATTCACAATATATACAATAGCCAATAACATAGCACCATTGTGTTCCCCAGCAACGGCGCCATTTAATTTGATGGGACGATCATCATCGTCGGTCTAGAATTTCTCTTGTAGAAATAAGGACTTCGTTGTAAGCATAGCTCCAAACCGACAAACAATCCTCTGTCAAATTAAAAATTTGTGGTTCTTGTCACGAATAACAAACCCCTAATAAGAATTAACCGAAGTATTTAGACTCTGGGTCGTCTCCCTAGAAAACAATGAAGTGCTCAATTATTGGCTATGAAGGGGCAAGGGGGGTTTTGGTTCATAAGAGGGCAAGACAAGTAAATTAAACAAGTAATTAAAGAAAGCAAGATAAAGAACTCTTGGCTAAGACTTAGGTAACTGAGATCACCATCCTTGTCAACAAACCAAATATTGATAATCATGAGAGACCAACCCATTAAGTCTACTTCCCAAAAGCTTTAAGTACGTAACATTTACTCCTAAGCTTGAAGTACGTCAAATAGGTTTGATCACATCAACCCTTAAGTCCCAACCTACCTACTAATTAACTTAGTAGTGGGTTAGCGTCAATGGGTGTCAAATTGATCACCAAGGGTTCTCAAATCACCAAATCCATTATACCCAATGACTCAAGTTTACCCAATTTTCTTGGCTTAGACCAAGAGTTAATAGAACTACTCAAAAACTAAGGAGAACATTTCATCAAACATGTAGAATGCAATAAAAGAAAACATCATAAATTGCAAGAATAATAAAATCTACCAACTACTAATTGCAAGGGAAGTAAGATCACAACTCAATTCATCAATAAAAGAAACATCAACATCAAATTGCATTAAATGTAAACCAAATCCAACATGAGTTTATCATCACAAAAGAGAGCAACTTGAGAAATTAACATCACAATTAAGAGAATCAAGATGTAAAAATGAGAAATAATTATAAAAGAAACAAGATGAGATCAAGTAATTGAACATGGATCTAAGACAATCTAACCTAATCCTAACCTAATTCTAGAGAGAAGAGGGAGCTTCTCTCTCTAGAAAACTAACTAAAGGCTCATGTTGGCTAAACTAATTGGTCCCCCTTTGCTTGGACTTCAATTCTGCATGAAATACACTCAGAAACAAGTTGGATTTGGGCCTGGGCAGCTCAGAAATCGCCCCAGCGTTTTTCCTTTAAGTGGGCCATGTGAGAGTATCGGCGCGTGCGCGTCATGTACGCGTACGCGTCGATTGGTAAATTCTTCATCCGCGCAGACGCGTCATGTACGCGTGCACGTCTCTATGTAAAACCACTTTTGCGCGTGCGCGCCGATTGATGCATTTCCAATCTTTGTTTCTTCATGCATTCTCCATTTTGCATGCTTTCCTCCTCATTTCTTCCACCCAATACTTGCCTTATGAACCTGAAATCACTCAACAAATACATCAAGGCATCGAATAGAATTAAAGTGAATCAAAATAACCAATTTAAGGGCCTAAAAAGCATGTTTTTACACTTAAACACAATTCAAAATTGAATAAATGTGGAAAAAGGTGGTAAAATCCCCTAAAATAAGCACAAAATAAATCACGAAATCGGGGTTTATTAATAATATGCATTTAACTTGTGCACAAATAATAGGTAATGAATTGATTATTGAGAGAAAGTCGAATGAGATATTTTTGGGTATCATTTTTTACTTTTACAGTAATTAAATTTTTAAAATTAAAATTTGCATTGGATATAATCTTTGAAATGATACTAATATCAATAAAAAGATTTCGTATCATTTTAAAAAAAGAGCAATATGCAATCATTTGTGTATCCATTAAACTTATTAAATAAACATTATAATATTACTAATAAATTGAAATGAGAGATCAAGCATTGGAATGACAAATCTCATATTCAATATCAAATCAAATTTTATGATATATGATCTCACAAATACTTATGTGTCACTTTGTAGGACCGAAAATAAAATAAAACTAAAACCAAGCATTAGAGATGCTCTGAAAATTCCAAACCAAATGAGTCCAGTGAATTTAAAGGTGGGTTTAACTTATTTAAATTATAAAAAATTTAAAATAATTTTAAATGAAAAAATTTTAGGAATAAAAAATAAAATTATTAAATTAATTAATTCAGTTTAAAAACTGAACAAAGGCTGAATATTTAAAGAAAGAGTAGCATTATCGCTCATATTAATCATGATTTTTTCTTTAAATTTGAATGTGATTATATAGATTTTTAACTAATGACTTAAGGTTTTCTTATTTTTCAAATATAATATGAAAAAGTTTTACCACCACATTAGAGATACAATGATACGAGCTTTGTAACTCTAAGCTAAACAACATTTAACTAAAGTTGCGAATTCATACATAATAATAACATAGCTAATTTACATTTTAGCAAATTGACTAACATTTGGTTCTTTTAACTATGAATTACCCTGCATAACATTAAAATTTAATAGCTTAAAATATTCTAAAAAATAATTGCTAAATAGAAATAACAATTAAATTAGTCCCTCAATTTTTATTCCATGATTTGAAGAACCAAATTCATGGAAACATTATTTTCTCCCATGTCAATGGCATATCACATGGTAATTAACGTTTTATGTTAATTTTTCATTAATATCGTTGATAGGTCAACTGACGAAAGAACTAACATAAATATCATATCATCGTTTGTTCGTCGTTTGGTCAGCACGTTAATCTTGCCTCTATATGCTGGAATCAATTTCTATGATTGCTTCCTTTGGCCTAACTTCATGACATTCCAATGGTTCCTCAACAGCTAATTTCGATCCTGTGTTTTTTATATGGCCAGAAGAAAAAGGCTTTTGTTCTTTTATATAGTGCATCCATTAAAACAAAGGATCAAATCATAAAATTATACAAGTGAAATCATGAAATAATTGAGTTAGAACAAGGTTCCATATAGAGATCTTTGTTCATTATTTAATAGATCTTTATCTTAAATCTGATTAGCTAGAAGTGGAGAAATAGTTTTGGAGCAGTGTTCTAGCTAGAAAAATCAATTTCCCGAGTGCTTCATTTGTGGCCCATTATATTATATTATATTTTTTTATTAGTATTTCATAATTTCATAACAAAGAGAGGCCCTGAACCCTACATACTGTCTTTCCCATTTATGAATGAGACAACTCTCTTCTAAAACCCATGAACCATGTGTATCCACATTATGAGGCTGCTAGTAGTCTTCAATCACTACCATGTAATAGATGAAAAAATGTTTGGAATTGAAAACAATAAAAATCAGTTTAAAGTAGTCTATTTTTTTTTATTTTGTATTTATTAATTATTGTTAAAATAAATGAATAATTTTATCTATTTAATTCTTTAAATCTTTAATCAATTAAATTAGTTTTCAAATTTTCAATTGTAAATTACATTTGCTTCTATCCAACTTTTTTGTGCGCACTTCATTAATATTTTGCGGAGAAAGGGTGTATTTATATTTGTCAAGGTTTTAAACCCCCACAAAATTATAGCTACATTGTAACCAACGTAATTTTAATTTTCAAAATTATACATTACATTGTTTAAGATTCTCATAATGTATTTTTTCTTAAAAAAGCACCAACACTTAAAATAAATAACATAAATTGAAATGTGGTGTTGGGGGAGGGGGGATATAATAGAAGAAGAGGTCAAGGAGATTGTTCTATCTCAGCTATTAGAATGAGTGTAATGTTTGGAATTGAAATATAGGAACAAGCAGTGAAAGAACAAACAAAAAAACAAATATTAGTTGGGGTTTGAAACCGCTGCAACTTAAAAAACCCTTCACAAATGAAAGAAGATAACAGTGTTGATGAAAAATTAGATAAAAAAAATATTGATTAATGTCAAAAAATTTGGATTGCTAATTTAATTGAGCAAAAATTTTGATAATTATAATTATGAATAAAATTGAAAGATTATTTTAACAGTTCACTCTATATTTATTGGAGTAACGCAAATTTAGAACCCCGAAGTTATTGAACAATTTTGAATGAGAATAATAAAGATATATGTGTTTTAAAATATTTTCCCTAGTTTTATATTTTTTTAAAATTCATACATTATTTATTATTCTCATTCTTAAAATTGTCCCACAATAATTTTTAGTCAATTTGATGGAATACTACTACTTTTTCTATAATCATGAAATGGCCTTCCATCACTAACAATATCGGAGAAAAAGGGGTTTTTTTTCCCTTAAAAAAAGGCGTAAAAAAGAAGAAAGAAGAGAATTTGAAGACAATTGGAATTGTTTATGCTATAAGACAAACTTTTTTATACATCACGCCTTTTGTATTTTCAACAAGGTTTTGAGAATTGGACCGGTCATCAAACCGTTTTAGTCACTGATTTATTGGTTTATTGATCCAACCGTAGTTCAACCAAAAAAATCGTTTTAGAATTAAGTAATAAATAAATGACGAGCGGATATTTTATACACTTTTTGACATTATTTTCTTAGTGTTTTCAGTATGTTTTGTTAAGTTTTATTGTGTTTTAGTAGGTTTTAATGCAAAATTCATTTTTTCGATTCTACTTTGAGCTTTTATGTTTTTCTTATGATTTTAAGTGAATTTTGGGTGATTTTGGTAAAGTTTTGGCAAAGTCTGATTCAGAGACAAGGAAAATATAGCAGATGCTGTCAGGATCTGACCTCTGTCATTCAAACGAGCATTTATGGAGCTACAAAGGTCCAAATGACGCGTTCTCAATGGCATTGGAAAGCTAACTTTCAGAGATTTCCAGTAATATATAATGGTCTACACTTTGCTTTAGAAATAAAGGCCCAAAATAGGCGTTTAATGAGCGGATATTTTATACGCTTTTTGGCAACATTTTCATATAGTTTTTCATTATGTTTTGTTTAAGTTTTATTATACTTTCATAGGTTTTAGTGAAAAATTCATATTTTTGGATTCTACCTTGAGTTGTTGTATTTTATGATGATTTCAGGTATTTTCTGGCTGAAATTGAGGAGTTTTGGCAAAGTCTGATTCATAGACAGAGAAAGAACTGCAGATATCTGACTTCCATGCACTCGAATGAGCATTTCTGGAGCTACAAAAGTCGAAATGGCACGCTCTCAATGGCTACGTAAAGCTAACATCCAGGGATTTCCAGAAATATATAATAGTTTATACTTTGCTTTGGAAATAAAGGACCAAAACTGGCGTTCAACACCAGCCACCAGCCCCATTCCTAGCGTCCAACGCCCAAAGGGGAGTAGCTGGCGTCCAAACGCCCAAAAGAGAGTCCAAGGTTGGCGTTCAACGCCCAAGAAGGGTCCTAGGACATGGAGACACTTTTATCTTAGCACAAACACTCACCAAGTGGGCTCCAGAAGTGGATTTTCACACTATCAACCTAGTTTATCCTATTTCTGTAATCCTTAGTTGCTAGATTAGTATATATAGGAGAAGATCACCCATGTTTAGGATCTTCTTCCCCCACTTTTACATTCGAACATTACCTTTTGTACAGTATGAGTCATTAACCTCCTAAGGTTAAGGTTAGGAGCTCTACTGATTCTTATGAATTAATAATATCACTATTTTACTTCAATCTATGCTTGATTCTATTCTAAGATGTATCTTCATTCTTCATCTTATTGGATTGGGAGTTTAACTTGACCGTCATCCCAACTCCACATGGGTTTTTGCAAGTCCTTCACGGGATAGTACTGAACCACCAGCTTGATTATACATCTCTTATACGGCTAATCCACGGCTCGTTGGGGACTTCTCGAGACATCAGTTCAGCCGAGGTGTGGGGCGATTAGGGCCTTTGTGGTATAGGCTAGAACCAAGGGAGCAGCATTTTTTGATCCAGAATATTCGACCTTATCTGTGGCATTTTGTGTAGGATCACCAAGAGAATAGACTGCTAGAGCTTCACCCCCATTCAGATTGGATGACCGCTGACCCGACGTTAATCATATATAGCCTGCAATGGAAAGAATCAATCAGAAGTTGGAGTAGATGGTGAGAAAAGTTGATCCAGAAGGAAGAAGCATCTCTAAAGCCTCAATCGTTCTCTTACTATTGATTTCACACCTATCCAGCAATGTTTTATTTATTTATCTGTTTCATGCGTTTTCTCGTGACAACTATCTTTTCTATCCGCCTAACTAAGATCTGCATAGTATCCGCTGCTTGCTCAAACCAACAATCTCCATAGGATCGACCCTCACTCACCTGAGGTATTACTTGGACGACCCGGTATACTTGCCGGTCTATCTGTGCGAAACGTGCGGAGTCAGTTTCGTGCACCAAGTTTTTGTCACCATTGCCGGGGATTGTTCGAAGTTGACAAACTATCGGATTATCTTGTTGCTTAAATTAGGTACTTTTCACTATTTTGTTTCAATCATTTGTTTTCTTTTCAAAAATTTTTCAAAACTCTTTCTTTTCTTTATTAATCTTGGTCTTTTGTTTGAGTCTTTTGTTCTTGTTCTTGTTAAAAGTTTTGAATTTTCTTCTTTCTTTTTCAAAAAAAATTTCAAAAATAGTGTCTTTTGGTTGAGTTTAGGTTACGTTTTCAAGTTTGGTGTCCTTTGTGTGTTCTTTATTTCATTAAATTTTTGAAATTGTCTTAAGTGTTCTTTCTTGGTATTTGATGAGCGGATATTTTATACGCTTTTTGGCATCATTTTCATATAATTTTTAGTATGTTTTGTTCTGTTTTTATTAAGTTTTTATACGTTTTAGTGTTAAATTCACATTTTTAGATTCTACTATGAGTTTTTGTGTTTTTGTGCAATTTCAGGTATTTTCTGGCTGAAATTGAGGAGTTGGAGCAAAAGTCTGATTCAAAGACAGAGAAAGCACTGCAGATGCTGTCTGGATCTGACCTCCTTTCACTGGCTACAGAAGTCCAAATAGAGGGTTCTCAACAGCAATATATAAAAGTTCATATTTTTCTTCAGATTATAAGGCCCAAAATTGGCGTCCAACGTCAGCCTCCTGCCCCCTTCCAGGCGTCCAGCGCCCAAAGAGCAGAGACTAGCGTCCAAACGCCCAAAGAGGACCCCCTAGCCAGCATTCAATACCCTAGAGGCCTCCTAGCACATGGATCTCATCAAAGCTCAGCCCAAACACTCACCAAGTGGGCCCTAGAAGTGGATTTTAGCACTAAAAAGACTATTTTACCCTTACTAGTAATTAGTTTAGTATTTAAAGTAGAAGATCACTCTTTGTTGAGGACTTTTGGGGATCTTCGCCCATTATTCAACCTATTTCATTTTACACATTGTATTTCCTTTCAGTATGAGTTTCTAAACCTCCTAGGTAGAGGAGAGGAGCCTTGCTGAGTCTTATGAATTAATAAAAGTATTACTGTTTCTTTTTCGATCCGTGTTTGATTTATTTCTAAGATGTATACTCGTTCTTCAACATGGTGAATAGGATGATCAGTGACAATCAACTCTGTTCATCATACTAGGACCGCGTGCCTGACAACCACCCGTGTCTACTTGGGTTCGTGTGAATATGTGATTGGAAAGCGCGAACCGCCAGCTTGATTATACATCTCTCAGATGGCTAATCCACGACTTCGTTGGGGACTTCTCGAGACACCAGTTCACCCGATTTCTGGGGAGATTAGGGTCTCTGTGGTATAGGCTAGAACCCAAAGAAGCAGTATTCTCTGATCTAGAAGATTCGACCTTGTGTGTGGCGTTTTGAGTAGGATCTCCAAGAGAATGAACTGCTAGAGCTTCACCCTCCATCAGATTGGATGACCACGTCCAATGGCGTTTGATCTGGAGCAGAGGAGATTGATGACCACGGCCCATTGCATTGATCACTTACAGCCTGCCATAGAAGAAATCACTCATAAGCAAAGAAGACAGTAATATCAAAGTTAATTCAGAAAGACAAAGCAACTCCAATCCTCAACTATATTCCTATTACTGATTTTAATTTATTCAATATTCCTATTATTAATTGCCCTTGCATCAATCCAACAACCTTCTGATTTCGCCTTATTAAGACCTGCAAGATAACCATAACTTGCTTCAAACCACAATCCTCGTGGGATCGACCCTTACTCGCTCAGGTATTACTTGGACGACCCAGTGCACTTTGCTGGTACAGCTGTACGAAAGTGTGGGGATTCGTGCACCAAGTTTTTGGTGCCGTTGCCGGGGATTGTTCGAGTTTGGACAACTGACGGATTATCTTGTTCCCTAGATCAGGTAATTTTTATTTTATTTAAGTCTTTTATTTTTATTTTCTTCTTCTCTTTTTGTCGAAAAAAATCAAATAAAATTGTCAAAAATATTTTTCTTTTCTTTGTTTAATCTTTGTTCTTGGTTTGAGTCTTACCTATTTTCTGTTTTCTTTTCCAAAAATTTTAAAACTTGAATCCTTAGCTTTCTTTGTTTGATCTTTGTTTTTGGTTTGAGTCTTTTTGTTTGTGTTCTTGGTTAAAGTTTTGAAATTTTGAGTCTCTTTCTAAAAATTTTCAAAATTACTGTCTTTTGGTTAAATCTTTTGTCAAATCTTTAAGTTCGTGTCTTCTTGTTATTTTTCTTTTAATTTTCAAAAATTTGTGTTTGGTTTTCTAAAAATTTTAAATTTTGTGTCTTTTACATGTTCTTGTGTTCTTTGAGTTTCTTGAGTCAAGTTCTTGGTGTTCTTGTCAATTTTCAAAGTGTTCTTATTTTTCTTTTTATTTTGATCTTAAACTTTTTAAGTTTGGTGTCCCATTGTGTTTTTCCTTTAAAATTTCGAAAACTTGGGGCATTAGATCTATAAATTTTAAGTTTTTTGTTTTTTACTTGTTTTTCTCTTTTCTCATTAAATTCAAAATAAAAAATATCTTTTCTATCTTTATTTAATTATTATTTTCAAAATTTTTCATTAAAAATTCAGATTTCAATTTTAAATTTTTATCTTACCTTATCTTAGTTTTCAATTTTCAAAAATCAAATATTTTCAAAATAAAAAATCTTATTTTTTTCAAAATCTTATCTTACCTTTCTTCAAAATTCAAAAATCTTATCTTATCTTTTTCAAATTTCAAAATTCAAAGTCTAATCTTTTTCAAAATCAAATTTTAAATTCTTATCTTTTTAAAATCTTTTTCCAATCTTTTCAAATTCTTATCCTATCTTTTCTAACTTCAAATTTTAAAATCAAATCTTTTTTTACATCTTTTTAATTTCTTATCTTATCTTTTTCTAATTTCAAATTTCAATTCCAAATCTTTTCTTATCTTATCTCTTATCTTATTTTAAATTCAAATTTTTTCTAATTAATTACTTATTTTTCTCTCCTTTTTCAAAACTTTCTAACTACTTTTTCTCTCTCTCAGTTTTCGAAAATTCTATTGTTCTTCTCTCTCTTCTATTTTCAAAAATCACTAACTAATTTTCAATTCCTTTTTAAATTATTAACCTTAATTTTTGAAAATAATTAACAAATAAAATAAAAAAATATTTTAATTCTTATCTATCTTTTCTATTTCTAATTCTTCTCTTTTCTACTTCTATTTATTCGAACTCCTCTTCCCTTATTTTCAAAGTATTCTTCTTCCCCTTCTTCTATCTTCACTTTTCTATCTTCTTCTTCTTTCTTCACATCTCACTAGGAGCCTTCTATACTCAAATCAGACATAGAAGCTTCCTTTCTTTCTTTTCTTCTTTTGTTGTTTATGACCAAGAACAAGATAAAGAACACCTCTTTGATCTTGATCCTGAACCTGAAAGAACTCTGAAGAAAAGCTTACAACAAGCTAGAGCACAACACTCCAGAAGAAACATTTCAGAAAATCTTGAACAAGAAATTGGAGACATGGCCGAACCTGATGGGGATGCCAGAAAGGTTCTTGGTGACTTCACCATGCCTACCTTTGACTTTTATGACAGAAGCATCTCTATACCTGCCATTGGAGCTAACAATTTTGAGCTTAAGCCTTAGTTAGTCTCTCTTCTGCAACAGAACTGCAAGATCCATGGACTTTTAATGGAAGATCCACATTAGTTTTTAGCTAAATTCTTACAGATCTGTGATACTGTTAAGACCAATGGAGTTAATCCTAAAGTCTACAAGCTTATGCTCTTTCCCNTATGATAGTCGATGTCCAAAATTTCATTGGACAGCTCTACAGGTGGATCACTCCACTTGAAGAAAACACCTGCAGAAGCAAGAGAACTCAGAACTCAT
>NC_029789.2:100476087-100505713 GCF_000816755.2 Arachis ipaensis | reverse complement strand
CTCGTATTCGAACATCTGAAATCCTAATTGAGGTAACCAGAATTGTCATAGTGTCTAGACATTCTTAAATCGATTTTTGATTACACCTAGAAGGTAATTTTCAGGTACCTAGAACGTCAAGACAACGTCTTCTCTCTGATTGATTCCGAATTCGAGTTTTAACAATCGAGGTTACCGTCCATATCTCTACGAAGACAGTATTTTCAGTTTCCATCCGTACCACTTCAGTGGTTCTTGGAAAGACCGTAGGGGTAGTCCAAGCCGGTACAGAGGTTAAAGAACAAGTTCTAAAAGACTTTACAAAGAAGACCTCACAACACGAGATCGAACAACATTCGAAAAGAAGTCTCAAGAAAGTCCAAGTCCTAGTTCTAGTTTCTCCACAAGAAATAGAACAAGAACCAGTATTTGTTGTTTTCTTCTTTTCTTTCTTTCCTTCGAAGATACAGACTAAACTCATATCTTCCGAGGATCACTCTACACTTCTTTCTTCTTCTTCTATCTTTTCACTTCTATCTTCTTCCCCTTCTTCTTATGAAACTTTTATTCCCTTCTCCTCAAGCTTATTTATCTTCATCTTTTCTCTTCTTAATCTTTATCTTTTCTATCTATTCTTAATTTTATAAAAAAATAAAATAAACAATTAATAAAAGTTTTTAATTCCAATTATTAAATTTTTCCTTAACTTTTAATCAATCACTAAAAACTTTTATCTTCTCTCTCTTCTTGTTATCTTAAAAGCTTTTGACTCTCTCTCTTTTTCATCAATCTTTCAAAACTTTTTCCTCTCTTTTTATTCATTAATTAATCTTTTTTAAACTTAAATTTTATTCTATTCTCTATTCTATTCTTTTCTAAACCTTAACTTTAAACTTTAATCTTTTTCTATTCTATTTTTCCCTTTGATGTAAGAGACAGAGCTAAGATATTATTGGATTCTCAACCAAAAGAGAGTTTAGACTCTTGGAAAAAGCTGGTTAATGCTTTTCTGGCTAAATTCTTTCTCCCTCAAAGGATGAGCAAAATTAGAGTGGATGTTCAAACCTTTAGACAAAGAGAAGGTGATCCCTTTATGAAGCTTAGGAAAGATACAAGCAACTGATCAGGAGATGTCCTCCTGACATGCTCTCAGAATGGTCTATCATAGGCGTGTTCTATGATAGTCTATCTGAGATGTCCAAAATTTCATTGGACAGCTCTACAGGTGGATCACTCCACTTGAAGAAAACACCTGCAGAAGCAAGAGAACTCATTGAGATGGTTGAAAACAACCAATTCATGTACACTTCTGAAGAAATCCTGTGAACCATGGGATCTCTCAAAAGAAAGGAGTTCTTGAAGTTGATACTCTAAATGCCATATTGGCTCAGAACAAGATCTTGACCCAACAGGTCAATATAATCTCTCAGCATCTGACTGGAATGCAGACTGCAGCTGGCAGTACTCAGGAAGCTTCTTCTGAAGTAGAAGCTTATGATCCTGATCAACCCACCATAGAAGAGGTGAATTACATGGGAGAACCCTATGGAAACACCGACAATCCTTCATGGAGGAATCATCCTATCCTTTCATGGATGGATCAACAGAAACCTCAGCAAGGTTTCAATAACAATCAAGGTGGAAGGACCCCGAATAGGTTCAATAACAGACCACTATTCCCATCTTCTTAATGGAACATGGAAACCTCTAAGAGAACCTCTCTGACTTAGTCACTCTGGTTTCCAGCCTCTCTAAGATCACTCATAGTTTCATGAGTGAAACAAGGTCCTCCATTAGAAACTTGGAGGTACAAGTTGGTCAACTGAGCAAGAGGATCCTTGAGACTCCTCCTGACACTCTTCCAAGCAACACTGAGGTGAACCCACGAGAAGAGTGCAAGGCCATCACCAAGGAAGCAGAGGCCGATTCTGAGAATAATGGGATGACATTGAACGCCAGTGAAGGGTATATCACTGGGCGTTCAACGCCCTCAATGGCTGCAAGCCTGGCGCTGAACACTAGTGAGGAATCCCTCGCCGTGCGTTCAACGCCCATCCTAGCAGCAGAGCTGGCGTTGAACACCAGCCAGGGAACACTGGTTGGGCGTTCAACGCCCAAACACACAGGCATTCTGGCGCTGAACGCCAGTGAGGAACCCCTCACTGGGCGTTCAACACCCAGACAGGCAGGCATTCTGGCGCTGAATGCCAGTGAGGAACCCCTTACTGGGCATTAAACGCCCAACCAGCCAGGGAAGTTAGTGTTGAACGCCAGCTAGGACATCCCTGCTGGACGTTCAACGCCCATAATGATAAGGGGACTGGCGTTTAATACCAGTAAGGGTGCACAGCAAGGGCATTTAACGCCCAAAGAGATAACAAAGCTGGCGTTGAATGCCCGTGAAAGCACACCCTCTGAGTGCCCAATTCCCACTCAAGAAACCCCTATCCCAGAACCAAAGAAAGCCAAGGCTCACATAAAGACCATAGAGTTTCCTTTGAATGCACTCCTACAGTGCATGAGTTCTGATGAATACTCATCCTCTGATGAGGATAAAGACATTAGGGAAGAGTAAGTTGATTGGTACCTAGGACCTCTCATGAAGCTAAATGCCAGGTTATTTGGTACAAAGCCTTTGGATAAAGAACCTCCATTGCTTTCCAAAGAACTCCATGCTTTAGTTCAGCAGAAGCTACCTCAGAAGCTTTCAAATCCTGGACGCTTTCTAATTCCTTGCAGCATAGGCACTATGACCTTTGAAAAGGCTTTGTGTGACCTAGGGGGGTCAAGCATAAACCTCATGCCACTCTCTGTAATAGAGAAGCTGGGAATCCTTGAGGTACAAGCTGCAAACATCTCCTTAGAAATGGCAGACAAGACAATAAAGGAGCCATATGGCTTAGTAGAGGATGTCTTGGTAAAAGTTGAAAATCACTACATCCCTACAAACTTCATAGTCTTGGATATTGGAGAGGATGAGGATGACTCTGTCATCCTTGGAAGACCTTTCCTAGCCACTGCCAATGCTATTATTGATATGGCTAAGGGAGAATTGACTCTACAACTAGGGGAGGACCACATCTTGATCAAGATGCCTCATCCCAATTCTCCCTCTAATAAAAAAGAGATAACTGTGCAACACCTAGTGTTCCGACCCTCTCTTTCTATGCAGAGCTTTGTAGAACCCGCAAACATCAATTCTAAGTTTAGTGTTGGGCAGCCATAAAAAAGCTCTAAGCACAAAGGTACTAAGAAGAAAGTACCTAAAGGCTGGAGGGACAAGAAGGTCCCAATTGAAGGCCTCTCACCTGGCATGAGAGTTGTCTTCACTAAGAAGCCAGTCTTACCACATACAGTGAGTTGGATCCTGTCTCTAGAGCATGTGGAGCTCATTCATAAGAAGACAGGAAGAAAGTTCACTGTAAGGGGGCAAAAATCTGAGCTCATACTCACCTCTGTAAGGAGCTAACCGTTAAGCTAATGACGTTAAAGAAGCGCTTGTTAGGAGGCGACCCAACCTTAATTAATTTTATTTTCCTTCATTTTATTTTTCTTTAACTTATTTTGTTTTAGGGTAATGATCATATACAACAGTCAGAACAGAGACAGAATTGTCCAGCAGTGAAAATAGAACAATATGGATGGAGTGTTGTTGAAGTTGAACGCCAGCCAGGGAGCTCTGGCTGGGCGTTCAATGCCCCAAATGGGTAGCATTGCTGGCATTGAACGCCAGCCAGAGAGCAGCCCCTGGGAATTCAAACGCCAGTGCAGAGAGTAAGAAATCTGAATTTCCTAACTTCATCACCAAAGCTTATCAAGACCACTTCTATGAAGTAGTGGCAGAGAAGAAAGTGATCCCTGAGGTCCCTTTCAAGCTCAAGAAGAATGAGTATCCAGAAATCCAAAGAGAGATCCGGAGAAGAGGTTGGGAAGTCCTAACCAATCCCATTCAAGATGTTGGGATTTTAATGGTGCAAGAGTTCTATTCTAATGTATGGGTTACTAAAAACCATGACACTAGTGTGAACCCAAATCCAAGGAATTGGAGCACAATGGTCCGAGGAAGAATCTTAGATTTCAGCCTGGAAGGTGTGAGATTGGCATTCAACTTGCCTCTTATGCAAGGAGATCCTCATCCTTACACTAGGAGAGTCAACTTTGATCAAAGATTGGATCAAGTGCTCTCATATATCTTTGTGGAAGGAGCATAGTGGAAAAGGGATTCCCAAGGCAAGCCCACTCAACTAAGAAGACTTGACCTAAAGCCCATAGCTAAAGGATTGTTGAAATTCATCCAACGTTCCATCATCTCCACTAGCAACCGGTCAGAAGTGACTGTTGACAGAGCTATCATGATCCACTGCATCATGATTGGAAGTGAGGTAGAAGTACATGAGGTAATTCCTCAAGAATTGTACAGGATAGCTGAGAAGCCTTCCACTAATGCAAGGTTAGCATTCCCACACCTCATCTGTCATCTATGTAATTCAGCTAGAATTGTCATAGAAGGAGATATCTCCATTGGGGAGGACAAGCCCATCACCAAGAAAAGGATGGAGCAAACTAAAGAGCATGCACATGAACTTGTGCAGCCGCCTCAGTATGAGATCCCTGAGATGCCTCAAGGGATGTATTTTCCTCCTCAAATCTATTGGGATCAATGGCAGACTTCTCTTGGAGAACTGAGCACTAACATGCAGCAATTGATGGTGGAGCATCAAGAGCATTCCATCACCCTCAATGAAATAAGAGAAGATCAAAGAGGCATACGGGAAGAACAAAGGAATATGAGGGAAAACAACAAAGGAAAAGGAGTGACATTGAAGAGATCAAGTATCACATTGGATCCTCAAGGAGGAGCACTAGCCGCCACCATTAAAGGTGGATTCGTTCTCTTTTACTTCCTTTCCTTTTATTATTTTTCTGTTTTCTATTATATTTTATCTGTTCTCTTATTCTTGTTGCATGATCATTTGCATTGATGTCTTAAAGCTGTAAAATATTCCATATATCTCTTACCTTTCTTAAAAGAAAATTTTATTTGAAAAGGATTGAGAGATACATGAATTTCAAGTTTAAAATAAGAATAGTTCAATTATTTTGATGTGGTGGCATTGCTTTTATTTTCTGAATGTATGAATAAGCAGTGCATATTTGAAGTTGGAATTTTAGAATGTTGGCTCTTGAAAGAATAAAGGAAAAGGAAAAGTATTATTGATAATCTAAAAAAATCCAAAAATTGATTCTTGAAGCAAGAAAAAGAAGCAAAAAGAAAAAGGAAAAGCATGTTGCAAAAGAAATATATATATATATATGCATGTGAAGTAAAAAAGAAAAAATGGAAAAAAAATAAATAAAAAGAAAAATCCATTATTGCCCAAAAATACAGGAAAAGGAGGGCATATTGAAAAAGCTAATAACCCTTTAAACCAAAAGGTAAGGGTAAAAGGATCCAAGGCTTTGAGCATTAATGGAGGGCCTAAAGGAATAAAATCTTGGCCTAAGCAGCTCAATCAAGCTGTCCCTAACCATGTGCTTGTGGCGTGAAGGTGTCAAGTGAAAAGCTTGAGACTGAGCGGTTAAAGTCGTGGTCCAAAAGAAAAGGAGTGTGCTTAAGAACTCTGGACACCTCTATTTAGGGATTCTAGCAAAGCTGAATCACAATCCAAAAGGGTTCACCCAGTTAAAGTGTTTGTGGCATTTATGTATCCGGTGGTAGTACTGGAAAACAAAGTGCTTTGGGTCACGGCCAAGACTCTAAAAGCTGTGTTCAAGAGTCAAAAAGAACTTAACTAGGAGAGTCAATAATATCATCTGGATTCTAAGTTCCTAAAGATGCCAACCACTCTGAGTTTCAATGGATAGTGAGATGCCAACACTATTCAGAAGTAAAAAGCTACTAAGTCATGCTCATCAAATTGTAACTAAGCTTCATTGGAAGCTTAGAGATTTATTGTATCCTAATTTTCTTTTCTATCCTACTGTGTTTTTAGTTGTTTGGGGACAAGCAACAGTTTAAGTTTGGTGTTGTGATGAGAGGATATTTTATACGCTTTTTGGCATCATTTTCATATAGTTTTTAGTATATTTTGTTAAATTTTTATAGGTTTTAGTGTTAAATTCACATTTTTAGATTCTACTATGAGTTTTTGTGTTTTTGTGCAATTTCAAGTATTTTCTGGCTGAAATTGACAAGTTGGAGCAAAAGTCTAATTCAGAGACAGAGAAAGCACTGCAGATGCTGTCCGGATCTGACCTCCTTGCACTCAGAAGGCTGACTTCCAGAGCTTTCCAAAAATATATAATAGTCCATACATTGCTTCAGATTAGAAGCCCAAAACTGGCATCCAACGCCAGCTTCCTGCCCCCTTCCAGGTGTCTAGCCCCCAAAGAGTAGAGACCAGCGTCCAAACGCCCAAAGAGGACCCCCTAGCCAGCATTCAATGCTCTAGAGGCCTCCTAGCACGTAGATCTCATCAAAGCTCAGCCCAAAAACTCACCAAGTGGGCCCCATAAGTGGATTTTAGCACTAAAAAGATTGTTTTACCCTTACTAGTCATTAGTTTAGTATTTAACGTAGAAGATCACTCTTTCTTGAGGACTTTTAGGGATCTTCGCCCATCAGTGACAATCAGCTCTATTCATCAAACTAGGACCACGGGCCTGACAACCACCCGTGTCTACTTGGGTTCCTGTGAATAAGTGACTGGAAAGCGCGAACCGCCAACTTGATTATACATCACTCAAATGGCTAATCCACGACTTCATTGGGGACTTATTAGGACACCAGTTCATCTAATTTCCAGGGAGATTAAGGTCTCTGTGGTATAGGCTAGAACCCAAAGAAGCAGCATTCTCTGATCCGGAAGATTCGACCTTGTCTGTGGCATTTTGAGTAGGGTTGCCAAGAGAATGAACTACTAAAGCTTCACCCTCCGTCAGATTGGATGACCACGGCCAATGGCGTTTGATCTGGAGCAAGGAGATTGATGACCACGGCCCATGGCATTGATCACTTATAGCCTGCCATAGAAGAAATCACTCACAAGCAAAGAAGACATTAATACCAGAGTTAATTCAGAAAGACAAAATAACTCCAATTCTCAACTATATTCCTATTACTGATTTTAATTTATACAATATTCCTATTATTAATTGCCCTTGCATCAATCCAACAACCTTCTGATTTTGCCTGAATAAGACCTGCAAGATAACCATAGCTTGCTTCAAACCACAATCCTCGTGGGATCGACCCTGACTCGCTCAGGTATTACTTGGACGACTAAATGCACTTAATCTTGTTTCTTGTTTCTTTTCGTGCACCAGTATTCAAGTTGTTCTTATTTCTTTTCTTGTTTTGATCTTAAAATTTTTAACTTTGGTGTCTTTTGGTGTTTGTTTTTTTAATTTTCGAAACTTAGTGTCTTTTGATCTAAAAATTTTAAGTTTGGTATCTTTTGGTTATTTTTCTCTTTCTTCATTAATTCAAAAAAATAAAAAATATCTTTTCTATCTTTATTCAAAATTTTCAAAAATCTTGTTCCCTTTTTTTATTTTGATTTAAACATTTTTTAAGATTGGTGTTTTCTTGTTAGTAAAGTCAAATTTCAAATTTTAAATCTTATCTTTTCATATCTTTATTCATATCTTTATCTTATCATTTTATCTTAATTTAAAAGTTTCAAATTTCAAATTTTAAATTTAAATCTTTTTCAAAAATCAAATTTCAAATATTTTTCAAATCTTTACCATATCTTATCTTTTTAACTTATTTTCAAATCTTTATCTTATCTTGTTTCAATTTCAAAATTCAAAATAAAATCTTTTTCAAATTTTTCAAATTCTTATCTTATCTTTTTCAAATTTCCTATCTTATCTTATTTTCAAATCGTTCTTAATTAGTTACTTGTTTTTTCTTTCTTCTTTTTCAAAACTTCCTAACTAATTCCTTTCTCTTCTTTTTCAAAAATTACCTTCTAATTTTTAAATCTTTTTATTTAATTAGCTTTTAATTTTATTCTTGTTTTTGAATTTAATTAATAAATAAAATAAAAACAAAAATATTTTAATTCTAGTTTTCCTTTTTTACTTCTTAATATCCAATCTCTCCTACCTTTCTTCACCATTGACCCAATTAGGAATGAACAGTTCAGAAGAACTTTGGGGTCCTACATGGCTTTCGAATTCAATTAATAAATAAAATAAAAATAAAAATATTTTAATTCTAGTTTCTCTTTTCACTTCTTAATTTTCGAATTCTTTACACCCTTTATTCAAATTATTCTTCTCATTCCTCTACCCTAGTTCTTCTTTCTTCTTCACATCTCACAGGGAAGTCTCTATCCTTTGACATAGAGCTCCCATTCTTTTTCTTTCTTTTCTTTATTTTCTTGTTTATGAGCAAGAATAGAGATAAAGAACCTATCTTTGATCCTAATCCTGAACCTGAGAGAACCCTAAGGAGGCATTTACAACAGGTTAAAGCACAACACTCTGGAAGAGATATCACAGAAATTTTCGAACAAGAAATAGAAAATACAAGCATGGCAGCCGAATAGAATGATGGAGGAGATACAAGGAAGGTTTTTGGTGACTTTACTGCACCCACTTCTGATTTCTATGGAAGAAGTATCTCTATACCTACCATTAGAGCAAATAACATTGAGCTTAAGCCTCAGTTAGTCTCTATAATTCAACAGAATTGCAAATTTCATGGACTTCCACTGGAAGATGATGCACGAAAATTTGCCTCTCAACAAATTTTCTACTGCCAAGTACACCGGATTGTCGTTAAGTAAAAACTCACTGTAGAGTGAGGTCGAATCCCACAAGGATTGGTTGGTTGATCAATGTTAATTGGAGAATTGTGCTAGTTGAGCGAAATCAAAATTGGGTTGAGATTCCAAAATGTAAATTTGGCGGGAAACTTAAATTGCAAGAAATTAAATAGAAAAAATTAAAGTGCGAGAAATTAAATGACGGAAACTTAAATTGCATGAAATTAAATGGGAATGGGGAAATTCAGCATGAAATTAAAGAACAGAAAGTAAATAGAATGGGTAGATCAGAGATGGGGATTCATTGGGTTTCAGGAGATATTGAATTCTTCGGATCAAATCATTTTCATCTCTTCCTCAATCAATGCATTCATTGACATTGCTTGGCAATCTTAGATGATTGGATCCCAATGTCTTGGCTCACCAATCTCTTTAAGCATGAACAATTGCCCAATGTCTTGATTTAATTACTCATGGGAAGAGTTGAAGTTCGGTCACTGACTATATTACACAAATTCATATATCAAAGTATTGGTAGGATTAAATGTCACAATATCCATCCAACCTCCAATCTAATCCAATGTGAGAAAGTAATTCTAGCATGAATTCTTCATTCCTCTCTCAAGGATCCGAAGAATTCCAATTATGGATAGCTTCTCTGTCAAGAAAACTATCCAATTGAATTAAGATCGAAAGCTTTCTAACAAAAATTAAGAGAAAAGAAAGAAGAAGAAGATGAAAACTATTCTTGATCCATTGAATTACAATAGAGCTCCCTAACCCAATGAAAGGGGTTAGTTGTTCATAGCTCAATTCAATTTAAAAAGAATAAGAGTGCAGGAAAAATAAAGAAAGTACAAAAGAAACTAAAAGAGAAAAGTGCATAAAAAAATGGAATCGGGGAATTGAACTCCCAGAGCCCCTCACAAGGGGCCTTCCAAGAGCTCTTTCTATTTTCAACAATTCTTCTATTTATAAAAATCTTCTCATCTTCAATTGGATCAAGTATTTGGACATGGGCCTTGGCTGAAGCAGTTGGCTGAAGAGAGGTGCCAATTGTGCATTCTAGTCTTAAAGTTGGAGTCAACGTTTTTGGTTAAACATTGAGCCAAACGTTCCCTTGAGAAAATCAGTTCTGGTTGCTGTCATCGACGTTTGACTCAACGTTGGAGTGCCAACATTCTCACCATCATGTGTACACGTGACCTACGCATATGCGTGAATGGTCAAACACGTATGCGTGCACGTGGTTGGGCTGAAAAAGTATGTCCACGCGTACGCGTCGATACAAAGTTCCCAACTCCCATTTCTAAAATCTTATCGTGGACGTTGGCCTTAACGTTGGACCACAAACGCTTCCTCCAACATTGGCACATCCACGCGTGCGCGTGGATGCGAAATTCTCAAATTCCAAAACTGAATGTTGCACATGAAGCCTTAAGACGTTACTTTGTCCTCTTGTCAATGTTGCCAATTTTATGTCCACTATAAACTATTATATATGGTTGGAAAGCTCTAAATGTCAGCTTTCTAACCCAACTAAAATAATCTCAATTGGACATCGGCAACTGAAGTTATGCTCCTTTGAAGGGGACAGGGTCGCTGGCGTCGGTGTGCAATGTTAGAGGCAATGTTGGCACACCAACGTGGTCAAAAACGCCAGATTCTGGAGCTCAAACGCATTGTACATTGATAAACCACTATTTCATGGTTTATCTTGTACTCAATTGAGTGGTTTTTATCAAGTCTTCACCCACTTATTCATATAAATTGCATGGTTTTACCATTCCTTCCTCATTTTATGAGATTTATAAAAACATGTTTCCTATGCTTTATTAATATTAAAATTTATTTATTATTTATTACCATTCGATGCCATGATTTGTGTGTTAAGTATTTTCAGGTTTCATAGGGCAGGAATGGCTTAGAGGACAGAAAGGAAACATACAAAAATGGAAGGAAAGCATAAAAGTGGAGTTTTGAAGAGAAGACAGCTACGCGAACACATGGACGATGCGGACGCGTAACTGACGTGTACGCGTAACCAGGAAAAACTCCAGATGACGCGAACGCGTGACAGACGCCACGTACAGAAACTGTAGAAAACACCCCCAGCGATTTTTGAAACCCTTTTCGGCCCAGATCCAAGTCCAGAAACACAGATTAGAGGCTATAAAGTGGGGGAATGCATCCATTCAGGGAGATTCTTCGATTATTTCACTTTTCATAATTTAGATGTAGTTTTTAGAGAGAGACATTCTCTCCTCTCTCTTAGGATTTAGGATTAGGATTCCTCTTAAAGGAATTAGGATTTCATCTTCTTCAATTACAGGTTCAATGTTCCTTTTATTTATTTTTCCAATTTAATTTATGAACTTTTCCATGTTAGATTTGAATATTTTATTTAATATAATTTGAGGTATTTTCAGATCTATGATTTGTTTCTTTTATTTATGATATAAATAATTTAGAATTTTTCCTTTTGGCTTTGGTTAAGTGATTGGTGACGCTTGAGTTATGAAACTCGAGGTGTTGACTGAAAATTGGAATTCTTTGCTGATTAATTTAGATTCCACTAACTCTAGTCTTTTCAAGGGAAAGACTAGGACTTGAGGATTCATATTGATTTATCCAACTGACTTACCTTCGTAGTTAGAGTGAGAGCAGAGTCTAATTCTCATCACAATTGATAAGGATAACTGGGATAGGAATTCTAATTCTTATACCTTGCCAAGAGATTTCATTATTATTAATTTATCTTTCTTGTCATTTAAATTACTTGCTCCTTATTTCAAAAAACCCAAAAATTCTACCTTTTCTATAGCTAATAATAAGTCATACCTCCCTGCAATTCCTTGAGAAGATGACCCGATGTTTAAATACTCGGTTATCAATTTTATTGGGTTTGCTTAAGTGACAAACAAAACTTTTGTATGAAAGGATTTTCTGTTGGTTTAGAAACTATACTTACAACGCGATTACTTTTATTCATTATCGATAGAAAATTCTGATCGTCATACATCCCATACTATTATATATTTTTGAAAAGCTCTGAATGTCTACTTTCAAATGCTGTTGGGAGCGCATAATTTGTTGCTATACAACTCGAGTTATACTCCATGCAAGATATCGAGGACAGCTGGCCTTACTATATGTTGATACTATGTTCATCTTTGCACTTTTGGGGCAAGTTTTCTCCATGAAATTAAGTATCCACCATGCCGTGTTATATATGCTTGGAAAGCTCTAGATTTATAATTTCCAATGCCTTTAAAATCACCTCATTTGGAGCTCTGTAGCTCAAGTTATTCGTGTTTGAAGTATACCCCTTCAGGTTGTGAGGAGCAACGTTTCCAGCAACGTTGGAGCACCAACTTTGGCTCCAACGTTGCTTCCCTTTGCTTCATTTCATGGCTTTCTTGTTGCTTCTTTGCCTTTCCTTTTCTTAGCTTCCTTTCCACCTATCATCAATCAAACAAAATGCATCAAAGTATTACCTTAATCACAAGATAATGCATCATTCATAGTATCAAACAATTCTTTGCATAAATATCATGAAAATGCACAAAATTAATAATGTTTGATTGAATCAAGACAAGCATGAATTTCTCATCTAAATACTTACTTATTGCCTAAGAAATGCATAAAACTACTCTAAAACAAACTAAAAATGGCTTGTGAAACTAGCCAAGATGCCCTGGCATCACAACACCAAACTTAAATCTTGCTTGTCCTCAAGCAAGTGATAGAACATGAAAATACAAGAGATACAAGTCCTTATTCAGAGAATTCAAACCCTTGGTTCATGGAGTTTCATGCATGGCAATTTAAGTTCATGTTCATGCTGGTTTCTAGGCTCTCATATGCTCTTGAATTCTCACTCAATTACCATTCTATAAGACTCTTATTCTTGATCCTTAACTTCTCTGTTTTTGTTTTCTTTCCTTCTTTAGAGCTTATTGCTTTTGGTAGCTAAATGTTCTGTAATGAGACAATTTTTTAGAATAGGCTTTCAGCCAGCACTCCCGAACCAGTTGGTTCAAGGTGCTAGGTGTTGAAACACCCCTAAGGACTTAATTACCCAAGTCTCTCCTCAGCACATACACACCACAGGCACATGGTTTGTTTTTTTCATTCCTTAGACCTTGGTGTCCAGCACCTCTTTGGGTTGCTAAATATTTTGTGACAAGGTTGCTCTTGATAGTGGACTTTCAGTTGACAATCCCAGGTTAGTTAACCCAAGTTATCAAGTAATAAAGCACTCTTAAGAACTTACTCATCCAAGCAGATCCTTGCACAGAAACACCACAGACACATGCCTTTAGGTTCAAACTATTGGTGCCTAGCTTTATTTGCTCTTTTCTTTCTTTTTCATTCTCTTTTTTTTTGTTTTTAGATCTTATTAACTCATTTAAGTCTCATAGAATGCACTTCAAGCTCATAATTCAAGAGATATCTTAGCCTTGTACCTTATTGATGAACTAACTTAGCTAACAAATACCACCACAACACTAGGACTTAATTCTGCACATTGGATTTCACTCTTGTCTTTCACAGTAAATTCTCATAGTTTCTTTGATTAAGCTCAAGGACACAGCATACAATTCAAGAAGAATGAAAATGAAGTAGGTACTTAGACTAGCAGCCCAAAATTGACAATAAGCAAAGACAAACAAAATGTAAAGGTTCATGAAAACAGGATACAATCATACTTCCAATTCAAGCACTACAAATCAGAGACAGTTAAGTACAATACACCCTCTTGGTGTCTTCTTGTTTCTTTCTTGTCATCATCATCCATAGCTTTTGCATCCTTCTTTGTCTCCCTGGGATGATAGTGCATAGTTTTTCCAAGAGATTGATTGAATTCCTACAAAGTTGTTAGAAGTTGCTTGTTCCCTAAGCACTTGAATGATGGTTAGCATGCATGTATGCTTGTGATTTTCTGGACTTAAGTTGGTGTGTGAACACCAAACTTAGTTCCTTGCCTAATGCAGCATATTGAATACATGCAGAGAACCTCACGTGCTTTTATTAATAAAACAACTATGAACTAGAAATCAAAATAATTGTTAAGTAGTTTCCCTGATTGTTTGGAGTCAGTGACTATTAATACTGAGGGTTGAAGTGTGCTTTTAATGAAATCTTTGGTGGAACACTAAACTTAGAATTCCATATTCACCCTTGAATTACTTTGGTGTAAAACACTAAACTTAGCTCCTTACGATACAGAGAGATCTACTTACTCCTTTATTGAAATAACTAGGAAAAGAAAACTACCTCTGATTGGGTTGCCTCCCAACAAGCACTCTTTTAATGTCATTAGCTTGACATTTTGGTCATGAATTTCTTCCTTTTCTTCCAGTTTGTTAAGAGGAATGACCTCCAGTGGAAAAAAGAGCCAGTTAATACCCCTTGTTGTGAGTGCCTCTTTCCAGCAAGCTTTCTTTTGTGATTGGTTTGAGTGAACTTGCTTGCTGGATCAGGGATTAGATTGCTTGTATGTACTTCCTTCACATCTTTGATCTTAAGACTTGGGTATTGTTGGATAGTTGGAGCATCTTTTTCATCAAGGACTTCTTGAATTGGTGGTTCAATGAACTCACCCTCTATGCAACTCTCTGTTTCATTGGAGTGTGGACTCCCTTGGTTGGCTTCCTCCCTTTCTTCTACATGATGTTGTATTGAGTCTTTTGGAAGTGAGTGATGGGATATTTTCGCGGAAAAACGAATTTCTCCAAAACACCCAAAACTAACCGGCAAGTGCACCGGGTCGTATCAAGTAATAAAACTCACGGGAGTGAGGTCGATCCCACAGGGATTGATGGATCAAGCAACTTTAGTGGGTGATTAGTTTAGTCAAGCTAACATTTGTGTGATAATTGATGCAGCAGAAAGTAACTGACAAGGAAAATTAAAGTGCAGAGAATAAATTGCATTGAAACTTAAAGAGCAAGAAATGTAAATTGCAAGAATCTTAAATTGCAAGAAATGTAAATTGCATGAAATTAAAAGGGGAGTGGGTGCTGGAAATTAAAGAGAACAATAGATCACGCAACTGGAAATTTAAATTGCTGGAAAGTAAACTGAGAGCAATGTAAATAGAGAAGCAAAATTGCAGTGAATCAGAATTTAGAGCAATTGTAGAGGAATTTAAAATTTTGCAGGAAATGTAAATGAGATTTGCAGCAAGCTTAATTGCAATAACTAAAGGAAAGTTGAAGATCTCAGGGGTTGGATGAGACTAGAGACCAAGTTTAGATCTCAATTCCTTCCTTGATCCAACAGTAAACAATTTGCAGAAGAAATAGAGATGAAAGCAGTAAAGAGAGTTTTAATTCAAATTGCAATTCACTGAAAGTTTGCAGAAGAGGAAAACAGAGAGAATTCTCAAGTTAAGATTGAAACAGAATTTCTTCAATTCTCAACCCAAGAAATAAAACTAAAAAGAGAGAGTTCTGTATTCCTAATGCTCCCTAGTGGAGCTCGCCCCCTATTCTCTCTATTCGGGCTTACTTTCTAAAATGAGAATGATGCCTTATATAGGCATTTTTACAAAATGAAAATGAAATTCAAAACAAATTATAATTAGAATGAAATTTCTATTCTAACTATCTCTTGTGCCTTTGAGTGATGATAATGGGCCCTTGCTCTTGATGGAATTGGGTTGATAGAGGCCTTGGTTGATTGCTCTTGGAGTTGGAGAGAGAACCGAATTGAACCGGGTTGGAATCATGAGAGCTTGAGTAAAAGTTGGAGTAAAAGTTAGGGTCTAACTTTTGCTCCAACTTTTCACATCAGCACCCTTCCTTGCTGATACCAACGTTGGGGCAAAAGTTAGGGGTCAAACTTTTGCTCCAACGTTGGCCCCCTTGTGTGCATGTATGGGGTGCTACTTTGTCCTCTTGTCAACGTTGCCAATTTCATGCCAACTATAGACTATTATATATGGTTGGAAAGCTCTGAATGTCAGATTTCTAACCCAATTGGAATCACCTCAATTGGACATCTACAACTCAACTTATGCTCATTTGAAGAGGACAAGGTTGCTAGCTTTGGTGTGCAGCGTTTGAGGCGACGTTTGCCTCAAACGTGGTCGAAAACGCCAGTTCTGGAGGCTCAAACATATTGTCCATCCCATACTATTATACATTGTTGGAAAGCCCTAGATGTCTACTTTCCAATGCCGTTGGGAGCACATCATTTGGAGCTCTACAGCTCGAGTTATACTCCGTTGAAGGTGCAGAGGTCAGTTGGCCTCACTGCAGGTTGCCACCATGTTCGTTTATGCTCATTGCGGGGCAGTTTTCTCCCTCAATTTTAGTGTCCACCATGCAGTGTTATATATGCTTGGAAAGCTCTCGATTCCTGCTTTCCATTGCTTTTTGAATCACCTCATTTGGAGCTCTGTAGCTCAAGTTATTCTTGTTGGAAGTATACCCCTTGCACACTCATGGCGCCAACGTTAGCCAAAAAGTTAGAGGCTAACGTTGGCGCAAACTTTTGCTCCCCCTTTGTATTGTTCATGTGCCAACGTTAGCCCAAAAGTTAGAGGCTAACGTTGGCACAAACTTTTGGTGGCCAGGGGGTGTTTTTCTCATGCCAACGTTAGCCACAAAGTTAGGGGCTAACGTTGGCGCAAACTTTTGGTGCCCAGGGAGTAACTTTCATGTGCCAATGTTAGCCCAAAAGTTAGGGGCTAACGTTGGGGCTAACTTTTCACAAAAGTTTGTGCAAAAGTTTGAGGCTAACTTTTGGTCCAGCTTTTTGCTTCCTGGTTCATTTTCACTTATTCCGTTGTCCTCTCTTTACTCCTAGCCATTCCTTCTTGCTTCAACCTTTCTCCAATCTTTCTTCACCTATCATTAATCAACCAAACACATCATAGCTATGCTCAAAATCATGAGATATTCATTCTTTCCTAATATGTGACAATTATAGCATAAAACCTCATGAAATAGCATGAATTCATACATGGTTGATTAAATCAAAGGAAGCATGAAAATCTACCCAATTGGCTTGCTTATGGCTCAAGAAAGTGCATAATTCAATTGAAAACAAATGAAAAAGGCTAGTGAAACTAGGCTAAGATGACTTGTCATCAGTGAGTTTGCATGTTCTTTTGTCACCCCTAGTAGCCTCTGTGGGTATGGAGCCTTAGGCTTATATACTCTCACAACCTCCTCCTTCTTCATAGGAATCTCACTTGGTATGGGTGTCTCTTTTTCTTGTTCTTCTGATTCCTCCCCTGTAACCTCCATTTGGTCCTCATCCTTCTTGCTAAGCTCTCCTTCAAAGTATTTTGCTATATGGTTTAAATTTACTTCCATGTTTCTGAAGGCGATGGCTTGCTTTTCTGTCAATGCTCTGGACCATTGAATGAACTCCCCTGTTGCTATTTTATCCTCTTCATTTATCTTTATCATTTTTTCAAGGAGGAGTTCTATCCTAGAAAGTTGATCTAAAGGGGGTTGTGTAGATTGTGATGGTTGGTTAGGGTGGGCTTGTGAATGGAATTGGTTGTTTTGTGGTTGTGTGTTCTGAGAGTGGTATGACTCTTGTGGGTAATGAAATGAGTTTTGTGGACTGTGAAAAGAATTTTGTGTGTAGTGGAATGAATTGTATGGATCTAGGAAGGAATTTTGTGCTGAAGCATACTCAAGTGATGAAGAACTTGGACATGCAAAACTAGGAGGTGAGGTTGGATAATTAAGAGGTGATGGCTTTTGATGAATGGGGTATGAATGAGTGAAATTCCCTTGATTTTGATCTTCCCAGCCACAACTTGAGTAGTGATCAATTTCACCAAAATATGGACCATTTTATGGCTCTTGGAAGTACCCCATTTCAGCTTCTTGATGCTCCCACCCACCATGAGCATAATAACATGAATCATCCTGTGGTGGTGGGAAGCTTCCCAGGAAATTCGATTGACCAGAATATGATGGATGCTCCCTTCTTTCTTGTAAGATGCTCTGTCTCAAACAATAATCACCAAAAGACATTGGAATCTCCATTGTTGGTGCACGGAATTTCAATCACACCTTTGCAACTCCGCACAACTAACCAGCAAGTGCACTGGGTCGTCCAAGTAATACCTGACGTGAGTAAGGGTCGATCCCACGGAGATTGCCAGCTTGAAGCAAGCTATGGTTATCTTGTAAATCTTAGTCAGAAGATTAATGATAAAAATGATTTTGCTTATGAAAAGTAAATAACATGAAATGAATGATACTTGGGATTCAATAATGAGGAACAGGTTGAGGTTCCGGAGATGCTCTGTCGTCTGAATCTCTGCTTTCCTACTGTCTTCTTCTCCAAACACACATGACTTCCTTCCATGGCAAGCTGTATGTTGGTGGATCACCATTGTCAATGGCTACCATCCGTCCTCTCAGTGAAAATGGTCCAAGTACAGTTTCTGTACGGCTAATCAACTGTCGGATCTCTCGTCTCGGATGAAAAATACCAGGTACAGCTACCGCACGGCTAATCATCTGTCGGTTCTCACTTGTGTCGGAATAGAATCTCTCTATCCTTTTGCACACTATCACTGTGCCCAACATTCCTGAGTTTGAAGCGCGTCACAGTCATCCCATCCCAGATCCTACTCGGAATACCACAGACAAGGTTTAGACTTTCTGGATCTCAGGAATGTTGCCAATTGGTTCTAGCCTCTACCACGAAGGTTCTAATCTCACGGGTTTGAATGCTCTGTTGTAAGGAGAGGCAAGTCAAGTCCGTGGATCAGAGACCCAAGAGATACGCACTCAAGTTGTCGCCCAGTGACTACGTTGAGCTCAAATAGAACAGGAGTGGTTGTCAAGCACGCATTCGTAAAGTTGAGAATGATGATGAGTGTCATAGATCATCATATTCTTTGTATTGAAGTGCGAGTGAGTATCTTAGAATAGAATCAAGCGTGATCGAAAAGAAAACAATAGTAATTGCATTAATCCATTGAGACACAGAAGAGTTCCTCACCCCCACCTATGGGGTTTAGAGACTCATGCTGTAGAAGATACAATATGAAATGTAAAATGTCATAAGTTCCCAAAATGAATCTCTAAAAGTAGTTTTTATACTAAACTAGTAACTTAGGTTTACAGAAAAAATGAGTAACTAAGTGCAGAGAGTGCAGAAATCCACTTCCGGGGCCCACTTGGTGTGTGCTTGGGCTGAGCATTGAGCTTTACACGTGCATAGGTCTTTTCTGGAGTTAAACGCCAGCTTGGATGCCAGTTTGGGCGTTTAACTCCAGTTCTGGTGCCCGTTCTGACATTTTACGCCAGAAAAGGGTCTTTGGCTGGCGTTGAATGCCAGTTTGGGCCATCAAATCTCGGGAAAAGTATGGATTATTATATATTTCTGGAAAGCCCAAGATGTCTACTTTCCAACACAATTAAGAGTGTGCCAATTGGGCTTCTGTAGCTCCATAAAATCAACTTCGAGTGCAAGAGGGTCAGAATCCAACAGCATCTGTAGTCCTTTCTTAGCCTCTGAATTAGATTTTTGCCCAGGTTCCTCAATTTTAGCCAGAAAATACATGAAATTACAGAAAAACACACAAACTCATAGTAAAGTCCAGAAATGTGATTTTTGCATAAAAAACTAATAAAAATATAATAAAAAGTAACTAAAACAAACTAAAAACTATGTAAAAACAATGCCAAAAAGTGTATAAATTATTCGCTCATCAATTGTCATTAATGAGAAAATCTTAGTGAGGTAATATTACAAACAGCTAGTGGTTAGTGTGCTAAAAAGTAAATGAATCAAAGAAAAACAACTCAAAGTGCAGAAAATAGCAGTAACAAACTGAATCAAAAACTATTAACAAAAGAAAAGAAAAATTGCTCAATCTAGTTATCCTCCAATTTAATAATTGTCAATACAAAACCAATCCCCGGCAACAGCACCGGATTGTCGTTAAGTAAAAACTCACTATAGAGTGAGGTCGAATCCCACAGGGATTGGTTGGTTGATCAATATTAATTGGAGAATTGTGATAGTTGAGTGAAATCAAAATTGGGTTGAGATTGCAGAATGTAAATTTGGCAGGAAACTTAAATTGCAAGAAATTAAATGGCAAAAATTAAAGTGCGAGAAATTAAATGACGGAAACTTAAATTGCATGAAATTAAATGGGAAGGGGGAAATTGAGCATGAAATTAAAGAGCAGAAAGTAAATAGAATGGGTACATTAGACATGGGGATTCATTGGGTTTCAGGAGATATTAAATTCTTCGGATCAAATCATTTTCATCTCTTCCTCAATCAATGCATTCATTGTCATTGCTTGGCAATCTTAGATGATTGGATCCCAATGTCTTGGCTCACTAATCTCTCTAAGCATGAACAATTGCCCAATATCTTGATTTAATTGCTCATGGGAAGAGTTGAAGTTCGGTCACTGACTATACCACACAAATTCATAGATCAAAGTATTGGTAGGATTAAATGTCACAATATCCATCCAACCCCCAATCTAATCTAATGTGAGAAAGCAATTCTAGCATGAATTCTTCATTCCTCTTTCAAGGATCCGAAGAATTCCAATTATGGATACCTTCTCTGACAAGAAAACTATCCAATTGAATTAAGATCAAAAGCTTTCTAACAAAAATCAAGAGAAAAGAAAGAAGAAGAGGATGAAAACTATTCTTGATCCATTGAATTATAATAGAGCTCCCTAACCCAATGAAAGGGGTTAGTTGTTCATAGCTCAATTCAATTTACAAAGAAGAAGAGTGCAGGAAAAATAAATAAAGTACAAAAGAAACTAAAAAAGAAAACTACATAAAAAAATGGAATCAGGGAATTGAACTCCCAGAGCCCCTCACACGGGGCCTCCCAAGAGCTCTTTCTATCTTCAACAATTCTTCTATTTATAAACATCTTCTCATCCTCAATTGGATAAAGTATTTGGATGTGAGCCTTGGCTGAAGCAGTTGGATGAAGAGAGGTGCTGGTGCACGAAATTGTGATCATCAACAATGGCGCCAAAGGACTTGGAGCTCTCAAACGTGAATCACACTTTGTCACAATTCCGCACAACTAACCAGCAAGTACATTGGGTCGTCCAAGTAATACCTTACGTGAGTAAGGGTCGATCCCACGGAGACTGTCGGCTTGAAGCAAGCTATGGTCACCTTGTAAATCTCAGTCAGGCTAATTCAGATGGTGATGGAGGATTGATAATTAAAAGATAAACATAAAATAGAATAAAGATAGAGATACTTATGTAATTCATTGGTAGGAATTTCAGATAAGCGTACGAAGATGCTTTGTTCTTGCTAAACTCTGCTTTTCTATTGCCTTCTTCCAATCATTCATACTCCTTTCCATGGCAAGCTTTATGTTGGGCATCACCGTTGTCAATGGCTACTTCCCGTCCTCTCAGTGAAAACGTTCCAAAAGCGCTGTCACCGCACAGCTGATCATCTGTCGGTTCTCGATCATGTCGGAATAGGATCTATTGATCCTTTTGCGTCTGTCACACGCCCCACAATCGCGAGTTTGAAGCTCGTCATAGTCATCCCTTCCCAGATCCTACTCAGAATACCACAGACAAAGTTTAGACGTTCCGGATCTCAGGAATGGCCGCCAATAATTCTAGCATATACCACGAAGGTTCCAATCTTAGATTAGAAACCCAAGAGACACGCATTCAAGCCATTGCTAGTAGAACAGAGGTGGTTGTCAGGCACATGTTCATAGGTGAGAATGATGATGAGTGTCACGGATTCAAGTTGAAGAACGAATGAATATCTTGGAGAAGAAATAGACTTGAGTGGAATAGAAAAACAATAGTACTTTGTATTAATTCATGAAGAACAGCAGAGCTCCACACCTTAATCTATGGTGTGTAGAAACTCCACCGTTGAAAATACATAAGAACAAGGTCTAGGCATGGCCATGAAGCCAGCCTCCCAAATGTGAAAATGTCTATCAAAGTATGAGTCAAAGATAGATGAAAATACAATAGCAAAAGGTCCTATTTATAGAGAACTAGTAGCCTAGGATTTATAGAAATCAGTAATTAATGCAGAATTCTTCTTCCGGGCCCACTTGGTGTGTGCTTGGGCTGAGCATTGAAGCTTCCATGTGTAGAGACTTTTCTTGGAGTTAAACGCCAGCTTTTGTGCCAGTTTGGGCGTTTAACTCCAGCTTTTATGCCAGTTTTGGAGTTAAACGCCAAAATTCTTGAGCTGACTTGGAATGCCTGTTTGGGCCATCAAATCTCGGGCAAAGTATGGACTATTATATATTGCTGGAAAGACCAGGATGTCTACTTTCCAATGCAATTGAGAGTGTGCCAATTGGGATTCTGTAGCTCCAGAAAATCCACTTTGAGTGCAGGGAGGTCAGCCAACAGCATCTGCAGTCCTTTTTCAGCCTCTGAATCAGACTTTTGCTCAGGTCCCTCAATTTCAGCCAGAAAATACCTGAAATCACAGAAAAATATAAAAACTCATAGTACAGTCCAAAAATATGATTTTTAAATAAAAACTAATAAAAACATAATAAAAACTAATTAAAATATACTAAAAACAATGCCAAAAAGCGTATAAATTATCCGCTCATCACAATACCAAACTTAAATTGTTGCTTGTCCCTAAGCAACTGAAAATCAAATAGGATAAAAAGAAGAGAATATAAAATGAATTCCAAAAATATCTAAAATTCATGCACTTCTTTTTCTTTTTCAATTAAAAATATTTTTCATTTAAGAAGGGTGATGGATTCATTTTCATAGCTTCAAGGCATAGACACTTAGACACTAGTGATCATGTAATAAAGACACAAACATGAATAAACATAAAGCATAAAAATTCGAAAAACAGAAAATAAAGAACAAAGAAATTAAAGAATGGGTCCACCTTAGTGATGGCGGCTTATTCTTCCTCTTGAAGATCTTATAGAGTACTTGAGCTCCTCAATGTCTCTTCCTTGCCTTTGTTGCTCCTCTCTCATGGTTCTTTGGTCTTCTCTAATTTTATGGAGGAGGATAGAATGCTCTTGGTGCTCCACCCTTAGTTCTCCTAGGGAGGTGTTGATTTGCTCCCAATAGTTTTGTGGAGGAAAATGCATCCTTTGAGGTATCTCAGGGATTTCATGATGAGGAATTTCCTCATGCTCTTGTCCATGAGTGGGATCTCTTGTTTGCTCCATCCTTTCCTGAACAATGAGGATGTCTTCCTCTATGTCAATTCCAGCTGAATTGCAGAGGTGACAGATGAGATGAGGGAAGGCTAACCTTGCCACAGTGGAGGAGTTGTCCGCCACTTTGTAGAGTTCTTGGGATATAACTTCATAAACTTCTACTTCCTCTCTAATCATGATGCTATGAATCATGATAGCCCGGTCTATAGTAACTTCAGACCGATTGCTAGTGGGAATGATTGAGCGTTGGATGAACTCCAACCATCCCCTAGCCACGGGCTTGAGGTCATGCCTTCTTAGTTGAACCGGCTTCCCTCTTGAATCTCTCTTCCATTGAGCGCCCTCTTCACAGATGTCCATAAGGACTTGGTCCAACCTTTGATCAAAGTTGACCCTTCTAGTGTATGGGTGTGCATCTCCTTGCATCATGGGCAAGTTGAATGCCAACCTTACATTTTCCGGATTAAAGTCTAAGTATTTCCCTCGGACCATTGTAAGCCAATTCTTGGGGTCCGGGTTCACACTTTGATCATGGTTCTTGGTGATCCATGCATTGGCATAGAACTCTTGAACCATTAAGATTCCGACTTATTGAATAGGGTTGGTGAGAACTTCCCAACCTCTTCTTCGGATCTCATGTCGGATCTCCGGATATTCGCCCTTTTTGAGCTTAAAAGGGACCTCGGGGATCACCTTCTTCTTGGCCACAACTTCATAGAAGTGGTCTTGCTGCACCCTTGAGAGGAATCTCTCCATCTCCAATGACTCGGAGGTGGAAGCTTTTGCCTTCCCTTTTCTCTTTCTAGAGGTTCCTCCGGCCTTTGGTGCCATAAATGGTTATGGAAAAACAAAAAGCTTTAGATTTTACCACACCAAACTTAGAAGGTTGCTCGTCCTCGAGAAAAAGAAGAAAGAAGAGAGTAGAAGAAGAAGAAATAGAGGAGATAGAGGAGGGATTTGTGTTTCGGCCAAGGGGGAGAAGTAGTGTTTAGGTTGTGTGAAAATGAAAGGGTGAAGATGGGTTTATATAGGAGTGGAGAGGGGGGTGTGGTTCGGCCATTATGGGTGGGTTTGGGTGGGAAAGTGGTTTGAATTTGAATGGTGAGGTAGGTGAGGTTTTATGAAGGATGGATGTGAGTGGTGAAGAGAATGGTGGGATTAGATAGGTGAGGGGTTTTTGGGAAGAGGTATTGAGGTGATTGGTGAATGGAAGAAGAAGAGAGAGAGATGGGGCAGGTGGGGATCTTGTGGGGTCCACAGATCCTGAGGTGTCAAGGATTTCTCATCCCTGCACCATGTGGCGTACAAAAAAGCCGTTGCTGCCAATCCTGGCGTTAAACGCCAGGCTGCTGCCCATTTCTGGTGTTTAACGCCAGCTTCTTGCACATTCCTGGCGTTAAACGCCAGTCTGGTGCCCATTTCTGGCGTTAAACGCCCAGAATGGTGCCAGACTGGGCGTTTAACACCCATTCTGCTACCCTTACTGGCGTTTAAGCGCCAGTAAGTTTCTCCTCCAGGGTGTTCTATTTTTCATTCTGTTTTTCCTTCTGTTTTTGCTTCTTCAATTGTTTTTGTGACTTCTCATGATCATCAACCTGCAGAAAACATAAAATAGGAAAAGAAAATAGAAATTTAACATAGATAAGTTAAAGATTGGGTTGCCTCCCAACAATTGCTTCTTTAATGTCAATAGCTTGACAGTGAACTCTCATGGAGCCTCACAGATGTTCAGAGCAATGTTGGAACCTCCCAACACCAAACTTAGAGTTTGAATGTGGGGGTTCAACACAAAACTTAAAGTTTGGCTGTGGCCTCCCAACACCAAACTTAGAGTTTGACTGTGGGGGCTCTGTTTGACTCTGTATTGAGAGAAGCTCTTCATGCTTTCTCTCCATGGTGACAGAGGGATATCCTTGAGCTTTAAACACAAGGGAGTCTTCATTCACTTGAATGATCAATTCTCCTCTGTCAACATTAATCACAGCTTTTGCTATGGCTAGGAAGGGTCTGCCAAGGATGATAGATTCATCTATACGCTTCCCAGTCTCTAGGATTATGAAGTCAGCATGGATGTAGTGGCCTTCAACTTTTACCAAGACATCCTCTACAAGTCCATAAGCCTGTTTCTTTGAATTGTCTGCCATGTCCAGTGAGATTCTTGCAGCTTGCACCTCAATGATCCCTAGCTTCTCCATTACAGAGAGAGGCATGAGGTTTATGCTTGACCCTAGGTCACACAGAGCCTTTTCAAAGGTCATGGTGCCTATGGTACAAGGTATTGAGAACTTTCCAGGATCTTGTCTCTTCAGAGGTAATTTCTGCCTAGTCAGGTTATCCAGTTCTTTGATGAGCAATGGAGGTTCATCCTCCCAAGTCTCATTACCAAACAACTTGGCATTTAGCTTCATGATTGCCCCAAGGTACTTAGCAACTTGCTCTTCAGTAATATCTTCATCCTCTTCAGAGGAAGAATACTCATTAGAGCTCATGAATGACAAAAGTAAATTCACTGGAATCTCTATGGTCTCAGTGTGAGCCTCAGATTCCCATGGTTCCTCATTAGGGAATTCCATAGAGGTCAGTGGACGTCCATTGAGGTCTTCCTCAGTGGAGATCACTGCCTCTTCCTCCTCTCCAGGTTCGGCCATGTGGGTTGTGGTTATGGCCTTGCACTCTTTTTTTGGATTCTCTTCTGTAATTCTTGGGAGAGTACTAGGAGGGAGTTCAGTAATTTTCTTACTCAATTGACCCACTTGTGCCTCCAAATTTCTAATGGAGGACCTTGTTTCAGTCATGAAACTTTGAGTGGTTTTGATTAGATCAGAGACAATGGTTGCTAAGTCAAAGTGGCTTTGCTTAGAATTCTCTGTCTGTTGCTGAGAAGATGATGGAAAAGGTTTGATATTGCTAAACCTGTTTCTTCCACCATTGTTGTTGTAGAAACCTTGTTGAGGTCTCTGTTAATCCTTCCATGAGAGATTTGGATGATTTCTCCATGAAGGATTATAGGTGTTTCCATAGGGTTCTCCCATGTAATTCACCTCTTCCATTACTGGGTTCTTAGGATCATAAGCTTCTTCTTCAGAGGAAGCTTCCTTAGTACTGCCTGTTGCTGCTTGCATTCCAGACAGACTCTGAGAAATCATATTAACTTGTTGGGTCAATATTTTATTCTGAGCCAATATGGCATTCAGAGTATCAATCTCAAGAACTCCTTTCCTCTGAGCTATCCCATTATTCACAGGATTCCTTTCAGAAGTGTACATGAATTGGTTATTTACATCCATTTCAATGAGTTCCTGAGCTTCTGCAGGCGTGTTCTTTAGATGAAGAGATCCTCCAGCAGAGCTATCCAATGACATCTTGGATAGTTCAGACAGACCATCATAGAAAATACCTATGATGCTCCATTCAGAAAGCATGTCAGGAGGACATCTTCTAATCAATTGCTTGTATCTTTCCCAAGCTTCATAGAGGGATTCACCTTCCTTCTGTCTGAAGGTTTGGACTTCCACTCTAAGCTTGCTCAATTTTTGAGGTGGAAAGAACTTTTCCAAGAAGGCATTAACTAGATTTTCCCAAGAGTTCAGGCTTTCTTTAGATTGTGAATCCAACTATGTCCTAGCTCTGTCTCTTACAGCAAAAGGAAAAAGCATAAGTCTGTAGACTTCAGGGTCAACCCCATTGGTCTTGACAGTGTCACAGATTTGCAAGAATTCAGCTAAGAACTGATGAGGATCTTCCAATGGAAGTCCATGAAACTTGTAATTCTGTTGCATTAGAGAAACTAATTGAGGCTTAAGCTCAAATTTGTTTGCTCCAATGGCAGGGATTGAGATGCTTCTCCCATAGAAGTCGGGAGTAGGTGCAGTAAAGTCACCAAGTACCTTCCTTGCATTGTTGGCATTGTTGTTTTCGGCTGCCATGGTTTTTTCTTCCTTGAAGAGCTCTGTTAGGCCCTCTAGAGAGAATTGTGCTTTAGCTTCTCTTAGCTTTCTCTTCAAGGTCCTTTCAGGTTCAGGATCAGCTTGAACAAGTATTCCTTTATCTTTGTTCTTGCTCATATGAAAGAGAAGAGAACAAGAAAGTAGAAAATCCTCTATGTCACAGTATAGAGATTCCTTGAGGTGTCAGAGGAAAAGAAGAATAGAAGGAGGAGGTAGAGATGAGAGAATTCAAACTTATTAAAGAAATAGGGTTCGAATTGCACCTTGAGTAGGATTGTTAGCCCCTTAAATAGAAGGATGTCAAAAGAGGGGAAGAATTTTCGAAATAAATTAAAAAGATTTTGAAATAATAAAAAGAAAATTTTGAAAATTTGATTGAGATTTTCGAAAATTAAGTTTGGGAAAGAAATTAAGTGATTTTGAAAAAGATTTTGAAATTTGAAATAAAAAAGATATGATTGAAAATTAATTTTGAAAAAGATGTGATTGAAAAAATATGATTGAAAAGATATGATTGAGAATCAAATTAAAAAAAGAGAAAGTTTTAAAATTAAAGTTGATTACTTGACTAACAAGAAAGTAAAAGATATGATTCTTAAAATTTAAAATTTGATCCTTTCTTAATAGGCAAGTAACAACTTAAAAATTTTAAAGTAAATTATTAATTTTAGCAAGGATTTTCGAAAATAGTAATAAATAAAAAATGGAAAGAAATTGATTTTGAAGAGATATGATTGAAAAGATATGATTTGAAAAAGATTTGATTTTGAAAAATTATGAAGATTTGAAAAAAATTTGAATTAAAAACAAAACCTTCCCTCTAGTGTCATCCGGGCGTTAAACGCCCAGAATGGTATCCATTCTGGCGTTTAACGCCCAAAACTCTACCTTTTTGGGTGTTAAACGCCCAGCTAGGTACCCTGGCTAGCGTTTAAATGCCAGTTTGCCTTCTTCATTGGGCGTTTTGAACGCCTAGCTTTTTTTGTTTGATTCCTCTGCTGAATGTTCTGAATCTTCAATTCTCTGTATTATTGACTTCAAAAGACATAGTTTTGAAAATTTTTTGAATTTTTTTTAATGATGAGAAATAATAAAAAAAATGCAACTAAGTATCAAATAAACAATGCATGCAGGATACTAAACTTAAAAATTTTCAAATAGGAGACACTAACAAATTGAGAATGCATATGAGAAACAACAAAATACACAAAACAAGAGAATTTAAAGATCAGAGCAATAAAATCATCAAGAACAACTTGAAGATCAATGAAGAACATGCATGAATTCGAAAAATGCAAGAAGAACAGAAACATGCAATTGACACCAAACTTAAAAATTGATACTAGACTCAAACAAGAAACATAAAATATTTTTGATTTTTATGGTTTTATAAATTTTTTTTTGTGATTTTCGAAACTTGAGTGGAAAAGAAAATAGAAGGGATTCAAAATTTTTAATAAGAATTCCAGGAATAATTGTAATGTTAGTCTAAGACTCCGGTCCAAGAATTAGACATGGCTTACTAGCCAGCCAAGCTTTCAGTGAAAGCTCCGGTCCAAAACACTAGACATGGCCAATGGCCAACCAAGCTTTAGCAGATCATTGCTAACAACAGCAAAATTGATAGAAATCAACAAGCTCTTATGATGATAAGTTGAAACCTTGGTCCAATAAGATTAGACACGGCTTCACAGCCAGCCAGACTTCAACAGATCATCATGAAACTCAAGAATTCATTCTTAAAAACTCTGAAGAACAAAATAGAAAAAAATATTTTTTTTGTATTTTGAAAACTTTTTTTTTTCGAAAATAAACAGTAAAATTACCTAATCTAAGCAACAAGCTGAACCGTCAGTTGTCCAAACTCGAACAATCCCCGGCAACGGCGCCAAAAACTTGGTGCACGAAATTATGATCATCAACAATGGCGCCAAAGGACTTGGAGCTCTCAAACGTGAATCACACTTTTGCCTCACAATCGTGAGTTTGAAGCTCGTCACAGTCATCCCTTTCCAGATCCTACTCAGAATACCACAGTCAAAGTTTAGACGTTCTGAATCTCAGGAATGGCCGCCAATAATTCTAGCCTATACCACGAAGGTTCCAATCTTAGATTAGAAACCCAAGAGATACGTATTCAAGCCATTGCTAGTAGAACAGAGGTGGTTGTCAGGCACATCTTCATAGGTGAGAATGATGATGAGTGTCACGGATCATCACATTCATCAAGTTGAAGAACGAATGAATATCTTGGAGAAGAAATAGACTTGAGTTGAATATAAAAACAATAGTACTTTGTATTAATTCATGAAGAACAGCAGAGCTCCACACCTTAATCTATGGTGTGTAGAAACTGATGACAAGTCATTCTAGCCTATTTTAGCTAGTCTTTTTCTTTTGTTTTCATTAGAATTATGCACTTTCTTGAGCTACAAGCAAGCTAATTGAGTAGATTTTCATGTTTCCCTTGATTGAACCAACCATATAAGAATTCATGCCATTTCATGAGGTTTTATGCTATATTTGTTGCATATTATGAAAGAATGAATATCTCATGATTTTGAGCATAGCTTTGATGAGTTAAGTTCTTCGGAGAGCTTTCCTTTTGAAATTTTCATAATAGTTTTCGGAGAGCTTTTGTTATTGAGTGAACTTTAATTTCTTTGTTTCCATTGCTTTAATTTCATTTACACTTGTCTTGGATCTTGGATTGGAGAATTGAAGAAATTCTGTTTCAATCTCAATCTTGGATCTCTC
>NC_029789.2:100416870-100475958 GCF_000816755.2 Arachis ipaensis | reverse complement strand
ACAGAGGAACTCAAACCAACACAACCCAAGAAGCAACCAAAATCACAACCTGCAGCAGACTAACCAAAACCCCTACAGAAAACCTCAAAATGCCACCATGACCACCCTAATAACCAACCAACCAACCAAAATGCCTACCATCCACCACCCACATCTCATAACCCACCTCAAATATCACCTGAAGCCCAAAGAATCACTTACTTGGAGGCCATGATAGACAAAATCCTGAAACACCAGGAAATGGTAGCCAAGAATCAGGAAGCCTCCCTGAAGAGCCTAGAGAGACAGATGGGGCAACTCTCCAAGTCACTTCTCTGTTTATTGCTTTCCATGTTCTTTTACTTTTCTGCTTCATATCCGGTTCAATCCCAAATACCTTTTACTTTTCTGTCTGATGCAAATTTACTTTTCCTTGTTTAACTTCTGCAAATCCAACTCCCAATCCCCTTTACATTTCGAGCTATTTACATTCCTTGCACTTTAAGATTCCGCAATTTACATTTCTTGCACTCTAAGTTTCTGCCATTTAATTTCTTGTTCTTTACGTTTCAGCACTTTAATTCCCTGTTCCCTTTTCTTCCATGCAATTTAATTTCTGCAAATTACAAAACACTCAACCAAATCTTGATTCACTTGACTAAATCAACCACTAAACTAAAATTGCTCAATCCTTCAATCCCTGTGGGATCGACCTCACTCCCGTGAGTTTTTATTACTTGATGCGACCCGGTACACTTGCCGGTTAGATTTGTGTGTTTTGGGAAAAATTTATTTTTCCTCCAAAATACTCATCAAGTTTTTGGCGCCGTTGCCGGGGATTGATTAGATTGACAATGATTAAGTGAGGTGGTGATCTAGATCAAGCACTTTTCCTTTAATATTGATTAACCCACTAACTGTTTGATTTTTTGCTTAAACTAACTAACACTTCAATCTGGCAGTAAATTGAAGTGTCACTGGTTTTGTGCATTTCTCATGCTCTGCTTATATGTCAGGTACAAGAAGAACCATACCCAATTTTCATGAACAAGACGAAAGAACTCTCAGGAGGTTAAGAAGAGCTGAAAGAGTAAAAAATATTGTTGGAGAAGAGGAATCAGACGAAGAATTCCAAGAGATGGAGGAACATTTAACCAATCCACCAGGTGGAGAAGACAACAACAATGGCAACCCACCCCAGAGGAGAGTTTTGGCTTCCTATACCTTTGCAAATCCTAGACATTGTGGGAGCAGCATCTTGGCTCCAAATGTCAATGCTAACAATTTTGAACTCAAGCCACAACTCATCACGTTGGTTCAGAACAACTGCTCTTTGGTGGAGGACCACTTGAGGACCCACACCAACATTTGTCCACTTTCTTGAGGATATGCAACACTGTCAAAACTAATGGAGTGCCCCTTGACAGTTACAAACTGATGCTGTTCCCATTTTCTCTCAGGGACAAGGCCACTCAATGGTTGGAATCGTTTCCAAGGGACAGCATCAACAACTGGGATGATTTGGTAACTAAATTCCTTGCCAAATTTTATCCACCTCAGAGGATTATAAGGTTAAAGGCTGAGGTACAAACATTTACACAAATGGAGGCTGAACCCATCTATGAGGCATGGGAGAGGTACAAGGCTCTGATCAGGAAATGTCCCCCTGCTATGTTTAATGAGTGGGAGAAGTTTCAAAACTTCTATGAAGGCTTAACACTGAAATCTCAGGAAGCTTTGGATCATTCAGCTGGAGGTTCCTTGCAACTCATGAGGATTGTTCTTGGCCATAAAGTTTCAAGAAAAGGGATAGAGGTTGATAAGGCAAAGGTTGAGATTATAGAAAATCTCCCTCCACCAATTAATGTGAAATCTGTTAGAAGTTTCTTGGGGCATGCCAAATTTTACAGAAGGTTTATCAAGGACTATTCAAAAATAGCCAAACCTTTAAGTAATCTGTTAATGCTTGATAACCCTTTTGTTTTTGATGAAAACTGCCAGCATGCATTTGAAACTTTAAAAAATAAACTCACAACAGCACCAATCATCACACCTCCAGATTAGGAATTACCTTTTGAACTCATGTGTGATGCAAGTGACATTGCAATTGGTGCTGTACCTGGGCAAAAGAAGGGAAATTTGCATCATGTCATATATTATGCAAGTAAAGTGTTGAATGAGGCCCAAAGAAATTACACTACTTGTGTGTTTTGGGAGAAATTTATTTTTCCTCCAAAATACTCATCAGAAACTCCACCTCTAAAAATACATAAGAACAAGGTCTAGGCATGGCCGTGAGGCCAGCCTCCCAAACGTGAAAATGTCTATCAAAGTATGAGTCAAAGATAGATGAAAATACAATAGCAAAAGGTCCTATTTATAGAGAACTAGTAGCCTAGGATTTACAGAAATCAGTAATTAATGCAGAAATCTTCTTCCGGGCCCACTTGGCGTGTGCTTGGGCTAAGCATTGAAGCTTCCATGTGTAGAGACTTTTCTTGTAGTTAAATACCAGCTTTTGTGCCAGTTTGGGCGTTTAACTCCAGCTTTTATGCCAGTTTTGGAGTTAAACACTAGAATTCTTGAGCTGACTTGGAACGCCTGTTTGGGCCATCAAATCTCAGACAAAGTATTAACTATTATATATTGCGGGAAAGCCCAGGATGTCTGCTTTCCAACGCAATTCAGAGGGCGCCAATTTGGCTTCTGTAGCTCCAGAAAATCCACTTTGAGTGCAGGGAGGTCAGAATCCAACAGCATATGCAGTCCTTTTTCAGCCAGAAAATACCTGAAATCACAGAAAAACACACAAACTCAAAGTAAAGTCCAGAAATATGATTTTTAAATAAAAACTAATAAAAACATAATAAAAATTAATTAAAATATACTAAAAACATACTAAAAATAATGCCAAAAAGCGTATAAATTATCCGCTCATCAGGTGCCAATCGTGCATTCTGGTCTTAAAGTTGGAGTCAACGTTTTTGGTTAAACGTTGAGTTAACATTCCCTTGAGAAAATCAGTTCTGGTTGCTGTCATCGACGTTTGACTCAACGTTGGAGTGCCAACTTTCTCGCTGTTAGGCGTACACGTGAATGGTCAAATTTGCCATTTCACGCGTGCGCGTGCCGTACGCGTGCGCATGGTTGGGCTAAAAAAGTATGTCCACACGTACGCATCATTGTTGCGTACGCGTCGATGCAAAGTTCCCAACTCCCATTTCTGAAATCTTATCAAGGACGTTGGCCTTAGCATTGGACAACAAACACTTCCTCCAACGTTGGCACATCCACACGTGCGCGTCACCTACGCGTGCGCGTGGATGCTAAATTCTCAAATTCCAAAACTGAATGTTGCACATCAAGCCTTGACACGTTACTTTATCCTCTTGTCAACGTTGCCAATTTCATGCCTACTATAGACAATTATATATGGTTGGAAAGCTCTGAATGTCAGATTACTAAACCAACTAGAATCACCTCAATTGGACATCTGCAACTCAAGTTATGTTCCTTTGAAGGAGACAGGGTCGCTGGCGTCGGTGTGCAACGTTGGAGGCAACATTGGCACACCAACCTGGTCAAAAATGCCAGATTCTGGAGCTCAAACGCATTGTCCACCCCATACTATTATATATTGTTGGAAATCGCTGAATGTCTACTTTCCAATGCCGTTGGGAGTGCATAATTTGGAGCTCATTGACTCGAGTTATAATCCATGGAAGATGTCAAGGTCAGTTGGCCTTACTGCATGTTGATACTATGTTCATCTTTGCACTTTCGGAACAAGTTTTCTCCCTCAAATTTAGTATCCACCATGCAGTTCCATATATGCTTGGAAAGCTCTATATTCATACTTTCCAATGCTATTGGAATCACTTCATTTGGAGCTCTGTATCTCAAGTTATTCGTGTTTGAAGTACATCCCTTCAGGTTGTGAGGAGCAACGTTTCCAGCAACGTTGGAGCACCAACTTTGGCTCCAACATTGCTTCCCTTTGCTTCCTTTCATGGCCTTCTTGTTTCTTCTTTGCCTTCCCTTTTCTTAGCTTCCTTTCCACCTATCATCAACCAAACAAAATGCATTAAAGTATTGCCTTAATCATAAGATAATGCATCATTCATAGCATCAAACAATTCTTTGCATAAATTTTATGAAATGCACAAAATTAATAATGTTTGATTGAATAAAGACAAGCATGAATTTCTCATCCAAATACTTACTTATTACCTAAGAAATGCATGAAACTACTCTAAAACAAACTAAAAACGGCTTGTGAAACTAGCTAAGATGCCCTGACATCAGAAGATCCACATTTATTCTTATCTGAATTCTTGCAAATCCGTGATACTATTAAGACCAATGGAGTGGATCCTGAGGTCTACAGACTTATGCTTTTCCCTTTTGCTATTAGAGACAAAGCTAGGATATGGTTGGATTCTCAACCTAAGGAAAGCCTAGACTCTTGGGATAAGTTGGTTAATGCATTCTTGGCCAAGTTCTTTTCACCTGAAAAGATGAGCAAGCTCAGGGTGAAAGTACAAACTTTCAAACAAAAAGAGGGTGAATCCCTCTATGAAGCTTGGAAAAGATACAAGTAATTGATTAGGAGATGTCCTCCTGACATGATCTCAAAATGGTCTATCCTAGGTATTTTCTATGATGGTCTATCTGAGATGTCCAAGATGTCATTGGACCATTCTGCTGATGGATCACTCCACTTGAAGAAAATGCCTACAGAGGTGCAGGAACTCATTGAAATGGTTGTAAACAACCAATTCATGTACACTTCTGAGAGGAAACCTGTGAACAATGGGGTAGCTCAGAAGAAAGGAGTCCTGAAAGTTGACACTCTGAATGCCATAATGGATCAGAACAAGATCTTGACTCAATAGGTTAATATGATCTCTCAACATTTGACTGGATCACAAGCTGCAACTAGCAGCACTTAAGAAGCTTCCTATGATGGAGATGCCTATGATCCAGATCAACCCATGATGGAAGAGGTGAATTACATCGGAGAATCCTATGGAAATACCTATAACTCCTCATGGAGAAATCATCCTAACCTTTCATGGAGAGATCAACAGAAGCCTCAGCAAGGCCTTAACAATAATCAACGTGGAAGAACCTAGAATAGGTTCAATAACAGACCACCATTCCCATCTTCTCAGCAACAGATGGAAGCTTCTAAGTGGAGCCTTTCTGACTTAGCAACCATAGTCTCTGAACTCTTGAAGACCACTCACAGTTTCATAACAGAAACTAGGTCTTCTATCAGAAATCTGAAGGTACAAGTTGGTCAGCTGAGCAAGAGAATCCCTGAGACCCCTCCTAATAGTCTTTCTAGTAACACTGAAGTAAACCCCAGAGAAGAGTGCAAGGCCATCACAGTGGACATTTGAGGCCGAATCTGAAGGAGATGTAAGGAACTCCTTACTGGGCGTTCAATGCCCAAAGAGGAACCATTCGTGGCGTTAAACACCAGTAAAGAAGACCTTACTAGGTATTCAATGCCCACAAAAGCACCATCACTGGAGTTGAATGCCAGTAAGGAAGACCTTACTATGCGTTCAACACCCATAGAAGCACCATCACTAGTGTTGAATGCTAGTAAAGGGATACAAGCTGGGCGTTCAACGCCCAAAGAGACACAAGTCCTGGCATTGAATGCCACAACAGGAGTAGTTAGCGACCCTAAGCCCACTGAGAACTTTCCTATTGAAGAACTAATAGAACCCAAGGTTCATAAGGAGCCCATTGAAGTTCCCCTGAATGCTTGGTTGAAGATCATAGAATCTGAAGACTACTCCTCCTCTGACGAGGAAAAGGAAATTAGGGAAGAACAAGTTGCTCGGTACCTAGGACTTCTCATGAAGCTGAATGCCAAGTTGTTTAGCACAGAGTCATTGGAGGAAGAACATCCAGTGCTCACCAAGGAACCTAATGCCTTGGTTTAGCAGAAACTACCTCAGAAGCTGCCGGATCCCGGACACTTCCTGATTCCCTCCACCATAGACACCATCACCTTTGAGAAGGCTCTGTGTGATCAGCAAAAACTACCTCAGAAGCTGCCGGATCCCGGACACTTCCTGATTCCCTCCACCATAGACACCATCACCTTTGAGAAGGCTCTGTGTGACCTAAGGTCAAGCATAAACCTTATGCTACTCTCTATAATGGAGGGGCTGGGGATCTTTGAGGTGCAAGCTGCAAGAATCTCACCAGAGATGGCAAACAAGTCAATGAAAAAGGCCTATGGCCGTGTAGAGGATGTTTTAGTAAAGGTTGAGAACCTTTACATCCCTGCAGATTTTATAATCTTGGATACTGGGGAGGAAGAGGATGAATCTATCATCTTTGGAAGACCCTTCCTGGCCACTGCCAATGCCATCATTGATGTAGCAAAGGGAGAGCTGATTCTACAGTTATGGGAGGACCACTTCTTGTTCAAGATGCCTAACCCTAACTCTCCCTCTGACAAAAGAGAGACAGTTGTACAACACTTAGTGTTTCAACCCTCTCTCCTAGTGTAGAGCTATACAGAACCCCTAGACACCAACTCTATGTTTGGTATTGGGAAGCCATTATCAAGCACTAAGAATAAAGGTACTAAGAAGAAAGTACCTAAAGGCTGGAGGGATAAGAAAATCCCTACTGAAGGCCTCTCACCTGAAATGAGAGTAGTCTTCACTAACAACCCAGTGATTCCACACACAGTGAACAAGATCCTGTCTTTAGAGCATGTAGAGCTCATCCATGAGAGCACAAGCAAGAGGTTCACTGTAAGAGGAAAAATTCTGAGCCCCTATCCATCTCCGTAAGGAGCTAATTGTCAAGCTAGTGACGTTAAAAAAGCAATTGTTGGGAGGTAACCCGTCAATAATTAATGTTTTCTTGTTTTTCTTTAAGTTATGTCAGTTTAATTTTCATATTTCTTTAAGTTTTGTGATCATGTGCAGTAGTGATAAAACTCAATTTTGTGGTTTATCTTGTGTTGATTTTAGGGGATTTTATCAACTTTTCACATTTATTCAATGAAATAGCATGGTTTTGTAATTCTCCCTTAATTTGTGCTTAAGTGTAAAAACATGATTTTTAGGCCCTTAAATTGGTAATTTTAATTCACCTTTGATTCCATAGATGCCTTGATGCGTTTGTTAGTGAATTCAGGTTGAAAAGGCTAGGAATGGATCTAAGGAGTGAAGAGAAAAGTATGCAAAGTGGAGAATTCATGGAAAATCAAGGATTTGGAGTGCATTCATCGACGCGCACGCGTGGAGATGAGGTCGCCAGCTGACGCGTACGCGTGACATGACGCGTACGCGTGAGAAGGAAAAGCCAAGTGACACGTATGCATGACCCATGCGGAAGCGTCACAGCTCGCACATGACCTCATTAAAGTGAAAATGCTGGGGCCGATTTCTGAGCTGTCCAGGCCCAGATCCAACTCGTTCCTAAGGCTATTTCATGCAGAAATCAAGCTTGGGCAAAGGGGGGAGCAATTAGTTGTAGGATAGCATCATGTAGGTTAGTTTCTAGAGAAAGAAGCTCCCTCTTCTCTCTAGAATTAGGGTTCTTAAGGTATTTTGCATCTTAGATCTAGGGTTCAATTGTTGTTTTCCTTGTAATTTCTTGTTTCTACATCTTAATTCTCTTAGTTTGCATTGTTAATTTTCCTTTTATGCCTCAATTTTGTTTTATGAATGCCCATGTTGGATTTGGATTTCCTTTAATGCAATTTGATATTTGATGTTCTTTCATTGTTAATTTGAGTAATTATAGTTAATTTCCTTGCAATTGGTAGTTATAGATTTACATTTCTTGCAATTTTACCATGCTTTCCTTTTATGCCTTCCAAGTATTTGACAGAATGTTTGGTAGGATGTTAGAGTAGATTTTTTAGCGTTCTTGGCTTGGAAAGAGGAATTAGGCAATCTTGAGTCATGAATACCCAACTTATGTTGGCAATCTAGAGTGATTAGTTAATATTATTTCCATTGATTCTAATCTCTTGCTAATTCAATTAGTAAGTTGATTAGAACTTTTGGATTGAGATTAACTAGTCCTATTTGACTTTCTTCCGATGTTGGAGATGACGAATTAGGATTAGCTCTTGTTAATTATTATTACGAGTGACTAGGATAGAAGGCCTATATTCTCAATCCTTGCCATTAATGTCTATATTAATTGCTTTCTTTAATTGTTTTCTTTATTTTCTTTCCATTTACTTTCTCGCCCCTTTTATCAATCAAACCCCCCCCCCCGTGTTCCTTCATAGCCAATAATCACTCACTTCATTGCAATTTCTTGTGAGACGACCCGAGATTTAAATACTTCGGTTAATTTTCATTGGGGTTTGTACTTGTGACAACCAACACTATTAAAATTTGATGTAAGAATTATTCATTGGTTTGGAACTATACTATCAACGGAATTATTTTGTGTGAAATTCCTAACTGACATAATTCTTTCTATCAAATTTTTGGCGCCGTTGCCGGGGAATTGCAGTGGTGTTATATTATTGGCTATTGTATATATGTGAATGTGTTTGCCTTTTGCTTCTTTGTTAGTTGTTGCTAGTTGTAGGACTTTGCTTTCTTTGTTTCTTGTTAGTTTTTGTTTTTGTTTTCTCTTGTCATCATGAATTCTCATCACTTTGGCTATGAGTGTGGTTCAAACTATGTTGTAGGAAATGGAAGCTTTAATGAGGATTTGCATCAAGAATTTGGAGATCAAAGGTGGGAGGAGCCCCAAGCTTATGGACAACCCTCTTGGCAACAACCTCCTCTGATTTTTTATGGGTACAATCCAACTCTTGATGCATACCAATCTAATGTATGTGATGACCCTCATTGTGGTTGTCAACCACAATCACCACATGCATATGATCCTTTCCCTCAACATAGTCCCCAACAACGTTACTCACGAGCCTCATACCACCATTCACCCCATATGACCCTAACCCATATCCACCATACCAACCACCATATGAACCATACATAGAGCCACCACCATTCCAACACCAATACTCCTAAGAACCACAATTTTCTTATACACTACCTCAAAACTTTCAATAATATGAACCACCTTCCAACTACAATGCCTTTCTCACAAATGATGAACCCTCTCTTCCACCACCACTTTTAGTGGACCAATCTCTCCAACTCCTGTGGCAAGAACTACAAGAACTTCTAGCTAGGTGTCTTATACAAGAAGAAGAGCAAAAGATGTTACGGGAATTCATGACTAACTTAACTGAAGTGATGAACCACATGGTATCATTGTGCTCAAATATCCAAGACACTCCCATTGTTGAATGTGGAGGATTAGTTGAGGATCATAATGAGAAGGAGATTTTGAAGCTTCAATGTGAAGAAGAGGAGTTGAAGCAAGAAGTGCCACAAGAGGAGGAGGTAGAAGTTATTGAACAAGAGGAAGTAGTGGTTGAAGATTTAGGAGATGTTGAGTGCAAGGAGGAATCTCAAGTTAAAGAGCCCTCTTCCAAGAAGCTTGATATTGATGTTGAGGAGGTTGTACAACCTCCAAGGCATATCACGTTGGAAAACTTTGAAGAGGTTGATCAGGAGATGGATTTAATCATTAGTGAATTCTTATGTATAATTGAACCCTCTTCCATTGGGCTTGAAATTGAGATTAAAGAAGAAGATGCACAACCTCTCATGCCCTTGGTAAGCAATGAAGAAGAGATGAAATTGGAAGAAAGCTGCCAAGAAGAAGGTTTGGAAGAAGTTGGGCAAGCACTAAGTTCCCCTATCTATGATGATTCTGCATCAACATATGATCCTTTTGAGTTTGAGGAATCCCTCCCCATTGGGCTTGGAATTGATGATGAGGTAGACTTCACTAAACCTCCTATCTATGCTTTTAGTGATGGGGAAGAGTTAGAAGAATTTGGTGAGGAGGAACTTGAACTTGAGGAAGCTTGGCAAGAGGTAGAGCTTGAAGAACCTTGCCAAGTGGTGGAAGCCTCTAGAAGAGGATGGACGGGAGTGGAGCGTGCTTTATCAAGACCGTTGGGAACTCCTCTACCTAAGTTGTCATATAACCCTTTATTTGAGTGGGTAAAACTTCTAACTCTTACCTTTATTATGCCACTTGAATTTGGTTTGCTTGAAACGGATGGCCAACTTAGGATGCTTTGTGGAATTAAGCATAAGAGGAGGATGTTTAGTGGTTAGCGGTGTAAATCTAGGCTCATCATGGTTGGAAGCTCAAAATTTAGGAGCATGGATTGGTGTAATGCTCAATTGGATGGGTCTAGGATGGTAGTTTGGTGCCTTAGTGAGAATTCGACCTTCTTACCACCCGGAGGGAATTACCATGATCAATTTGAAGATGGGTATGAAAACAAAGTACGGGATCCCGGATTACAAGGTGTGGATCAACTTTGGGAGCTCATGGTTTGTGAAGAACTCCATCAAAGCATGGAGCTATTAACTTTGAATGATGGAGTTTATTGGAAGTCCAAGCATTGGTGGATGTTGAAGGATGGATTCAAGCACAAGCCACCTTGATGAGAGCTCCCCATAAGTCCAACTTAAAGACAATAAACAAAAGTGCTAGGTGGGAGATACCCCACCATGGTAACATCTTTCCCTTTTTCTTTTTGTAAATATTGGTAAAAATAAGTTTAATTTCATGTTTTGTTTGGTTTGTTGAGTTTAATTGGGAGTCTAGTAGGTTAAATAAGGTTTTATGGTGTTTTGGTAGCTGTTTGGAGGTTTGGAAAGCTTGGTTTGGTGCAAGAACTTGGAAAAATTTTGAAAAACAGAGCACCATACCATGCGTACGCGTGACACCAAATTTTTCAACCATCTACGCATATGCCTCGCGCCACGCATACGCGTGGATCCAAAATTTTCACCTCCCATACAAATTCCAGAGAGTTGTGCGAGTTTTGGGCTACAATTGTGCTTTTAGCACAAAATATACCCACGCGTACGCGTGACCCACGCGTACGCGTCGCCTCTCTGAATAACCCATCACACGTACGCGTGACTCACGCATACGCGTTGAACCCATTTCACCAATCCATGCTTACGCGTCACCCCACGCGTACGCGTGGGTTGCCCTGCATCACCCATCTTCTTATCTTCTCTTCTTTCCATTTCTTTCCTTCTTCTCTCTTCTCTTCTTTTCTTTCCAGCCTTCAACCATCACCCAACACTACCAAGCACCATATAACACCATTTTTTTAGTTAGTTAGTTAGTTAGTTATTTAGTTGGTTTAATTTTTGTTTAATTTTCTATTTTTCGTTATAAGTGTTGGATTATTAAGCTTGTTTACTGTTTATTGCTGCTGATTACTAATAGGATGTTAGTTTAACATCATTTTTGTTTATATTCCTTGTTGGATTCTTTGTTGAGGTTATATTTGGTTACTTGGTTTTAAACATTTCATGCTTAACATTTGTGCATACCAAGTACTTGTACATTGCTTTCAAGCATCTTAACTCTTTTGAATTGCATGTTTTGGCCACCATGCATTCATCATCCATTGTTAGGCAACTGTGCATTATCAATGCATTTTTTTGTTAGGTGATAATTGTTTATGATTGTCCTTCATTTACATCACCTATTTCATGCATTGAGATTTTGGAATTGGGGAATTGGATTGAAAGCTTACCTAGTGACATATTTTTAAGCTTTCTAAGCTTTGTGGATCATACTTGCTATGTGATTGATTTCCACTTCTATCTTCTTTTTTCTAAGTTCCATAACACCCATGTGTTCCACCTTTATGTCACATAGGTGTTGCAAACAAACTTCAATATGTGTCATTGATTGTTATGTAAGTTTCATATACCATTTTGTTCACTAAGTTTACTTGCACATCAATCAATGTCCATTCATTATCCAATTCACAATTTCTTGATTAAATGCTTGAATACTTTCATGCTTCTTCACTACTTGTTTGGTTGCTTTAACCTACAAGTTCTCTTCAAAGTATCTCAAGCACACTAGAATGAGTGATGTGCATACTTTCTTGTGTGTAATTATGACATAGCTCTTTATGCTAGTATGTGTGTTCTAAATTGCATGCAACTTAGAACTCACACACTACTCCTCCTTGATGTCACACTGATTCACTCACTCTATTCTAGTGGTTCTTACCTCATTCCAATAATTTACGCTTCCTTGCTTTTGTATTTTCTCACCTTACGGTGTTATTTTTTTGTTTTTAATGAATGATGCACCATAAGCAAAAAACAGAAGCGGAAGAAAAAACACACAGCACCGGTTGATCCGCCAGCTGAAGGTGGCAATCCGGAAAGTCGTCGTACCCCCTTGTTCATCTTTAATTGCACCGAGGACGGTGCAAACTTTTAAGTGTAGGGAGGTCGTCTGACCAGTCGGCATTTTTGGGTGACAAGTTTCTAATCCCAACACTTTTGTATTTCATTTTTAGGTTTTCTAGGGTTTTAGTTGCATTCTCTTGTTTTGCATCTATATATAATAAGCTTAGTCAAAATGGTGACATTTTCCAAGAAATTCATCTATAGGGCACCACAATTGATTGAAAAAAAAATAATTTTTAGAACATGCTTGAATTATACATTGTGGAACTTGTTTTGAGCTAAGAACACAAGCATGTGAGATTTGAGCCTAATTGTGTGGTTACATCATATAACCACTTATTTTCATTCTTGTGTATGTTATTCTCTTTCTATGATTGTAATCTTTGATTTGTTTGATTCTTTATGTCCATTATTTTGTGTATACACGCACTTATATGATTGAGGCCATCGTTTTGATTAGCTCACTTACCCAAATAGCCTTACCTTTTATCTTCCATTGTTAACCAACTTTGAGCCTATGCTAAACCCATTTGTTCTTAATTTTAGCAAATTACAAGCCCTAAGTGAAAAACAATAAATGTCCCTTGTTTGGATCTTTGATTAGCTTAGGCTAGTGAGAGTGTTTATCATTTGATTTTGGGAGAGTTGTGAACATTGGGTAGAGATAAAAGTGTATTTTGTGGTTTTGTTGAAAATCATGGGAATTGGGTACATACTCATGTATCAATTATGTCTAAACCATATGCATTGATGCTTTTATGTATATTTTAGTTTGAAAAGAAATGAGAAAAATAAAAAGAGAAATATATATATATATATATAAAAGAAAAAATAGAAAAAGAAAGAAAAAAAAATCAATAAAAAGGGGACAAAATGCCCCAAAGTAAAGTTTAATAAAAATCAATGCATAGGTGGGTGATTAAAAAGAGAATGCATAAGTGTGTGGAAAAGTGAAGAATGGGTAGTTAGGTTAGCTTTGAATTGTATAGGTTGTTATATAGGTTAGGTGGGAAGCTTAGGTTAATCAAAGATTCAAATTCTAGCCCACTTAACCAAATATACACCCTTACCTTGACCATAACCTCATTACAACCTATGGAAAGGTCCTCATGATATTTGTATGCATACATAAAATAATTGTTGATTGTTAGATGAAAAAGCAAATCTTGGAAAGCATGATTAGGGGAGAATTGAGTGAATCAACCCTATACACTTGAGTGACTAGAGCGGATACACATCCAGTGAGGGTTCGATCGCTCAATTACATGTTTCTACCCGTGATCATCTCTTTTCTTGCAAGTTTGTACACTCTTTTCAATAACTCAGTTCAATTGTGGGTTTGCTTTGATTGCTATCGCTTTAGCCCTTGTACTCATATATGTATTCTTGGGAATTGATTTATTTTGACCAAGTAATTCCATTCATTTAGATAGATTGCATGTAGGTAGTTGCATCTAGGTAGTTTGCATCGAATAAATATTGATACCCTTTATTTCTTTCTTGAGTTTAGCATGAGAACATGCTAAGTTTAAGTGTGGGGAGGTTTGATAAACCCCAATTTTGTGGTTTATCTTGTGTTGATTTTAGGAGATTTTATCAACTTTTCTCACATTTATTTAATGAAATAGCATGGTTTTGTAATTCTCCCTTAATTTGTGCTTAAGTGTAAAAACATACTTTTTAGGCCCTTAAATTGGTAATTTTAATTCACCTTTGATTCCACTAGATGCCTTGATGCGTTTGTTAGTGAATTCAGGTTGAAAAGGCTAGGAATGGATCAAAGGAGTGAAGAGAAAAGCGTGCAAAGTGGAGAATTCATGGAAAATCAAGGATTAGTTAATATTATTTCCATTGACTCTAATCTCTTGCTAATTCAATTAGTAAGTTGATTAGGACTTTTGGATTGAGATTAAGTAGTCTTATTTGACTTTTTTCCGATGTTGGAGACGACGAATTAGGATTAGCTCTTGTTAATTATTGTTATGAGTGACTAGGATAGAAGGCCTATATTCTCAATCCTTGCCATGAATGTCTCTCTTTATTAATTGCTTTCTTTAATTGTTTTCTTTATTTTCTTACCATTTACTTTCTTGCCCCTTTATCAATCAAACCCCCCGTGTTTCTTCATAGCGAATAATTACTTACTTCATTGCAATTCCTTGTGAGATGACCCGAGGTTTAAATATTTCGGTTAATTTTTATTGGAGTTTGTACATGTGACAACCAACACTATTAAAATTTGATGTGAGAATTATTCGTTGGTTTGGAACTATACTATCAACGAAATTATTTTGTGTAAAATTTCTAACCGACATAATTCTTTCTATCAAGTAGTTAGAACAGAAACAGAAACATCAGAACTGGAAAAAGAACACCCTGGAGCAAGTACCTTGCTGGCGTTGAATGCCAGACAAGGAGGCCAGAGTGGGCGTTCAACGCCCATGAGGAGCAGCATTACTGGAATTGAACGCTAGCCAGGAAGCATGAAGCTGGCATTAAATGCCAGCCAGGGGGCAGAGACTGGGCATTCAACGCCCCAACAGAGGCACAAACCTGGCATTGAACGCAAGGAAGGAGCACCCCAATGGGCGTTCAACGCCCTAATAGGAGCACATAGCTGGCGTTGAATGTTAGCCAGGAGTAAGGGGTAGGTGTTCAACGCCTACAACGGGGTAGGGAATTTGAATTCCCTAGCCTCCTAGGACTAGTAAGTCCCAGAGAATCTCTACCTACCCCACCTTCTTCTCTCTCTCACTTTCCTATAAACCCTAACCCAATCACATCTATATCTCTTTCCAAAACCATCATAATTCCCACCAACTCCTACCCACTTTAAATTCAAAATTTTCCACCTAATTTCCCACTCTTCTGTTCGAACCCTACCCCTAACCCACTCATATAAATACCCCTTCTTCCTACCCTTCATACACACACTCCAAACACTAAAACCCTCAATTGGCCGAACCACTATCCCCCTCCATTTCCTCTATTCTCTTCTTCTTCTACTCTTTTCTTCCTTCTTTTGCTCGAGGACGAGAAAAGCTTTTAAGTTTGATGTTGGAAAAGCCTTGCTTTTTGCTTTCAATTCACACTTATGGCACCCAAAGTCAGAGAATCCTCTAGAAAGAGGAAAGGGAAAGCTGTTGCTTCCACCTCCGAACCTTGGAAGATGGACAGATTCATCACAAAAGCTCATCAAAACCACTTCTATGAAGTAGTGGCAAAGAAAATGGAGATTCCTGAAGTCCCGTTTAGGCTAAAAAAGAGTGAGTACCCGGAGATCCGACGAGAAATCCAAAGGAGAGGTTGGGAAGTCCTAACCAATCCCATTCCAGAAGTTGGAATCTTGATGGTGCAAGAGTTCTATGCTAATGCATGGGCCACTAAAAACCATGACACTAGTGTGAACCCAAGTCATTTCAGATATTTGTGTGGAAGTAACTCAGTAGAAGAGGGATGCTCAAGGCAAGCCTATCCAACTGAGAAGGCTTGACCTCAAGCCCGTAGCTAGAGGATGGTTGGAATTCATCCGACGCTCTATCATCCCGACTAGAAATCGGTCAGAAGTAACCATTGACAGAGCCATCATGATTTATTGCATCATAACTAGGAGAGAGGTGGAGGTACATGAGGTCATACCTCAAGAGTTGTACAAGAAAGCTGAAAAGCTTTCCACCTTGGTAAGGTTGGCGTTTCTTCACCTTATCTGTCATTGATGAGGGAAAAACGATTCCACACAAACTCACCGGCAAGTGTACCGGGTCGCATCAAGTAGTAAATTGAGTTAGGTGATGAATTTAGTTAAGCGAGTATTTAATGATTTGAGTGATTTTGATTAACAGAAGCTAAATTGCAAGAAAATAAAAGTGCAGAAGGTAAATTGACAGAATCTAAAGGTGCTGAAGAAGCAAATTGCAGAAACTTAAAGAGCAAGAAAGTAAAAGAGCTGAAACTTAAATTGAAAGAAAAGTAAATGACTGAAACTTAAAGTGCAAGAAACTTAAATTGCAGAATCTAAATTACTGGGAAATGTAAATTGCATTAATAGTAAAGGGATTTGGGTATTGGGATCTTGAATTTAACTAGAAAATGTAATTTGCAGTAAATCAGAGAGCTATGAGATGAAGAGATTTAGTTCAATAGCTAAACAGAAATGGAAAATTTCTTGAAGAAACAGACAGCATGAAACTTAGCTTAATGTGAAATTCTAAAAGAGAAATTGAAGATCAAAGAAGAGCAATGAGATCGAAAAGCAGATCTAGATCTCAATTGTTCCCTTGATCAAGTAGAAAAGAAATTACAGAAGAAATAAAAATGAAAATAGCAAAGGGAACTCAGATCCAGTTCTCTAATTCTCGAAACTATATAAAAGAAAAGCAAAGATGATCCTCAGATCAAAACCCAAAACAAAAAGTAGAAGTTGCAGAAGAAAGAAAATGAAAACAGAAAGCAAATTAGATCTAATCCCCAAATTCCAAATGAAAACTAAAAGTGAAAAACTAAAAATGAGCTAAAGGTCCTTTACAAATCAAATTAACTCCTATTTATACGCTTTCTATTTTGTTCTTCAAAGCTTGGAGTGGGCCTTTTGATTTTTGGATTTTAAGAAAAGTGGATCCGTGTGGCTTTGGTTAAAATTTGGTTGGAGGCATGCTCCAGTGGAGCACTCCGTTGGGTTTAGTGAACTTGGCGTTCACTCTTGTCTTGCGTGCCTTCCTCAAGCCTTCTTGCCTAGCGTTCACTCTTTAAATGCTACGTTCAAATTGTGAACGCTGCCTCTTGGTGCGTTGGTTCCCTCATGGTGCTCCCTTGTTTCCAAGCCAAAAGTCACGACGAAGTTCACAAAAGTGAACGCTACGTTAGGACTTTTGAGTTCTCCCCCTTGTTGTTTTGCTTTGAGCCCAGCTTCCTTTACTAGCAATCCACGAAATAGGTGGAGCTAGTGAATGTGGCGTTCACTCCTTTGAACGCTAGCCAAAATGTTGCTCTTTGATGAGTGTTTTTTTGGGCCTCAATGATGCTTATCACTTGTTCTTCAATTTTATGCCAAATAAAGATTATTATATATCGTTGGAAAGCTCTGAATGTCAGCTTTCCAACGCAACTGAAAGTGTATCAATTGGACATCTGTAGCTCAAGTTATGATCCTTTGAAGAAGGCATGGTCGCGCTATTTTGGAGGCCGAAAACGTTCACTAAAGTGAACGTGGCGTTCACTTGTTTGAACATTGGCTGTTTGGAGGCCAAAGTTTAGCGCCAGCTTCTGAGGCCCAAACTTGATGTTCACCCCCATACTATTATATATTGTTGGAAAGCTCTGCATGTCTACTTTCTAATGCATTTGAGAGTGCATCATTCCAAGCTCTACAGCTCAAGTTATCTTCCTTGGAAGGTGAAGAGGTCAGTTGGCCTTACTACAGGTTGACACTATGTTCATCTTTGCACTTTCGGGGTAAGTTTTCTCCCTCAAATTTAGTGTCCACTATGCAGTGCCATATATGCTTGGAAAGATCTAGATCTCTACTTTCCAATGCCACTAGAATCATCTTATTTGGAGTTTTGTAGCTCGAGTTATTCTTGTTGGAGTGTAAAAAGGTCAGGGTTGCAAATCCTCTTTGCTCCTCCTTGAGTCTGTTTCCACTCTTTTGCCACCTTGGGGTTGTGATTCTTCTTTTAGTACTTTTATTGCTCCTTCTCCTTCATCTTTTCACCTATCATCATCCAAACAAATACATCGAAGCCTTGGCATAATCATCAACTCTTGCATCATTCATATTATCAACTAAATCTTGCAAGAAATCTAATGAAATTGCATAAAATTACCAATGTTTGATTGAATCTGGACAAGCATGAAATTCTCACTCCAACACATACTTATTGCCTAAAAATGCATGAAAACCAAGTGAAAACTAATGAAATAGGCTTCTAAAACTAGCCGAAGATGACTTGTCATCACAACACCAAACTTAAATCTTGCTTATCCCCAAGAAAGTAGCAAAACAGAACAAGAATGAATGAAGACAGGGAAGAGTATAAATATTTATTTGCAAAACATTCAATACTGGTTAATGGGGTTTTCATGCATGGTATCTTAGAGATTTTTATTCTGTGGCTGAGACATCAACACTCCTTTGGATCCTTACTTGAATTACACAAAAAAATGAGACTTGTTATTACTTGGTCCTTAGTTTTTCTTGCTCTCTTTCTTTTGATTGAGATTTATTGCTTAGCTGAGGCTTAATGTTATGTGATAAGGCAGCTTTTTAGAGTAAGCTTTCAGCCAGCATTTCCGCCCCAGTTGGTTCAAGATGCTAGGTGTTGAAACATCCCTATGGGCTTACTTGCTCAAGCCTCTCCTTAGCACACACACATCACATGCATTTAGCTTTGTTTTGTCCTTTGGAAATTGATGCCCAGCACCTCTTTGGGTCACTAAATGCTTTGTCTCAAAGTAGCTCTTGATGGTGGACTTTCAGTTGGAAATCCCTGGTTAGTTAACCCAAGTTGCTGGGTGATGAGGCACCCCTTAGAACCTAGTTATCCAAGCTTATCTTTGTACAAGAACATCACAGGCATTTATCCAAATTTCCAGCCATTGGTGCCCAGCCTTATTTATTTCTTTTTGCTTCTTTCTCTTGATTTTTCTTTCTATTATTTTGGACCTTTTTCATTTGTCAATTCTCATGAAATGTAACTCAAGTTCATATCACAAAGTCATGCCAACATTCAGCCTTATTTATCAACTAATGAACCAGCACATACCACCACATAACCTTATTCTATCTCATATCATACCAGATTTTTACTCTTTCTCTATTTCACAGTTATTTTTCTTTTATCCAAGCATGAGGAACAAAGCTTATAATTCAAGTAAGATGAAAGTGAATCAAGCACTTAGACTAGCAAGCTATAACAGCATGAAAACAAACAAACTAACAAACAGTATATAAATCTAAGAAGACACTAATCAACAGGGGACATTTGCACTTTCAATTAGCATGTTTAGGCTAAAGTCATTCAGAGAACAATACAACCTCTTGGAGTCTATTTGTTTCCTCTATGTTATCATTATTGTTGGGTTCCATATCCTCCCTTTGTCCATGATGATATATCTTTTTCTCCAAGAGATTGAATGACTTCCTACAAGAGATATTGAAAGTTGCTTGTTCCCCAAGCACTTGAGAAATAGTTAACATGCTTCTATGCTTGTGATTCTTTGATCCTAAGTTGGTGTGGGAATACCAAACTTAGTTCCTTGCCTACTTCTATGAGTAGTAGAATAAATACATGCATGAAACATCAAGTACTTTTTATTAAGAAAATAAACTATGAACTAGAAAACAAACTGAAAACTAGAAACATGACAATTGTTAAGTGGTTTCTCTGATTGTTTGGAGCTGATATTAATCATGCTGAGGGTGTAATGTGTTCTTAATGAAATTTTTGGTGGAACACCAAACTTAGCATCCTTCATTCACCCTTAAATTATTTTGGTATGCAACACCAAACTTAGCTCCTTGCAATACAGATAAGTCTACTTAATCTTTTTATTGAAATAGTTTAGGGAAGGAAAACTACCTCTGATTGGGTTGCCTCCCAACAAGCGCTCTTTTAATGTCACTAGCTTGACATCTTGTCCTTTGATCATGGAGGTTAAAAATCATAGTGCCTTAGCTTTTCTCCTCTTACTGTGAACTTCCTTCCGATCTCCTCTTTGATGATCTCTAGGTGTTCAAGTGAAAGGATCCAGTTCATAGTATAAAACTCAAACAATTATGGAGACACCTTCATTGGTTGGGTGTTTAACATCACTTTATCCCCTGGTGAGAAGCCTTCAGTGGGGATTTTCTTGTTTCTCCATCCTCTTGGCCTCTTCTTCTTTTCTTTCTCAGAAGATGATTCATGCCTTGATGGTTCTTTATCTGGGGGGTTTTGGATCTAGTTCCTCCTTGACTTCTTTGGTCTGTTGCACCATCTCTACTTCTTTATAGCATGGGTTTAGACAACTTGGATTTGACTCCTTAATTGTCTCCTTTGAGCTATGATCTCTGGCCTTATCCTTCTTGCATTCTTCTTCTTGAGTGGGCTCATGTAAAGTCTTGAAGACATGAAATACTAGGTGCTCATCATGCACTCTTAGTAACAATTCCCCTTTTTCAACATCTATCAATGCTCTGCCCGTAGCTAGGAAAGGCCTCCCCAGGATGATGGGAGTGTTAGGGTCCTCTTTCATATCTAAGATAACAAAGTCAGCAGGGAGAAAGAATTTTCCCACTTTTACCAGCACATTCTCCATAACTCCCAATGCTTGCTTAATGGATTTGTCTGCCATTTAGAGAGCTATTCGAGTGGATTTCAGCTCAAGAATTTGAAGTTTCCTCATAAGAGATAGAGGCATCAAGTTTATGCTTGCACCAAGGTCACAGAATGATTTCTCAATAGTTGTGTTTCCTATGGTACAAGGTATATAAAACCTTTCAGGATCATCTTTCTTATCTGGTAAACCTCTTTGGAGGATAGCGGTACACTCCATTGTCATCTCAACAGTTTGTCCTTCTTTCAAGGATCTTTTCTTTGTTAGCACTTCTTTCATAAATTTGGCATATAATGGCATCTGTTTAAGTGCTTCTAAGAAAGGAATATTGATGCTGAGTGTTTTGAATATGTCCAGGAATTTTGAGTATTGCTTATCCTCATTTTCTTTCTTGAACCTTTGAGGGTATAGAAGTTTGGGGATATATGGATTCACCCCTTCCTTCTTCTCTTGCAGCTGTGGTTCAGTGATGCTCTTGTTTCCTTCTGAGCTTTATGCATTCTTGGTCTTCTGGTCCTCTTTACTTCTCTCCTCTGTCTCTTCTTGTGGAGCTTCTCTGTGGTGTTCTCTTTGAATGATAGCTTCCTTGTCCATAGTCTTCTCACTTCCTGCTATGATTGCTTTGCACTCCTCCCATTTTGTAGCTTTTCCTTTGTCTCTTGGGCCTTTAGTGGCACAAGGGAAGGCTTTTGCTTGCTTCTCACCCATCTCAGCAATTTGTTTAGCCATTTGTCCCATGTGTCTCTCAAAATTCTTGATTGAAAATTCTTGATCTTGTCTGGCCATCTCTTGAGTTTTGATGAGTTTTTCCATCAACATTTCTAAGTTGGAGATCCTTTGAGATTCTGGATGGGGCTGTATGGGTTGTGATGGTTGTTGGTGGAAATTGTTTGAAAAATTGGAGAAGTTGTTTTGTGGATTAAGTGGTGGTATGGAGAAGTTGTTTTGGGGGGTTGTGAAGTGTGATGAGGTTGGGTATGTGTGTCTTGTGGTTGTGTGTAGTGGTTGTTGTTAGTAGGGGATTGATTGTGTTTATTTGTGTTGCCAAAACTGTTAGAGTTAAAGTCCCTTTGTCCTTGATTCTGATGCTCACCCCATCTCAAGTTAGAATGAGTTCTCCAGGATGGATTGTGTGCATCACCATGGGAGTCATATTGGCATGAACTTGAGGTATTGTTCATGTGTTGTATCTTTTCAGGTCCTTGTTGCTCATAGTTGAGTGTCCCAAGACCTCCTTCAGATCGATTCCATCCATGTGAGATTTGAGATTGGCTTTGTGTATTCACTGCAGCAAGTTGTAATCCATCTATTCTCTTGGTAATCATCTCCATTTGTTGCTGAAGTTGTTGATGTATCTGCTTGTTTTGAGTCAGCATTGCACTTACTCTTTCAAGTTCCATCGCTCCCCTCTTTGGATTTGTGTCATGGTGCCTCTCAGATGAGTAAAAATATTGATTATTGGCCACCATATCAATGAGATCTTGTGCTTCTTGAGCAGTTTTCATCATCTGAAGTGAACCTCCAGAGGAGTAATCTAATGCTTTTCTTGATTTCAGGGTCAATCCTTCAAAAAAGTTTTGAAGTTTCACCCACTCACTGAATATCTCAGGTGGACATTTCCTTATCAGGGCCTTATATCGTTCCCATGCCTCATAGAGTGATTCTCCCTCCTTTTGTATGAAGGTTTGCACCTCTATTTTCAGCTTGATGATCTGAGGTGGGTAGAACTTGGCTAGGAATTTTCTCACCAAATCATCCCAATTGTTGATGCTCTCCTTGGAAAAGGTTTCCAGCCATTGAGCAGCATTTTCCCTCAAAGAAAATGGGAATAGAAGTAACTTGTAGATGTCAGGATGTACCCCATTTGTCTTGACAGTTTCACAAATCCTCAAAAAAATAGACAAATGTTGGTTGGGGTCTTCAAGACGGCCACCTCCATAAGCACAATTGTTCTGCACCAAAGTGATTAGTTGAGGCTTCAGCTCAAAGTCATTTGCATGAACATTTGGGGTGAGGATGCTGCTCCCATAATGTCTGGGATTGGGGATAGTGTAAGAGACCAATACCCTTCTTGTAGGTTGAGCATTATAGATCACTCCCTCTTAACGCACTTCAGCTTCCACGACTTGCAAAAATCACAAACGAACCAAATGAAACCTGGACATTCTAATGCTAGAATGTGGTTAGAGGGTTAAGTGACACAATGTGTCAAACAGTTAATGTGCTTAATAAAAATAAAAAGAAAATGCTTAATCTAGATTATCACCCTACTTAATCATTGTCAATCTAAATCAATCCCTGACAACAGCGCCAAAAACTTGATGAGGGAAAAATTATTCCACACAAACTCACCGGCAAGGGTACCGGGTCGCATCAAGTTGTAATTACTCACAAGAGTGAGGTCGATCCCACAGGAATTGATAGATTGAGCAATTTTAGTTATGTAATGAATTTAGTTAAGCGAATATTTGATGATTTGAGTGATTTTGATTAACAGAAGCTAAATTGCAAGAAAATAAAAGTGCAGAAGGTAAATTGACAGAATCTAAAGGTGCTGAAGAAGCAAATTGCAAAAACTTAAAGAGCAAGAAAGTAAAGAGTTGAAACTTAAATTGCAAGAAAAGTAAATGATTGAAACTTAAAGTGCAAGAAGCTTAAATTAGTGAATCTAAATTGCTGGAAAATGTAAATTGCATTAAGAGTAAAGGGATTTGGGTACTGGGATCTTGAATTTAACTAGAAAATGTAATTTGCAGTAAATTAGAGAGCTAGGAAATGAAGAGATTCAGTTTAATAGCTAAACAGAAATGGAAAATTGCCTGAAGAAACAGACAGCAAGAAAACTTAGCTTAATTGTGAAATTCTAAAAGAGAAATTGAAGATCGAAGAAGAGCAATGAGATCAGAAAGCAGATCTAGATCTCAATTGCTCCCTTGATCAAGCAGAAAAGAAATTGCAGAAGAAATGAAAACGAAAACATCAAAGGGAACTCAGATCTAGTTGTCTAATTCTTAGAACTATATAAAAGAAAAGCAAAGATGATCCTCAGATCAAGAAATTCAATGGAGTTCTTCAATTTCAATTCAAAATCCAAAATAGAAAGTAGAAGTTGCAGAAGAAAGAAAATGAAAACAGAAAGCAAATTAGATCTAATCCCCAAATTCCAAATGAAAACTAAAAGTGAAAAACTAAAAATGAGCTAAAGGTCCTTTACAAATCAAATTAACTCTTATTTATACACTTTCTATTTTGGTCTTCAAATCTTGGAGTGGGCCTTTTGATTTTCGGATTTTAAGAAAAGTGGATCCGAGTGGCTTTGGTTGAAATTTGGTTGGAGGCATGCTCCAGTGGAGCGCTCCGTTGGGTTTTGTGTACTTGGCGTTCACTCTTGTCTTGCGTGCCTTCCTCAAGCCTTCTTGCCTAGCGTTCACTCTTTGAACGCTATGTTCAAATTGTGAACGTTGCCTCCTTGGTGCGTTGGTTCCCTCTTGGTGCTCCCTTGTTTCCAAGCCAAAAGTCACGAGGAAGTTCACAAAAGTGAACGCTACGTTAGGACTTTTGAGTGCTTGGTGCAGGAAAATTACTTCGCACTATGTAATTCCGCACAACTAACCAGCAAGTGCACTGGGTCGTCCAAGTAATACCTAACGTGAGTAAGGGTCGAATCCCACGGAGATTGTTGGCTTGAAGCAAGCTATGGTTATCTTGTAACTCTTAGTCAGGATATAATATTAATAATAATTCTTAGTTTTAATTGTAAAAAGTCAAAGGGCATAAAATAAATACTTGTTACTCAATAATGGAGAATATGTTGGAGTTTTGGAGATGCTTTGTCATCTGAATTTTAGCTTTTCTCTTGTACTCCTCTTCACACACGCAAGGCTCCTTCCATGGCAAGCTGTATGTAGGGTGTCACTGTTGTCAATGGCTACTTCCCATCCTCTCAGTGAAAATGGTCCAAATTCTCTGTCACAGCACGGCTAATCATCTATTGGTTCTCGATCATGTCAGAATAAAATCCATTGATTCTTTTGCGTTTGTCATCACACCCAACAATCGCGAGTTTGAAGCTCTTCACAACCATTCAATCCTCGAATCTTACTCGGAATACCCCAGACAAGGTTTAGACTTTCTGGATCCTCAAGAGTGGCCGCCAAAATATTCTAGCTTATACCACGAAGATTCTGATTAAGGAATCTAAGAGATACTCATTCAATCTAATGTAAAATGGAGGTGGTTGTCAGGCACACGTTCATGGATTGAGGAAGGTGATGAGTGTCACGGATCATCACCTCCTTCATAGTGAAGCGCGAATGAACATCTTAGATATGAACAAGCGTGTTTGAATAGAAAACAGAAGTAATTGCATTAATTCATCGAGACACAGCAGAGCTCCTCACCCTCAACAATGAAGTTTAGAGACTCATACCGTCAAAGTGTACAAAGTTCAGATCTAAAAATGTCATGAGATACAAAATAAATCTCTAAAAGTTTTTTAAATACTCAGCTAGTAACCTAGATTTACAGAAAATGAGTAAACTATGATAGATAGTGCAGAAATCCACTTCTGGGGCCCACTTGGTGTGTGCTGGAGCTGAGGCTTAAGCTTCTCACGTGCCTGGGCTGTTTCTGGAGTTAAACGCCAGGTTGTAACCTGTTTCTGGCGTTGAACTCCAACTTGTAACCTGTTTTTGGCGCTGAACGCTAGACTGCAACATGGAACTGGCGTTGAACGCCAGTTTACGTCATCTATCGTCGCGCAAAGTATGGACTATTATATATTGATGGAAAGCCCTGGATGTCTACTTTCCAACGCAATTGAGAGCGCGCCATTTGGAGTCTTGTAGCTCCAGAAAATCTACTTTGAGTGCAGGGAGGTCAGAATCCAACAGCATCAGCAGTCATTTTTCAGCCTGAATCAGATTTTTGCTCAGCTCCTCCAATTTCAGCTAGAAAATACCTGAAATCACAGAAAAATACACAAACTCATAGTAAAGTCCATAAATGTAATTTTTAATTAAAAACTAATAAAAATATAATAAAAAGTGACTAAAACATATTAAAAACTACCTAAAAATAATGCCAAAAAGCGTATAAATTATCCGCTCATCACAACACCAAACTTAAATTGTTGCTTGTCCCCAAGCAACTAAAAACAAAGTAGGATAAAAAGAAGAGAATATAAAATGAATTCCAAAAACATCTATGAAGATCAGTCTTAATTAGATGAGTGGGACTATTAGCTTTTTGCTTCTGAATAGTTTTGGCATCTCACTTTATCCTTTGAAGTTCAGAATGATTGGCATCTATAGGAACTTAGAATTCAGAGTGTTATTGATTCTCCTAGTTCAGTATGTTGATTCTTGAATACAGCTATTTTATGAGTCTTGGCCGTGGCCCTAAGCACTATGTTTTCCAGTATTACCACAATTATTTTTATGATTTTTCAGATTATCAAATAACATTTCTCCTTTTTCATCATTCTTTTAAGAGCCAACAATTTTAACATTCATAAACAATAAATTCAAAAGATATATGCACTGTTCAAGCATTCATTCAGAAAACAAAAAGTATTGCCACCACATCAAAATAATTAAACTATTTTAAAATTCGAAATTCATGTACTTCTTTTTCTTTTTCAGAAAACAATTTTCATTTAAGAAAGGTGATGGATTCCTAGAACATTCATATCTTTAAGACATAGACACTTAGATACTAGTGATCATATAGTAAAGACACAAACATAATTAAACATGAAGCATAGTAAACGAAAAATAGGAAAATAAGAACAAGGAGATTAAGGAATGGGTCCACCTTAATGAGGGTGGCGTCTTCCTCTTCCTGAAGAACCAATGGTGCTCTTGAGCTCCTCTATGTCTCTTCCTTGTCTTTGTTGCTCCTCCCTCATAGCTCTTTTGATCTGCAGTCAAATGCTCTACCACTAAACTATGGACCCTTGAGATGAACCTCTCCATCTCTCATGACTCGGAGGTGGAAGCAACTGCCTTCCTTTTCCTCTTTCTAGAGGTCTCTCTGGCCTTAGGTGCCATAAATGGTTATGGAAAAACAAAAAGCAACGCTTTTTTCCACACCAAACTTAAAAGGTTTGCTCGTCCTTGAGCACAAGAAGATAGAAGGGAGTAGAAGGAGAAGTGTGAATGGGTGGGTATGGGAGGGAAATGGTTTGAATTGGAATGATGAGGTAGGTGGGGATCCTGTGGGGTCAAGGACTTAATATCCCTGCTCTAATTAGGCGTGTAAAATGCCCTTGCTATGCAATCCTGGCATTTAACGCCAGATTGCTGCTTGTTTCTGGCGTTAAACGCCCAAATGTAGCTTGTTTCTGGCGTTTAATGCCAGGCAGATGCTTGTTTCTGGCATTTAAACGCCAGACTGCTCTCCTCTAGCGTGTGCTATTTTCAATGCTGTTTTTCATTCTATTTTTTATTTTTCAGTAGTTTTTGTGACTTCACATGATCATCAACCTAATAAATCATGAAATAAGAAAAAGAAAATAAAATAGATATGATTAAATAACATTGGGTTGCCTCCCAACAAGCGCTTCTTTAATGTCAATAGCTTGACAGTGAGCTCTCATGGAGCCTCACAGATAATCAGAGCAATGTTGGGACCTCCCAATATCAAACTTAGAGTTTGAATGTGGGGGTTCAACACCAAACTTAGAGTTTGACTGTGGGGGCTTTGGTTGACTCTGCAGTGAGAGAAGATTTTCATGCTTCCTCTCCATGGTTACAAAAGGAGAACCTTGTGTCTTATAGTTTGCAATGTCTGCAAACCACAGAGCTTCCTGAATAGCAAATAATTGCTCATCCGGAAAGGTTTCAGAGATCTCAGGAGGAGGGAGGGATGCTCCTGGTACTGGTTCTATCCGGGACAGGTGATCAGCTACTTGATTCTCTGTCCCTTTTCTGTCTCTTATTTCTATATCAAACTCTTGCAGAAGCAACACCCATCTTATGAGCCTGGGATTTGAATCCTGCTTTGTGAGTAGATATTTAAGAGCAGCATGGTCAGTGTACACAATCACTTTTGATCCTACTAAGTAGGATCTAAACTTGTCAATGGCATAAACCACTGCAAGTAATTTTTTTTCTGTGGTTGTGTAATTTTTCTGGGCATCATTTAAAACACTACTAGCATAATAAATGACATGCAGAAGCTTGTTATGCCTCTGTCCCAATACTGCACCAATGGTATGGTCACTGGCATCGCACATTAGTTCGAATGGTAATGTCCAGTCTGGTGCAGAAATAACTGGTGTTGTGACCAGCTTAGCTTTCAGGGTCTCAAATGCCTGCAGACACTTTGTGTCAAACACGAATGGCATGTCAGCAGCTAGCAGATTGCTCAGAGGTTTTGCAATTTTTGAAAAATCCTTTATAAACCTCCTATAGAATCCTGCATGCCCCGGAAAGCTTCTGATTGCCTTAACATTAGCAGGTGGTGGTAATTTTTCAATTACTTCAACTTTAGCTTGATCCACCTCTATTCCCTTGTTTGAAATTTTATGCCCAAGGACAATCCCTTCAGTAACCATAAAGTTACATTTTTCCCAGTTTAAAACTAGGTTGGTCTCTTGGCATCTTTTCAGAACAAGTGCTAAATGGTTAAGGCAGGAGCTGAATGAGTCTCCAAATACTGAAAAGTCATCCATGAAGACTTCCAGAAACTTCTCTACCATATCAGAGAAGATAGAGAGCATGCACCTCTGAAAGGTTGCAGGTGCATTACACAGACCAAAAGGCATCCTTCTGTAGGCAAACACTCCAGAAGGACATGTGAATGCTGTTTTCTCTTGGTCCTGAGGATCTACTGCAATTTGGTTGTAACCTGAATAGCCAACCAAAAAGCAGTAATATTCATGACCTACTAGTCTCTCTAGCATCTGGTCCATGAATGGTAAAGGAAAATGATCCTTCCTGGTGGCTGTATTGAGCCTTCTGTAGTCAATACACATACGCCACCCTGTAACTGTTCTTGTAGGAACCAGTTCATTCTTTTCATTATGAACCACTGTCATTCCTCCCTTCTTAGGGACAACATGGACAGGGCTCACCCAGGGGCTATCAGAAATAGGATAGATAATCCCAGCCTCTAGTAACTTAGTGACCTCTTTCTGCACCACCTCCTTCATGGCAGGATTTAGCCACCTCTGTTGTTGAACCACTAGCTTAGCATCATCCTCCAATAGGATCTTGTGCATGCATCTGGCTGGGCTAATGCCCTTAAGATCACTTATGGACCACCCAAGAGCTGTCTTGTGTGTCCTTAGCACCCGAATTAGTGCTTTCTTTTTCCTGTGGCCCTAAAGCAGAGCTTATGATTACAGGAAAAGTGTCACCTTCTCCCATAAATGCATATTTCAGGGATAATGGTAGTGGTTTGAGCTCGGGTTTAGGAGGTTTCTCCTCTTCCTGAGGAGTTTTCAGAGGTTCTTTTATTTCCTCTGGTTCCTCCAGATCAGGCTAAACATCTTTAAAAATGTCCTCTAGCTCTGATTCGAGACTCTCAGTCATATTGACCTCTTCCACCAGGGAGTCAATAATATCAATGCCCAGGCAGTCGTCTGATGTGTCTGGATGTTGCATAGCTTTGACAACATTCAACTTAAACTCATCCTCATTGACTCTCAGGGTTATCTCCCCTTTTTGGACGTCAATGAGGGTTTGTCCAGTTGCTAGGAATGGTCTTCTTAGAATGAGAGTTGCACTCTTGTGCTCCTCCATTTCCAGCACTACGAAGTCAGTAGGGAAGGCAAATGGCCCAACCTTGACAATCATGTCCTCAATTATGACTGATGGGTATTTAATGGAGCCATCAGCAAGTTGAAGACAGATCCGGGTTGGTTTGACCTCTTCAGTCAAGCCAAGCTTTCTGATAGTGGATGCAGGAATTAGGTTGATGCTTGCCCCAAGATCACATAGAGTTGTCTTGGTGCAGTTACCCTCTAATATGCATGGTATCATAAAGCTCCCGGGATCTTTAAGCTTTTCTAGGAAGCTTTTCAGAATGACTACACTGCATTCTTCAGTGAGGAGAACTCTTTCAGTTTCTCTCCAATCCTTCTTATGACTCAAGATATCTTTCATGAACTTGGCATAAGAGGGTATTTGCTCAAGTACCTCTGCAAACGATATCTTTATTTCAAGAGTCCTGAGATAGTCTGCAAAGCGGGCAAATTGCTTATCCTGCTCCTCTTTGTGGAATTTTTGAGGATAAGGCATCTTGGCTTTGTATTCCTCAACCTTAGTTGCTGCAGGTTTATTTCCTACAGAGGCAGGTTGAGAAGCCTTCTTGAGGGATTTATTATCAGCACTTGCAGGTGTCTAATCCCTCATTGGCATTTGAAAGCCAGGGTTGGAAGCTGGAGTGGCGTTGGACGCCAACTCCTTACTTGTTCCTGGCGTTTGAACGCCAGAACTGAGCTTCCATTGGGCGTTTGATGCCAACTCCTTGCCTGTTTCTGGTGTTTGAATGCCAGAGTTATTCCTCTCTGGGCTCTTACTGTCTTCAGAGGGATTTTGGATAGCCGGTTGTTCATTTCTTGGCTTCCTGCTGCCTTGAAGTGAGGTATTTAATGTTTTCCCACTTTTTAATTGAACTGCTTGGCACTCCTATGTTATTTGTTTTGATAACTGCTATTCTGTTTGCTTCAACTGTACTTCCATATTCAGATTAGCCATTCTTGTGTCTTGTAGTATCTCCTTGAATTCGGCCAGCTGTTTTGTTAGAAAGTCTAATTGCTGATTGAATTTTGTAATTTGTTTTGCAGGACTGAGTTCAGCAGTTATTGTTTTAGCCTCTTCTTTCATGGAAGATTCACTGCTTAGGTACAGATGCTGATTTCTGGCAACTGTATCAATGACCTCTTGAGCTTCTTCAATTTTTTTTCTCATATATATAGATCCACCAGCTGAGTGATCTAGAAAAATCTGAGCTTTCTCTGTAAGCCCATAATAGAAGATGTCTAACTGCACCCATTCTAAAAACATTTCAGAGGGGCATTTTCTTAGCATCTCTCTGTATCTCTCCGAGGCATCATAAAGAGATTCATTATCTCCTTGTTAAAGCCTTGGATGTCCAGCCTTAGCTGTGTCATCCGTTTTGGAGGGAAGTATTGATTCAGGAATTTTTCTGTCAGTTGTTTCCATGTCCTTATGCTAGCTTTAGGTTGGTTATTTAACCACCTCTTAGCTTGATCTTTTACAGCAAATGGAAATAATAATAATCTGTAGACATCCTGATCTACTTCCTTATCATGTACTGTGTCAGTAATTTGTAAAAACTGTGCCAGAAACTCTGTAGGTTCTTCCTATGGAAGACCGGAATACTGGCAACTCTGCTGCACCATGATAATGAGCTGAGGATTCAACTCAAAGCTACTAACTCCGATGGAGGGTATACAGATACTACTCCCATATGAAGCAGTAGTGGGGTTAGCATATGACCCCAGAGTCCTTCTGGACTGTTCATTTCCACTTTTGTCCATGATGGAGAAAGGGAGATGATGTGGATTGTAAATTTTTTTTTTGAAAACCGAAATTAAAATAAAATAAAATAAAATAAAATAAATAAAGAATTTACTAAAATTTCAAAAATTTGAAGAAAAAGAAATAAAAGAAACTTGAAAACTAAATTAATTAATTAAAAAGATTTGAAAAAGATGTGGGTGAGGATTTTCGAAAAAAATGAAGAGAGAGAAATTGGTTAGGAAGTTTTGAAAAAGATATGTCTTAAAATTAAAGATACTTGTAAGAAAATAAAATAAAAAAAAGAAAAGATATGAAAAAAAATTTGATTTTAGGATTTGAGATTAGAGAGGATAAGATAAGCTAGGTAAGAGAAGATAAGGAATTTAAATTAAAAAGTTTTGAAATTTAAATTTTAAATTTGAAAATTAAATTTTAAAATTTAAAATTTGAAATTTGAAATTTGAAATTTGAAATTTGAAATTTTGAATTTTGAATTTTGGTAGTTGAAATTTGAAATTTGAATTTGAAATAAGATAAGATAAGATTTTTTTGAAAAAGATTTGAATTTCGAAATTTTAAAACTAAGATAAGATAAAATAAAATTTTTAAAATGAAATCTGAATTTTTAAAATAAAAATTCAAAAAATCACTTAAAATAAAGAAAAAAGATATTTTTGAATTCAATGAGGAAAGAGAAAAACAATAAAAAGACACAAAACTTAAAATTTTTAGATCTAATGTTCCTTATTTTCGAAAATTTTGGAGGGAAACATCAAGGAACACCAAACTTAAAAATTTTAAGATCAAAATACAAGGAAGACTCAAGAACACTTTGAAGACTCACAAGAACAACAAGAACATGAAGATAGAACACCAAACTTTAAAATTTTTAGAAAACCAAAACAAAATTTTCGAAAACTAAAGAAAAATCAACAAGAAAACACCAAACTTAAAGTTTGGCACAAGATTTATTCAAAGAAAAGTTAATTTTGAAGAAGATTTTTTTTAAAAAAGAAGATAGCCAATTACCAAGAACATAAGCACCACGCTCTAGCTAATTGAGCTATAAATTTAAAGTGTTTTAACAAGGTATAAATAAATCTTTTTTTTTAGATGATAATAATTCGAAAATGCACAAGAAAAACAAGAAAAATCACAAAACAAGAAAAACTAAAGATCAAACAAGGAAAATAAACAAGAACAACTTGAAGATTAAGAAAGAACAAAGAACATGCAATTCGAAAATTTAAAGGGAAATAAAAACATGCAGTTGACACCAAACTTAAAACATGACACTAAACTCAAACAGAAAAACTCAATTATTAGTTAAAAAAAATTTCGAAAAATTTAAAAAGAGAAAATAAGGATTTAAAAAAAATAATTTTAACCAAAAACAATAATAGAAGACTCTAAACTAAAAAGAAAAATTTTTGCTAATCTAAGCAACAAAATAAACCGTCAGTTGTCCAAACTCGAACAATCCTCGGCAACGGTGCCAAAAACTTGGTGCACGAAAATTACTTCGCACTATGTAATTCAGCACAACTAACCAGCAAGTGCATTGGGTCGTCCAAGTAATACCTTACGTGAGTAAGGGTCGAATCCCACAGAGATTGTTGGCTTGAAGGAAGCTATGGTTATCTTGTAACTCTTAGTCAGGATATAATATCAATAATAATTCTTAGTTTTAATTGTAAAAAGTCAAAGGGCATAAAATAAATACTTGTTACTCAATAATGGAGAATATGTTGGAGTTTTGGAGATGCTTTGTCATCTGAATTTCAGCTTTTCTCTTGTACTCCCCTGCACACACGCAAGGCTCTTCCATGGAAAGCTGTATGTAGGGTGTCACCGTTGTCAATGGCTACTTCCCATCCTCTCAGTGAAAATGGTCCAAATGCTCTGTCATAGCAAGGGTAATCATCTGTTGGTTCTCGATCATGTCAGAATAAAATCCATTGATTCTTTTGCGTTTGTCATCACGCCCAACAATCGCAAGTTTGAAGCTCGTCACAGCCATTCAATCCTCGAATCCTACTCGGAATACCACAGACAAGGTTTAGACTTTCCGGATCCTCAAGAGTGGCCGCCAAAATATTCTAGCTTATACCACGAAGATTCTGATTAAGGAATCTAAGAGATACTCATTCAATCTAATGTAGAACGGAGGTGGTTGTCAGGTACACGTTCATGGATTGAGGAAGGTGATGAGTGTCACAGATCATCACGTCCTTCATAGTGAAGCGCGAATGAACATCTTAGATAGGAACAAGCGTGTTTAAATGGAAAACAGAAGTAATTGCATTAATTCATCGAGACACAGCAGAGCTCCTCACCCCCAACAATGAAGTTTAGAGACTCTTGCCATCAAAGAGTACAAAGTTCAGATCTAAAAATGTCATGAGAAACAAAATAAATCTCTAAAAGTTGTTTAAATACTTAGCTAGTAACCTAGGTTTACAGAAAATGAGTAAACTATGATAGATAGTGCAGAAATCCACTTCTGGGGTCCACTTGGTGTGTGCTGGGGCTGAGACTTAAGCTTCTCACGTGCCTGGGCTGTTTCTGGAGTTAAACACCAGGTTGTAACCTGTTTCTGGTGTTGAACTCTAACTTGTAACCTATTTTTGGCGCTGAACGCCAGACTGCAACATGGAATTGGCGTTGAATGCCAGTTTATGTCATCTATCTTCGCGCAAAGTATAGACTTTTATATATTGCTGGAAAGCTCTGGATGTCTACTTTCCAACGCAATTGAGAGCGTGCCATTTGGAGATTTGTAGCTCCAGAAAATCCACTTTGAGTGCAGGGAGGTCAGAATCCAACAACATCAGCAGTCCTTTTTCAGCCTGAATCAGATTTTTGCTCAGCTCCCCCAATTTCAGCCAGAAAATACCTGAAATCACAGAAAAATACACAAACTCATAGTAAAGTCCATAAATGTGATTTTTAATTAAAAACTAATAAAAAATATAATAAAAAGTGACTAAAACATATTAAAAACTACCTAAAAACAATGCCAAAAAGCGTATAAATTATCCACTCATCAGTGCTCCCCCTTGTTGTTTTACTTTGATCCCAGCTTCCCTTGCTAGCAATCCATGAAATAGGTGGAGCTAGTGAATGTGGCGTTCACTCCTTTGAACGCTAGCCAAAATGCTGCTCTTTGATGAGTATTTTTTTGGGCCTCAAAGATGCTTATCACTTATGCTTCAATTTCATGCCAAATATGAATTATTTTATAGCGTTGGAAAGCTTCGAATGTCATCTTTCCAACGCAACTAGAAGTGCATCAATTGGACATCTGTAGCTCAAGTTATGATCCTTTGAAGAAGGCATGGTCGTGCTGTTTTGGAGACCGAAAATGTTCACTAAAGTGAACATGGTGTTCACTTGTTGAACGCTGGCTGTTTGGAGGCCAAAGTTTAGCGCCTGCTTCTGAGGCCCAAACTTGATGATCACCCTATACTATTATATATTGTTGAAAAGCTCTGGATGTCTACCTTATAATGCATTTAAGATCGCAACATTCCAAGCTCTACAGCTCAAGTTATCTACCTTGGAAGGTGGAGAGGTCAGCTGGCCTTACTGCAGGTTGATACTATATTCATCTTTGCACTTTCGGGGTATGTTTTCTTTCTCGGATTTAGTGTCCGCCATGCAGTGCCATATATGCTTGGAAAGCTCTAGATTCCTACTTTCCAATGCCACTAGAATCACCTCATTTGGAGTTTTGTAGCTCGAGTTATTCTTGTTGGAGTGTAAAGAGGTCAGGGTTGCAAATCCTCTTTGCTCCTCCTTGAGTCTGTTTCCACTCTTTTGCCACCTTGGTGTTGTGATTCTTCTTTTAGTGCTTTTATTGCTCCTTCTCCTTCATATTTTCACCTATCATCAACCAAACAAATACATCAAAGCCTTGGCATAATCATCAACTCTTGCATCATTCATATTATCAACTAAATCTTGCAAGAAATCTAATGAAAATGCACAAAATTACCAATGTTTGATTGAATCTAGACAAGCATGAAATTCTCACTCCAACACTTACTTATTACCTAAAAATGCATGAAAACCAAGTGAAAACTAATGAAATAGGCTTGTAAAACTAGCCTAAGATGACTTGTCATCAGTCATCTATGCAATTCAACTAGAATTGTCATAGAAGGAGACATCCCCATTGAGGAGGACAAGTGGTGCGGAATTTATAATCACAAACTAACCGGCAAGTGCACCGGGTCGTACTAAGTAGTACCTCAAGTGAATGAGGGTCGATCCCACGAGGATTGATGGATCAAGCAACAATGGTCAACTGATTTGCTTAGTTAGACAAACAGAAAGTAGGGTTTTGCTGTTCAAAAGCATTAAACTGTAATTCAGAGATTAAGACAGCAAGCATTAAATTGATGAGAATAATATATGGAGAAACAGTTAAGGCTTCAGATATATCTATCTTCCGGATTGACTTTTCTTACTAACTATTTTAATCATGTAAGATTCAATTTATGGCAAACTATATGTGACTAAACCCTAATTCCTTAGACCTTTTTAGTCTCCTCTAACTTTCATCAACCGCTAATTCCTTGGTCACTTAATTCTAATTAGAGGGTGAAGTTCAATTCTAGTTATATGGCACAGAAACCCTAATTACCCAAATAATTAGAAATTTAGGAGAAATTGTTTTCAAGCTGTTGTTCAAGTAAAGAGCTTTTCCAAGTTATACTAGAACTAAGTTAGAACAAAGGTCATACTTCCATTCCACACAAATTCATAAGATAAAGCATGAAAATAATTCTTGAAATAGAAATTAGTACATGAATTAAAATAGAAAAATAATAGTATCAATCCATACAATAGACAGAGCTCCAAACCTTAACAGTGAAGGTTTAGTTGCTCATGGTTCAGAGAGAAAACTAGGATACCCCAAAAATTGTAAATTGCGGAATGAGGTAGAAGAGAAGAGATGAGCCCGAAGGGCTGATTCTTTTTCCTTTTATATCTAATCCTAATTAATGTAAAATATATTTCCTAAAACTAAATAATATATTTTCCTAATTATAAAAGAAATAAAAGGTTAAATCAAGACTAAATAATTGACTCGCAGGCTTTGGACGAGATTAGGGACCACCAACTGCACTAGCGTTGTGGCGCCAAACTTGGATTCTCCAAGTTTTGGCGTGGAGTGGACAGCAAGTTCTTCCTTGGCTTCTTTGCTTGTGGCGCCAAACTTGGAGGGAGTCAAGTTCGGCGTGGAGTAGTGCACACATACTTTCCTTGGAGCCTTTGAGTTGGCGCTGAACTTGAGTAAACTCATGTTCGGCGTGGAGATGGCAGCGTGTTTCCTTCCTTGGGGCTTCTTGGTTGGCGCCAAACTTGAGCTTCCTCAAGTTTGGCGTGAAGTTGTCCATATAAAATGGAAAAAACGGGTATACTATCATATATCATTGGAAAGCTCTACAAGTTAGCTTTTCAATGCTGCTGGTTCACATCAATTGGACCTTTGTAGCTTATGTTGTTCCTGTTTGAGTGCAAGGAGGTCGAGGTTGACAGCATCATTCGCTTTCTTCCTTTTCTGCTACAAAACTCTGTCAAATCTATCCGAATGCTACCTGAAATAAACAAAAATTGCAAACAACTCAAAGTAGCATTCATAGTGGCTAAAGGTAATTAAATCTTGATTAAACTCAACAATTTGAATGCAAATTCACTAGGAAAAGATAGAGAAGATGCTCACGCATCACAACACCAAACTTGAATTGTTGCTTATCCTCAAGCAACCAAAACTAATACATGATTAAGATGTGAATTTGCATGAGAGGTGAGAGTTCAGTTATGTTCATGTCGCTTCTTGAAGTGGGGTTTATCTATTGTAATTCTGAACAGTTTTAGCATCTTACTCTCTTTTGAATTAGAGGAATATCACTGTCATTTGGGATTAGAATCCAGATCATATTTTGAATTCTCTTATCTTTATACTTTAGTTTAATCCTTGAACACAGCAGATGTCCTTTAATTCTCAAGTAATTGGTGCCTTGCACCTTGAGCCTTGCCGTGACTTTAAATCTTCTGTCTCAAGGGTTAATTGATACAAGAACACCACAAGCACTTGATTGGGGAACTCTCTTGAAGTTCTGATTTTTCTTTCGGCTATTCCCAGACAGTGGTGCTCAAAACCTTTGGCATACTCTGCTAAATGCATTTGATCTCGACTCTAAATGTTCTATCTCAAGGATTACTTGACACAAGAACACCATAAGTATATGACTAGGGAAACAACTCTTTGAGCTTTTAATCATGTCTGACCTCCCTAGTCATTGATGCTCAGAGCCTTGGACCTTGCTTTTTATTCTTCCTTTGCTGTTTCTTTTGCTTCAAGAATCAACTTTCACTAATTTCAGAAAATTCATAATTGTTCTCTAAATTCATTTTCCTTATACATCAACATCCTTTGATTCAAATTCAAACATGCACGGTTCATGTCATGCATTCAGAATCATAGAGAACACCACCACATTTGATTAAATGAGACTATTTTCTTTCATAAACTCTTTTACTCATGCATTACATCTTTTTCTTCTTTCTTCTCTTTTGTTTTCAAGCTCAGTTAGTAATACATGAGACACCCTTTCAGAATAAAATCAAATAACAAAATAAACAGTAATTTAAATTAGAACCTAAGACTTGAAATAACAACTGATCATGCAATAATAAAAAATAGCAGAAAATAGGAACCTAATCGTAAAAATAGCAAAATAATAAGGGAAATGAAAAGGAACTGAGCCACCTCAATCTCCTTGATGGGGATATCTCTCCTCAGGCTATGCTCCATATGCTCCTCTCAAGCGACTGTAGTCCTTTCTTAGCTGAGAGATCTTCTGCCGCTGAAGGTTCTGATCAGCTCTCATCTCATAAAGAGTGGTACAGACATGCGCCCAACGGCTATCCTGTGTGGCTTTCATCTCTTCTACAGACGCCATATACTGCTGCCAGTGGCTGTCATTAGTGACCCTCATCTGCTCCATGGAGGATGTGAGCTGCTGCCAGTAATCTTGAGGAGGAAAGTAATGTCCCTAAGGCAGTGGCTGCTCCTCTTGAGCTCTTTCTTCAGCCTGTTCAACTCTTGGGAGTCTCTGATAGTTCCTTACCAGTTCCATAGTCTTCTTTGTGATGGGCTTCTCGACTGGGACATGGAAATCATTCTCTATCTTCACCGTAGCGGCCTCACAGAGGCAGAAGATGAGATGTGGGAAGCCCAACCTGGCATTATCTTTGGTGTTGGAGGTGATATGGTAGATCTGCTGGGCAATGACGTCCTCCACTTCCACTATCTCTCCTCTGATGATGAAATGAATCAGAATGGCCCAGTCCACAGTGCACTCGGACCAGTTGCTTGTGGGCATGATAGACCGGCAAATAAAATGGTGCCATTCCCTAGCCAAAGGCGTCAGGTCACCGACTCTGATATGGCCTGGCTTCCCCTCTGCCCCCAGTTTCCACTGGGCATCCAGAATGCAAATATCAACGAGTACTTGCTCTAATTGCTGATCTTTGTCTACCCTATCACTGTAGCATTCCTCTTCATCACGGTCTACGACTAGTAATTGGAGGGTCTGTCTGATGGTCTCTGGACTAAAGTCAATGATTCTTCCTCTAACAAACCTTCTGTGGTCCCTTACATTGACTCCAGACACATCCTTATAAGTAATCCACAGGTTTTCATAAAATTCTTGAACCATTAATTGTCCCACCTGTGTATGCGGATTGCACAGAAACAACCATCCTCTTCTCTGAATTTCACGCTGAATTTCTGGATATTCATCCGGTTGGAGATTGAACCGCACTTCAGGAAGAACCGGCCTCTTGCCAGAAACTTCATAAGTGGTCTTCATGTAGTTTAGAGCAGAAGTGTCTTGAATCATGCAAACCGGTGGCCGGTTCCTTTCTTTTTCTCTTCTTGAAAGGTTGGATGGTCTTTGGTGCCATAGAAATAGCCGAACAAAATAGTGAAGCGACAACACCAAACTTAAAATTGTTGCTCGTCCTCGAGCAAAATAAAGAAATACAAGGGGAAGAAGAAAGAGGGGCAGAAATTTAAACAGAAGAAAATAAAGAATAATGCTAAAAATATCTGTTTTTTTTTAATAGAAAAGTAAAAAGAAAGTAAAAAGAAAGGGAGAATAGAAGAAGAGGGGGTACGGAGGTTTGAAGGGTACGGTTGAGTTTTTTTTTAAAGGGAAGTGATTATGGATTGGGGAAGGAGGGACGAAGGGTTGAAGGTTAGTTATATGAATGAAGAGGAAGTTAGGTTGGGTGGGAAAGAGGGAGGGATTATAGTGCTGGGGAACGTGGTTGGAAGTGATTTGTATGTGACTGTGGTGTGTGGTTTAAAAGGGGTTGGGGTTGTTTATATAGGAATGGGGTTAGGTGAGGGTAGCTGGGTTTTAGGAAGGGGGTCACAGGCTATTATGGGAACCAGTGTATGATGGGAGGGGTTGGTCATATGTATGTATTGGGAAGGGAATAGGATTCGATCAAGGGAGCAGGGGTTGGTAGAGGCTTTATAGGGAAAAAAGAAAGGCTTGGGTTGGGGAGTGTAATATGTTGAGAAGGAAGGAGAATCTTTGGGGAAGGTGATTGGAAGCAATGAGGGGTTGCTACAAGGTTTGGGGGTCACAGGTGTATTGGAGAAAGAATGGAAAAGGAAGAGCATCTGGTCAATGGGTGTGGGGACTAGGAAAATGGGATTTGGTTATGAAATTTGCTGATTGTGATTGATATGGCTCAATAGTTAATAGTTGGCGCCATACTTGATTAGAATCAAGTTCGGCGCTGTATGAAATATTCTCCTCCACGCCAAACTTGGTGTAAGCCAAGTTCGGCGGCATCCCCCCCCCCCCTTTTTTTTGGAATTTTCTGCGCCAAACGCCAGGGGAGCCAAGTTCGGCATCCCCCTGGCAGAGAGTAATCTTCCTTTTATATGCATCTCCCACGCTGAACTTGAACAAGGTCAAGTTTGGTGTGGACTCTTGGCTCAATTGCACTCTATTTACGTCATTCTCCACGCCAAACATGGGATTTCCCAAGTTTGGCGTGGGCCTTCCAGAGCCATTCCTCCCTTTTGCACGCAGAATTCCATGCCAAACTTGGAGATGCTAAGTTTGGCGTGGACCTTCCAGAGAAAAATCTCTATTCTGTACACACACATAGTGCCAAACATGGATATCCCAAGTTTGGCGCCACCCAGTCCGAGACTTCCATATCCAGAGTGGTCAAAATTTTCGAAGTGTCCGGGTTCCTGTTTTCAAATATTCTGCATGATCAAAACATACGTAAAACAAAGGAAAAACAGTAAAGACTCAACAAACACTACAAGAAAAACACCCATTCAGGTACACTTGAAAAGTGTAGCTAAAAGTGAAAAAAATGATGCCTTAGGCTACGGCTACGCTTTTTGGGCTACGGCTACGCTTTTTGAGGTGATTCTTATTCGGCCGTTGCCTATTCTCAAAGGCTACACTTTTCTGTACCAAAGGCTACGCTTTTGGCGTTTGGGAATAGGCTACGCTTTTCAAGTGATGTTGTCCAGGACCAAAGACTACGCTTTTCAGCTTTCATTTTTCCAGAATAGGCTACGCTTTTCAACGCTACTGCATCACCTGTAAAGCGTAGCCACATTGTATACTATAGCTACTTTTTATAAGCGTAGCCTTAGGTCCCTTTTCAAATTCCATGGCATGCATTCCCTTTTAAAAACATTGAATCAGACATACCCAGAAAGCCACAACAGTAAATTATGGACCTAAATTGTTAGCAGGCAATCTAGTTTCTATCAATAATTAATCAAAGATAAATTACAAAATAATTAATCAAGAATTATCATCACAATCTGTGTGGTGCACAAGCACGCTTGTTAATAAAATGAATCCAATTAATGAGTCTAAAACAAAATAATGGTGAAAGCACGCATATACCTCCACCAAACTTATGCTAAATGGGTTGAGGCCAGCAACAGTCTGTCTAGCAAATTCCTCATCCCTAAACCAGAAAAATCTATCCCCTGCAAAATAAATATTAATTAAACACATTGAATAAATTTTTTTTAAAAAATATATATTAGTTTAGGCAAGAAAGGACACCAATTTATAAAATGTAGAAATGATATTTTTTAACATGCAAGAACAGGAAAGCAATGGAGTTGAAATCCACTGACTGTCTGTCACAGTATGCGTTCATCAGCTTTTTCAGTTGAGTGCTTCTCTTGATCCTGAAGAACACTTCATTCCCATCCTACAACATCCAAGAACATCTCAATGTTATTCAAGTTGTTTCATATCTCTAATTATATTATGTCATCACATAGTGAAAACATTTCGACAAGCCTAGATAACAAAGAATAAGATATCAGAATCTGGATATAGATAAAACTCATGAGCCATGGTTATACAATTTAGCTACTATTCATATTATCAAAATAGGCAATTAACAGAGGCTTGGCAATCGAGCACCTAGATTCTGAAGACCACGACAAGAACATATGAAAAGAAGTACACAAGATCCAAACTGTGATATTCACAATTTGCACCAAACAAAGAGGTTTAAAGGAATCTTTTTCAAAGTTAAAACAATGTTATTAACAACCCTAGCCCTTGATGCAGCTTAGCAAAGTTTCCATTTGAGAATTCTTATCTTAACTATCTGTAACTTTCCATTATCTACATTAACATATTTGGATTTTCTGTTTGCAACTCCAAAACTAGGGTTTGGGCAAAAGCAATAGAGAAAAGCTTTGGCCACAACCATGATCCAGAGCTTTTCTACACAGGAATTCAAACATGCAGTTACTTAGAAAAGTTAACCACCCATAGAAACAACTATTTAGTTGAAGTTGCATAAAAAGCACACAAATTCAAATAGCTTCTATTTAAAAATAAAAAAGTTAAATTTAAAACCTGATCAATTCATAAACATTGTCTACAAATTTTTAAATTTTAAATTCATCAGCTTCTACTTTCACTTGCATGTTAAAAAATCTACAATTTTGGCCTGGAATATACACAGACAAGAAAGGACACCAATTTATAAAATGTAGAAATGAGAAACAAAATACAAGAAGAAATAGCCTTATGCTTAAGTTACAAGTTATAACTGAAACGAATGGGATTGAAAATGTAATAAATCATTAGTAACAAAATTCTTGTTTTTTTTTTCTTATCCTGGTTTACCTTTACCTTAGCATTAGTAAAAGGAAAAAAAGAAGTTTGGTAAATGCACAGTTTCTGAAAGCAAGAGAGAGAGAGTGTGCAAGTTGAAACTATTTTTGGTGGAGGCAAGATTAATGAACATTAACTATACGGAAAATGTCGAATGGAAGAAGGAATTCAGTTACAAAAGAAAAAGTTTTTCATTATATTGAACAATATCAATTTTAAGATTAAGTGCGATCAAGGCTGACACTTCTTTTCATGAACTTCTGTTGGTTTGCATGCTAAGGCTTGTTTAATTCAATTCCTAGCATGTTAGCATGATTATTTGCAGCTGTAAAAGAAGCCTGTGCAAGTTCTTAATTTCAACATTCCTAATTTTACTTTAAGTGTTGATTTATTGATAAACTATTTTTTGGTACTATTTATAGTTTTATTCCCAGGAATCCAGGATAGTGGCAAACTATAACACAAGTTTCATCATACATTACTTTTCACAAGAAAGTGAACCAACTACTTAAGAATTAAAATGTGAAATAACTAAGATTTAATAAATTTTACATAAAGTATGCATGATTGGAGACATGCCAATATTCTTTTAGTGTTGTTGATTCAAGTTCTTAATGACTTATTAATATGGTCATAGAGCATGTGCAACTAGCGGAGTTGGGCAAATGACGATATTCTACTGTGGTAAGGTGAATGTCTATGATGGAGTCTCACCTGATAAGGTAGGTAATGATGTTCTAGTATAATGCCTGGCCTTAAATCCAAACAAATTGCACATTCCAATGGAGCCAAATTTGATTTGCAGGCACAGGCTATCATGCAACTTGCAGCAAGTCCAGTCCAATTTGCTGAAGATGATCCTGTAAACAGAAATACAAATTTGTTAAACTAACATTAACCAATTTGTTCTTTTTTACTAAAAATATATAAAAAGAATATTTATGGATGAAAAACTGATTCTTGATGTGTTGATCAATCACTCACAGACCATAAATATAAAATATATAAGTATATAACCTATTATAAGCCATCATAACAGTGGAATAGCAGGTGGACTAGTTGAAACTCGGACCAAGATACACAAAAAATGCAAGAAAGTATAAGATAAATGACTTTAATCCATTTATTTTCACACTGGTGAGGGCCACAAAAAATCAACAATTTCTAGTAACAAGATAATCTATTAAAAGCTTATTTGATTTCAATCACGAATACCATGTCATCAATTCAAAAATCCTTTACAACAAAGCACATTCAAGCAATTACTCTTCCTTCAATATATCTCACAATGTACAATCAAGTAGCTAACCTCACAACACAAATTTAGGATTAAATAGATCATCAATTTTACTCCATTGACCAATGGGTCACACACAAAACCTAACTTACATGGAATTTAGACGATTCTAGGGCTTCAAATCTAGAATTTTTATAGCAAAAAGCTCAAATTTCCAAACCCAGAACCAATTTTCCAAACTAATATAGGCAAAAGAAATTATCGGCATAATCAAACAAACTGTGTGCTATATAATGTTAGATGTATTCATGTTGCTTTACCTAATAGCTTAAGCTTTTGTAAGAGTTGATTATAAACATTGTAATAAAGAATAGACTATGGCTGGAAGAATAGGAATTGAAATCTTGCCATTACGACATATTATCAAATCCCTAGGGTTGATCAATTTTGAGCATTCACCTAAAAAGCTTATGATTCTTGACACGAGGACAATATATTCAGTCTCACTACAACCTATTAACTAATCTAATTTCATAATCCAGAGTAAGAAGCTAGATAATTAATCAATTATTAAAAATTGAAAAAAGTGATAAGGATAGACATCATACATGCCTCTTCTATCGGATCTGAGTTGGCCACGCCTGACAAGATCAGCTACGGAGCCAGGGCGGTGGTTTCTTTGGGATAATACTCTCCTGCAAATGCTCTCACTCCCACAAACAAAACAAGAGCCACAACGCACATCCAAATCGGATACTTCATTCCACCGTCTCCATTAACCTGGTGGTCCAAATTTGCATTTTTTTTTCAATCTTTCAAAATATTAATAATAAATTAAAGTTATGAACGGGGAAGGAAAGCTTACCAGAAAGGAAAGAGGAGGAGGCGGAGGATTGATGATGGAAGTAAATAGGTGATTGTGGAATTTTGCAACGGAATTAATGGAGTCTTGTCTGAGCTGGTTGGTGCGAGTGGTGATTAGGGAGCACCATTTGGAGATTCCGTTCCTAATTATACGAACACCATTGCCACCGCCTCTGCCATGACTGTTGTTGCTGCTGCTACAGATGACGATGGAGGGCTACATACAATGTGTGAACACTTCATTACAACTCAATAAAACGAAGTAGCAGGGAAATGCAGTGAGGTATTCCTGCGTAGCAACTAATCATGGCCAAACTCACCTGTGTTAACGGAATAAAACCCCTAAATTCAGGGGTTCTCCTGCGCTGCACAATAGCATGCATGTTCATCAATTCACGATGTCACAGATTATTGTACCAAATCCCCCAAATTGAAACCTAAATTTAGAACCCTAACCTCGTGAATGAAGAAAGCTTTCAGTTGAGCGCAGAGTCTTCGTGATGTGACCGCGCAGCGAAGAGAAGCGACGATGAAGATGAGTGGGGAAGATGAGTGAGCGCAGAGTGTTCCTGGAGTAGTGAATGGTGACGCCGTGAGTGGTGAGTGGTGATGGCAAACGCTTTTCTCTGATTTGGGGGTGATGACGGTGGTGAGGGCGGCGCAGCGACGATGGTGAGGGCGGTGCAGCGATGGTCAGTAGTGCAGCAATGTGGAGAGTGGTGAGTGCGGGTGAGTGGGAGAGGGTCAATGGCAAGAGTGAGAGGATCAATGACGAGAGCGAGAGTGTCAACGGCGAGAGTGAAGAGAGTGAGTGGGGGCAGGGTTTCCACTTCGCGACGGTGCAGTGAGTGAGTGGGGGCGACGATGGTGAGCTTTTGGAGGCAGGGTTTCTGAAGGGAATGAACGTGCTTGTGGAGGTGAGTGAGATTTGGAGGGAATAATGGATAAAAATTTTACTTAGTGTATGAGTTTGCTTGTGGAGGGAATGAACAAAAATTTTACTAAGTGTGAGTTTGTTTTCAGAAGAAAGAGGAAAAAATTTCACTAAGTGTTAAGTTTTTTGTTCTAGATATATTAGGCTTTACTTTAAAAATGCACTTAAAATTTAATAAATAGGCTACCCTCTAAAAGCGTCCTCTTTGATACAAAAAGTGAACCTATAGATATCAACCTACGGCTACGCTTTATAAGTGATTTCTATAATACCTAAGGCTACACTTTTTAAATGATGCTGTAATTGTGTATTCTTTTCTCTTATAAAAAGGCAACACAGAAAAAAGCGTAGCCTATTCTATGAATAGGCTACGCTTTTCAAATGTAGCTTAAAAAATGTGTGGCTGAATGGGTATTTTCTTGTAGTGAAAAATCAATCAAATAAGAAAATCAACGCAACAGAAAATAAACTAAGGATACGAAATTATCGGGTTGCCTCCCGATGAGCGCTTCTTTAACGTCACTAGCTTGACGGTCAATCCTGCTAATTTAGCAGGTGAGCGGACCTTTGGCGATCAATCTCACCTCCAAGATAGTGCTTCAACCTCTGACCATTAACTGTGAATTTCCTGTCGGGATTCTCTTCCTGAATCTCTACATGACCATATGGTAAAGCTCTAGTAACTATAAACGGTCCTGACCACCGGGATTTTAGCTTTTCCGGAAAGAGTTTGAGTCTTAAATTATACAGAAGCACTCTCTGACCGGGCTCAAAGACTCTGATGGAAATCTTCTTGTCATGCCATATCTTGGTTCTCTCCTTATAGAGCTTGGCGCCTTAAATTATACAGAAGCACTTGCTGACCTGGCTCAAAGACTCTGATGGTAATCTTCTTGTCATGCCATATCTTAGTTCTCTCCTTGTAGAGCTTGGCATTCTCATAGGCTGAGTATCTGAATTCATCAAGCTCATTCAACTAGAGCATTCTCTTAATTCCTACAGCCTGAGCATCAAGGTTCAGGTACTTGATTGCCCAGTAAGCTTTATGCTCCAGCTCCACTGACAAGTGACAGGCTTTACCATAGACCAGCTGATAAGGAGACATGCCAATAGGAGTCTTGTAAGCTGTCCGGTAAGCCCAGAGAGCATCATCAAGCTTCCTAGACCAGTCCTTTCTTGAGACACTGATAGTCTTCTCTAAAATCCTCTTGAATTCCATGTTGGAAACCTCAACCTGTCCACTTGTCTGAGGGTGATAGGGGGTTGCCACTTTATGATAGACTCCATATCTCTGCAGAAGTGAGTCTAGCTATTTGTTATAGAAGTGACTTCCACCATCACTAATGAGTGTCCTTAGGCAGGGCCACAGCTTCCACCCACTTGGACACATAATCAACTGCCACTAGAATATAGTTGTTAGAATATGAGGGTGAAAAAGGTCCCATAAAATCAAAAGCCCACACATCAAACAACTATACCTCAAGAATCCCCTGCTGTGGCATCTCATGGTTGGTAGGGAGATTCTTAGCTCTTTTACACCTGTCACAGTTCTTCACAAATTCTCTTGAATCCCTGAAGAGAGTCAGCCAGTAAAACCCACTCTGAAGGACCTTAGTAGCTGTCCTTTCACCACTAAAGTGACCTCCATAATCAGAGCCATGACAGTGCCAAAGAATCTGCTATGTTTCCTCATCTGGAACACATCTTTGGATTATACCGTCTGAGCACCATCTAAAAAGGTATGGTTCTTCCCAAAAGTAGTACTTTGCATCAGTCAATAGCTTCTTCACTTGTTGTCTACTGTACTCCTTTGGAATAAAATTCATGGCTTTGTAATTTGCAATGTATGTAAACCATGGAGCCTGCTGAATGAGGAACAGTTGATCATCCAGAAATGTCTCAGCTACAACTGTGGGTGACTGTACTCCTGCTTCAGGCTCAATTCTAGAAAGGTGGTCAGCTACTTGATTTTCTGACCCTTTCCTGTCTTTTATCTCAATATCAAACTTTCGAAGGAGTAACACCCATCTGATTAATCTCGGTTTAGAATCCTGTTTGGTTAGACGGTACTTCAAAGAAGCATGATCAGTACACACAATAACCTTAGAACTAATTAAATAGGACCTAAACTTATCAACAGCATACACAATAGCTAATAATTCTTCTTCTGTAGTTGTGTAATTCCTTTGGGCATCATTTAACACACGGTTAGCATAGTAAATGACATGTATAAGCTTGCCATGCCACTGTCCCAAAACAGCTCCAATAGCATAATCACTAGCATCACACATTAATTCAAATGGTAAATCCCAGTCAAGAGGAGCTATAACAGGAGCAGAGGTAAGGTTTGCTTTTAGAGTTTCAAAAGCATGCAGGCAATCAGCATCAAACACAAAAGGTACGTCAGCAACTAATAGGTTGCTTAATGGTTTAGCAATTTTAGAAAAATTCTTTATAAATCTTTTATAAAAACCTGCATGACCCAAGAAACTTATGACTACCTTAACATTAGATGGTGGTGGTAATTTTTCAATTACCTCCACCTTTGGTCTATCAATCTCAATTCCCTTGCTTGAAATCCGGTGTCCAAGAACAATACCTTCTGTAGCCATAAAATGACATTTTTCCCAATTTAAAATAAGGTTTGATTCTTGACACTGTTATAAGACCATAGATAAATGCTTAAGACAGGATTCAAAAGAATTACTAGAAATAGAAAAATCATCCATAAATACCTTAATGAACTTTTCAACCATATAAAAAAAATTAAAAGCATACACCTCTGAAAATTTGTTGGAGCATTGCAAAGTCCAAATGGCATTTTCCTGTAACCAAATACTCCTAAAGGACATGTGAATGCTATCTTCTATTGATCTTGAGGGTCCACTGCAATTTGGTTATATCCAGAATATCCATCTAGAAAGCAATAAAAAGCATGACCAGCTAACCTCTCAAGCATCTGATCAACGAAAGGCAGGGAGAAGTGATCCTTCCTTGTAGCATTGTTGAGCCTCCTGTAGTCTATGCACATTCTCCATCCTGTGACGGTTCTTGTAGGAATAAGCTCATTATTTTTATTCTTGATCATTGTCATCCCTCCTTTCTTGGGAACTACCTGCACAAGACTTACCCTAGGGCTGTCAGAAATAGGGTAAATAATGCCTACTTCCTATAGTTTCATTACCTCTTTTTGGACCACCTCTTTCATAGTTGGATTGAGTCTCCTCTGTGGTTGCACAACGGGTTTAACATCATCTTCAAGAAGGATCTTGTGCATACACTTGGTGGAACTAATCCCTTTTAAATCACCAATGGTCCACCCAAGAGTTGTTTTATGGCTCCTGAGCACTGAAATAAGTGCCTCTTCCTCTCCAGGCTTCAAGGAAGAGCTAATAATCAGTGGATATGACTCCTTTTCACCCAATAACACATATTTCAGAGAAGGAGGTAGAGGTTTGAGCTCAAGCTTGGGGACTTCCTCCTCTGTTTTAGACATGTTCATCAGCTCTTTTTGGTGTGGTGAATCATCAACTTCAACTAATTTATACTCAGAAATAAGATCCAGAACATCATCAAGTACCTCAGCTTCCAGTACCTCTTGAACAAGTGGTTCAACAACATCAACTCTCATACACCCTTCAGAATCATTAGGGTGTTTGAGAGCTTCAAACACATTAAGGACCACCTGTTCTTCATTGACCCTCAGGGTTAATTCACCCTTTTGCACATCCATAAAAGCTCTACCTGTAGCTAAAAAGGGTCTACCAAAAATAATAGAGAATTTTGCATCCTCTTCCATATCTAATATAACAAAATTAGCAGGAAAAATAAATGGTCCTACTTTCACAAGTAAATCCTCAACAACACCCACAGGAAATTTAATAGAAAGATCAGCAAGTTGAAGAGAAATACGAGTAGATTTTACCTCCTCAATTTGAAGCTTTTTCATCACCGAAAGTGGCATGAGATTGATGCTAGCTCCAAGATCACATTAAGCTCTCTGAATAGTGACATCTCCAATGGTACAAGGAATGACAAAGCTTCTTGGATCTTGCATCTTCTCAGGAAGGTTATCTTGAATAATAGCACTCCATTCCTTGGTCAATACTACTGTCTCTTATTCCTTCCAATTCCTCTTATTAGTCAACAATTCTTTCATAAATTTAGCATAGAGAGGCATTTGCTCAAGAGCCTCTGCAAAAAGAATGTTGATCTGCAGCTTCTTGAAGGCTTCTAAAAATCTAGAAAACTGCTTGTCCTTGGAAGCCTTCTAGAGCCTTTGAGGATATGGCATTTTTGGCTTGTACTCAGGAGTCTTTGGCAATGTAGGATAAGTGCCTAGAGAGTTTGGGAATGGGTTGTCTGCACACTTTAGAGGGGTGTGCTCTACTTCTTCCTTCTTCTCCTCTGGAGATTCTTTTTCAACTAGCTCCTCATTGACCTTGGCCTCAGACCCAGCTACTTTACCACTTCTCAACTGAATAGCCTTGCAATCTTCTCTTGGGTTCACCACTGTATCACCAGGAAAAGTACTTGAAGACCTCTCAGGTATTTGCTTCCTCAACTAGCCCACTTGCACCTCCAAGTTTCTAATGGAAGCTCTGGTTTCCTGCATAAAACTATTCATCATTATCTCCCAGTTAGAATTCTGCTGGGGCTGAGAATTTGCCTGCTGAGGTGGTTGTTGTTGATGAGACTGAAATTGGCGGTTAATATGATTATTCTGTTGAAAACCGTCTTGAGAATTATTGTTGAAATTCTGAGATCTCTGAGGTTGGTCTCTCCACCTAAAATTTGGGTGATTTCTCCACCCTTAAGTGTAGGTCTTAGAGTATGGATCATTATTGGGGTGTCTAGGAGTACTTCCCATGTAATTGACCTGTTGAGTAATTAGACTTATTTGCTGAGACAAAAATTTGGGTGATTTCTCATTCCCTATTTGTTTTATTCTTCCTAGTTATTTTACTTATTGAGTGTGAATTTTATATTCCTTTTTACTTATTAATTATTTTATTTTTTATTTAGTTTATTTTCTTTATTTTATTTTCTTTTATTTTCGTTTTCTTTTACATTTTATTTTTTTATTTTTTATTATTTTTATTTTTCTTTATATTCTTTCTTCTTTGCTTGCCTATTTATCACATGGTGCGTTTAATTCTGTTTGGTGCTTTGTGCTAAGAAAAATAATAGAGAGAGCTCACATGGGTTACTACTCACACCCAAGGAGTGATTCATATTATTGTGGATGGAGGAACTACCCGGATGTTAGTTGGCAAGGTCAAGAGCAAAAAGATTTCAATGTCCCATATCCTATCCATCAAGAACCACCAACTCCATATTCATATCAAGAACCACCATCTCCATATACATACCAAGAACCATCCTCCTCTTTTTATTCATATCAAGAACCATCATTTTTCTACTCATATCATTAGCCATCATCTCCTTATTCATACTAAGAACCATCCTCTTTTTACTCTTATCAAGAACTATCATCTCCTTCTTATTCATATCAAGAGCCATCAGCTCTTGAGCTTCGCATGAAAGAATTCATACATGATATGAAGATGAGTGTCAAAAATATAAAGAAATATGTGCAGCTAATTATCAAGCCCCAAGAAGAGGAACAAGCAAATTCCTTCCCAAGAAATACAATGCAAGATCCTATGGAAGAAAGTGAGAAAATCAATCAAAGGAGTTCATACTCCAGTGAATTAGAGAACTCTCCACCCTCAAACATGGAAGAAGAGGAAGATGCAAAAATAAAGGAGGAAGATGTACAAACAAAGGAGGATAATACACAAACAAAGGAGGAAGCCATGCACACTCCATGCTTGCACATTCCAATAATTCTGGAGGAAGCCATACATGTCCCTATAATTCTATGCATGCAAGCTCTCAAGAAGAAAAATCTGAATGCACTGCCCACATTTGAATTGAAGTCTTCTCCCCCAACACTTGAATATGCTTTCCTTGGTCCTAATGAAGCAGAGAGTGACATAGATGGTGAGTTTCTTGAACCACCAACTCAAGAAATTCTTGATGAAGGGTACACTTCAACCATCACACAACACCCAAATTTTGAAATCAAAGAAGTGAAGGCAACCAATGAAAGCACTAAAAAGAAGATTGTGACCAAGAAACAGAAGAAGAAAATATCCATGAAAAAGAGAAGGTCAGCAAAAAACAATCCAACCTCTACCCCAACAAGCAAGGTGAATCAAGCTAACCACAATAAAAGAAAGCTTGTTATGAGGAATTTATATTAGGGGGCACTAATTTTCACCTCTTCCCCCTTGGAGACATTTCAAAAACTTGGTGCGGAATTTATAATCCACAAACTAACCAGCAAGTGTACCGGGTCGTACCAAGTAGTACCTCAGGTAAATGAGGGTCAATCCCACGAAGATTGATGGATCAAGCAACAATGGTTAAGTGATTGGCTTAGTTAGACAAATAGAAAATGGTATTTGAAGGTTCAAAAGCATTAACAGTAAATTCAGAATAGCAGAAAGCAAACAGTAAACCAGTAGTGAATAATATCAAGAGAAACATTTAAGGCTTCAGAGTTATCTATTTTCTTGATTGACTTTTCTTACTAACTATTTTAATCATGTAAGATTTAATTCTTGGCAAACTATAAGTGACTAAACCATAATTTCTTAGACCTTTTAAGTCTCATCTAGTGTCTTCTTCATGTGCAAAGAACCACCTGCAAAATTATCTAAGCGCATATTGGACATTTCACACAAGTCATCATAAAAAATATCCAGCTGAGTCCACCTAGAGAACATGTCTAGAGGGCATTTCCTCGTCAGTAGCTTGAATCTCTCCCAAGCTTCATAAAGGGTCTCAACATCTTTCTGTCTGAAAGTCTGAACCTCCACCCTTAGCTTAGTCAGCTTTTGAGGTGGGAAAAATTTAGTCAGAAATCCAGTGACAACCTTATCCCAAGTATACAGACTCTCCTTGGGTTGAGAATCTAACCACAACTTTGCTCTATCCTTCATAGTAAATGGGAAGAGCATGAGTTTGTATACCTCAGAGTTCACTCCATTAGTTTTCACAGTATCACAAATCTGCAGAAAATCAGAAATAAACTGATTTGGATCTTCCTGAGGGAGTCCATGATATTGGCAATTTTTTTGGACAAGAGTAACTAGTTGTGGCTTCAGTTCAAAGTTGTTTGTAGCTATAGGAGGCACCACAATACTCTTTCCATAAAGATCTTCATTAGGAGCAGTGTAAGAGCCAAGCACTCTTCTAGGTTGCTCATTTCCATTCAAATTTGCCATATTGGCATTAGCAACATGATTATGATCCATGGTGGACTTTGCAGCCTTGTAAAGTCTTACTTCTTGCAAACGCCACCTCAAAGTCCTTTCAGGTTCAAGATCAAAGTCTAACAGAGGTTCCTTGTCCCTGTTCCTACTCATAAACAGACAGAAGATAAGAAAAGATGGGATTCTCTACGTCAGAGTGTAGAGAATTCCTTGTGAGGTAACCTGTGTAAAGAATTAAAATGGAATACTTACTACATAATGCAAGAAAAAATTTTGAAAATAATGATTAAAAGAAAGCTAGAAAAATTCGAAATTTTCAGGGAAATTAAATAGAAAAATTAAAATAAAACTAACTAGGTAACACCAAACTTAAATTCAGAAATTAAGTAAAAGTATTAGTAATAATTTCGAAAATAACAAGGTAAAAATTAAATAAAATTAAAACTAAAATGCCTAATCTAAGCAATCAAACAACTAGTAGTTGTCAATCACGAACAATCCCCGGCAACGGCGCCAAAAACTTGATGCAGAATTTATAACCACAAACTAACCGGCAAGTGCACCGGGTCGTACCAAGTAGTACCTCAAGTGAATGAGGGTGGATCCCACGAGGATTGATGGATCAAGCAACAATGGTCAAGTGCTTTCCTTAGTCAGACAAATAGAAAGTAGTGTTTTGGTGTTCAAAAGCATTAAACAATAATTCAGAGATTAAGATAGCAAGCAGTAAATTGAAGAGAATAATATTTGGAGAAACAGTTAAGGCTTCAGAGATATCTATCTTTCAGATCGACTTTTCTTACTAACTATTTTAATCATGCAAGATTCAATTCGTGGCAAACTATATGTGACTAAACCCTAATTTCTTAGATCTTTTTAGTCTCCTCTAACTTTCATTAACCGCCAATTCCTTGGTCACTTAATTCCAATTAGAGTGTGAAGTTCAATTCTAGTTATATGCCACAGAAACCCTAATTACCCAAATATAAGAGGATTATATGTCATGTATCCCGTTAAGTCCAGATTATTAGAAATTTAGGAGAAATTGTTTTCAAGCTGTTGTTCAAGTAAAGGGCTTTTCCAAGTTATAAAAGAACTCAATTAGAACAAAGGTCATACTTCCGTTCTGCCCAAATTCATAAGATAAAGAACGAAAATAATTCTTGAAATACAAATCAGTACATGAATTAAAATAGAAAAATAATAGTATCAATCCATACAATAGACAGAGCTCCTAACCTTAACAGTGGAGGTTTAGTTGCTCATGTTTCAAGGAGAAAACTAGGATTCCCCAAAAACTATAAATTGCGGAGTGAGGTAGAAGGGAAGAGATGAGCCCGAAAGGCTAATTCTTTTCCCTTTTATATCTAATCCTAATTAATGTAAAATATATTTCTTAAAACTAAATAATATCTTTTCCTAATTATAAAGGAAATAAAAGTTTAAATCAAGACTAAATAATTGATTTGCAGGCTTTGAACGAGATTCGGGTCCACCAACTGCACTAGGGTTGTGGCGCTGGCGTGGAGTGGACAGCAAGTTCTTCCTTGGCTTCTTTGCTTGTGGTGCCAAACTTAGAGGGAGTCAAGTTCGGCGTAGAGTGGTGCGCACATACTTTCCTTGAAGCCTTTGAGTTGGTACCGAACTTGAGTAAACAAAAGTTTGGAGTGGATATGGCAGCGTGTTTTCTTCCTTGGGGCTTCTTAGTTGGCGCCAAACTTTAGCTTCCTCAAGTTTGGCGTCAAGTTGTCCGTAAGAAATGGAAGAAAAGGGTATACTATTATATATCATTGGAAAGCTCTGAAAGTTAGATTTTCAATGCCGCTAGAATCACGTCAATTGAACCTCTGTAGCTCAATTTATTTCTGTTTGAGTGCAAGGAGGTCGGTGTTCTCAGCATCATTTACTTTCTTCCTTTTCTGCTACAAAACTCCATCAAATCCATCCGAATGGTACTTGAAATAAACAGAAATTGCAAACAACTAAAAGTAGCATTCATAGTGGCTAAAGGTAATTAAATCTTGATTAAACTCAACAATTTGAATGCAAACATCACTAAAAGAATGATGGAGCAAACTAGAGAGCATGTGGAGCAGCCTCAACAAGAAATCCCTAAGATGCCTCAAGGGATGCATTTTTCTCCCTAACGCTATTGGGACCAATTGCATACATCTCTTGGAGAATTGAGCTCCAGCATTGATCAGTTGAGGATGGGATATCAACAGCATTCCACCATCCTCTATGAAATAAGAGAAGATCAAAGGGCCACGATGGAAGATCAAAGAGTTATAAGGGAAGAACAATAGATGCAGGAGCATGACATAGAAGAAATCAAGCACTCCAATGGATCCTCCAGAAGGAGTAGTAGCCGCCATTACTAAGGTGGATTCGTTCTCTTAATCCCCCGTTTCCCATGTTATTTGTCTATTTTCCATGTATTTTGTCTTATTGTCTGTTTCTAGTGCATGATCATATTTATGTCTTAAGGCTATGAAATATTCTATACATCTATCACCTTGCTTAAAATAAAATTTTAATTGAAAAAGAAAAGTGAGATACTTGAATTTTGAGTTATATATTAAGAATAGTTCAATTATTTGATGTGGTGGCATTACTTTTGCTTTTTGAATGTATAAATGAACAGTGCATATTTGATGTTAGAGTTAAGAATGTTGGCTCTTGAAAGAATGACTTGAAGTATTATTGGTGATATGAAAAATCTTAAAATGGATTCTTGAAGCAAGAAAAAGCAGCAAAAAGCAATAAAAGAAAAAAAATATATGCAAAAGAAAAAGAGAAAAGTAAGCAGAAAAAGAAAAAAATAAAATAAAAAGCCAGTAGCTCTTTAAATCAAAAGGCAAGAGCAAGGATCTAAGGCTTTGAGCATCAATGGTTAGAAGGGCCTAAAAGAAAAATCTTATCCTAAATAGTTCAAATGAGCTGCTTCCCTAACTATATGCTTGTGTTGTGAAGGTGTCAAGTGAAAAGCTTGAGACTGTGCAGTTAAAGTCGTGATCCAAAGCAAATAGTGTGCTTAAGAGCTCTGGACACCACTGGCTGGGGATTCTAGCAAAGCTGAATCATGATCCGAAAGGGTTCACCCAGTTAAGTGTCTATGGTGTTTATGTATTCGGTGGTAATACTGGAAAACAAAGCGCTTAGGGTCACAGCCAAGACTCTAAAGAAGATGTGTTCAAGAATAAAAAAGAGCTGAACTAAGAGAAAATATCATCCGGATTCTGATGTTCCTAAAGATGCCAATCATTCTAAGCTTCAAAGGAAAGTGAGATGCCGAAACTATTCAAAAGCAAAAAGCTACTAGTCTCGCTCATCTAATTGAAACTGAGCATCATTGAGAACTTTGAGCTTTATTGCATCCTTCTATTTCTTTTTAATCCTACTTGTTTTTGGATGCTTGGGGACAAGCAACAATTTAAGTTTGGTGTTCTGATGAGCAGATATTTTATATGCTTTTTGGCATCATTTTCATATAGTTTTCTTTATGTTTTGTTTAGGTTTTATTATATTTTCATAGGTTTTAGTGCAAAATTCATATTTTTGGATTCTACTTTGAGTTGTTGTGTTTTATGATGATTTCGGGTATTTTCTGGCTGAAATTGAGGAGTTTTGGCAAAGTCTGATTCAGAAACAAAGAAAGATCTGCATATGCTGTCAGGATCTGACTTCCATGCACTCGAAGGAGCATTTCTGGAGCTACAAAAGTCCAAATGGCACACTCTTAACGGCTATTCAAATCTAACATCCATGGATTTCCAGAAATAAATGATAGTTTATACTTTGCTTTGGAAATGAAGGCTAAAAAGTGGCGTTGGATGGCAGCGTTAAACGCCCAAATTACCCCCTTTCTGGCGTTCAACGCCCCAAGGGGATTGAAGCTAGTGTTGAACGCCCAAGACTGGCATTCAACGCCACAAAGGGAGCAATTAAGCAGCATATCTATCCCCTATTTGGCATTGAATGCCCACTCCCTCAAGTTAGAAGCCAAGCTCAGCCCAAACACTCACCAAATAGGCCAAAAAGTGGATTTTTGCATCATTTTACTTAGTTTGCTTCATTTTTGTAATTCTTAATTATTATATTAGTATATATAGAAGAAAGATCACCATTGTTAGGGCTAGGAGCTCTGCGGATTCCTATGGATTAATACAATTACTTTTCTATCTCAATCTTTGTTTTGATTCTATTCTAGTATGCATTGTCGTTCTTCATCCTTATGAACCATGATTCTACATGAGTTCTTACGAGTCCTGACCCAGATAGTATTGAGCTACAGCTTGATGACGCATCACGGGTTCCAACAAAATTATTTGGATTAATCGTGGTATGTGACATAAAACCTCGTTAATCAGGAGCAATTGAGGTTCTTGTAGCTCTAAGGGCTAGAATCATAAGAGCAACAGTCTCTAATTCGGAAGATTTGATCTTATCTGTGGCGTTTTGAGTAGGATCACTAAAGGGATTGACTTGCACGCACTTAACCCTCTCCCAGATTGATCTAGTCCATTCGAACATTTGGTCTAGACCTGAGGAGATTAATGACTACTGCTAATTACTGTCTCTACGTTCGATTGTTATTTCTTGTTTATGCGCCTATAATAAACAACAACTATCCTTCTATTCGCCTGAATAAGATCTGCAGGATAGCCACAGCCTGCCCAATCTGGCAATCCTCGTGCGATTCGATCCACACTTACCTGAGGTATTACTTGGATGACCCGTTGCACTTGCCGGTTCAGTTGTGTGGTTCACAAATTTGCGTACCAATAAACATCCTAAAATATTATTATAGCTTTTGCCTAAAATTTTTCTACCAATTTGGTTCAGTCAACAAGCACCAAACTAATAATATCTAAAACTGATATCACTCTAAAATGGCTTCTACTTCTAAACTAACATCAAGTACTAAAATAACAAGCACCATACAAACATCAAGCGAAATGGCTTCTGCTTCGCGTTTGCCCAATCCAAATTTCCAAATACATTTTTCAATTGATTTAGTGCAGCAATCTGAAATAGGTTGTAAACATATTAATGAGTGTTTACACATATCAAGTTTCCATCTGAAACCAATAACAACTTTTAGAGTAATGAATATCATGCTTATTCTGGACAAAAGGGGATCTTAAACAACAAATTTTGTGAAAGTTCAATGAATAAACAAACAAACTGAACAGCAGCCTGGAATCACCTTAAAATGCCATAAATCAAGCTATGTTGTTTTATTATTTTGTATATATTCGGTTACTATATATGGGAAAGGATATTGTCACTCGTTTTCTCATAAATTCATGAAAACATATATAAAAAAAATCATCTGTAATCATGTGTGGTGTAGTACTATCCAAAATAACAGTAGCAATATCAATTTCCTAAATATAACCCTTTTCTTTTTTAACAAAGATAGTTAACTTCATTATGCATAATATATATAAGTATATAACCCACAACTAAATGTAATTCATTCAGTGTGGATTAGCAGTTCTAAAGTGCACTATTCAAATCATTGATCATTGATGAGAAAAGCAATAAAAGAAAGAAAAAGAAAAGATAATTAACAAGAACAACATACAAAAGCTCCTTGTTATCCTAGATGCAAACTACATACGACTAACAATAACTACACTCAGTACCAAACACTGCAGAAGACTAAGAAGAGATATATATTTAGCAGCACTCAGTACTAAAAATTAAAATTAAAAAACAGCATACTCACTTCCTCAGAAATTAAAAAGGGCATAAAAGCAAGACCTGAAGAAATTTAATTTCAATCCATAGAAATTAAAACAGCATACCAAATCCATTTTAACAACACAAAATCAACAATTTAATTTCAATCCACATTCAGAAATTAGTAAATCACTAAATAGAAGTAGTACAACTAGAAATCAATAACTTATAATCAACGATAAAAACAGTAGTAGTACAACTAGAAATAATCATTAACCACTCCTAAATTAATCTAAAACAACAGCATAACAAATAATCACCCCTAAATTAATTCAAAACAGTAACATTACAAATAATTATCTGTAAATTAATCCAAAACATCAATCTTACAAATAATCGCCCCTAAATTAATTCACAATAGTAGCATAACAACAACAACAGCATAATAAATCACTAATCACATGTTCCAAATTCAAAACACTGATCAATGATCACAAAATCACGGTGCCATAAAAATAGCAGCATAACAACAACAGCAGCTTAACAAGTCACTAATCACAAATTCTAAATTCAAAACACTTATTAGTGATCACAGAATCAGTGCCATAACAAAACAGCAGCATAAAAACAACAACAACAGCATTACAAAAGATGATGAAAACCACAAATCACAAATTCAACCACAAAACCCTGAAACAGAGCAACAGGGTCTTGTTTTTTTTTTTAACAAAATTAAAACGATGTCATTCATATGAACTGGTCGGTCT
>NC_029789.2:100410511-100416784 GCF_000816755.2 Arachis ipaensis | reverse complement strand
AGCAATTTTGTTATCAGCGGTTTTACCAGGAGGAACGGACTATTTTCTATGCCGATTCCCAGTTGAACCGGTTTGATCGGTTGGTCCGGTCCGATTTTCAGAACATTGATTTTCAACGCCTAATTTGCAGTGATACAATTATGGGGTTTAGCAACGAGCAAAAAACATTTCCATAAATAAGAAAACTGCAACATTGTCTAAAACTATTCTTAAAATTTTAGACAATTTTTTGACAACGATTTTTTAACTATTTTCTATGCAGCTATTACTAATACTAATAGGCAACGATTATTTATCTAAGGCAACGGCAACAGAGAAGGAAATTTCCCTTATTACCCTAATAAACAACGGTTTCATAATAACGTTTAAAAACCAATTTTAGCCATTGTCGACTTTTATGCAACAGTTTCAAACCATAATTAATTAGACAATGGTTTTTACTCTATTACCTTTGTGTTACTAATTTTGACAATAGTTTTAACATCGTTATCTTTGTATTGATGATTTTGACAATGGTATTAATATTATTGCTTTTATTTTTCAGTTTTTAACAAATGGTTTTTATGTTTATATGTTTCTTTATTCACAACGATTTTCTCATGTTGTAGCATTAAGTTCTTACACTATGAAAAATTTGCTTAAAATGACAATTTTTTTAGATAATTATGGTGGTTTGAACCACCATTATTGACAAGAACTGCGTTTATGAAAAATGCCATTATCATAAGTGTCATTATTACTGCTTAAAATAGCGATTTTTAATCGTCATTTTTACAAAAATATAATAGTACTTTCTTTGTTTAAAATGGTGGTTGGAACCATAATTTTTTCCCTAAATGAATTGGCAGATTTAACCATTATTTTTAACTGATTATGATGATAATTTTATACATTTAATAACGGGATTGAAACTGCCATTTTCTACTATAAGAATTGGAAGTTTATTTAACCGATTAAGTAAAATAAAATAATAGTTTAATTTTTTGAAATAGGTTCGAAAATTCAGAAATATTAATTTGAAAATTTGAAGGTGCGATTTGGATTCAGCAAATTTGTTCCAGTAGGAAAAAGTAATTTTTTTGCGGAGAAATGCATAAAAATGCGTACTAGTAATTTAGCCGTCAATACCGAAGACTTATTCTAAAGGTTTTAGCCCGAAGTTGGGACAAATGAACCTAAAACGTAAATCTGTTGGACGGGACCGATGTTGGCCCCAAGTCCAACATATAAATACCCTATTAATGAGCCATTCAGCTTATTTTCATTGCTGAAAGTGAGAGATCGGCACAGTGATATAGAAAAGAGAAAGAGGGTTTGAGTTTCACTATTCACCTTCATCTTTTTTGGATCATAACTTTCGATCCGGAGCTCTGTTCGTCATTCCATTTGTGGCCATGCATTCATCTCATCGAGCTCTTTGATTCTATCCAAACAAAGAGGTAAGAAACTTTCAATGTTTTACCCAATTCTCTGCCCTAACAGATTTTGAAATTTTAGGTTTGGTTATTAAGGTAATTTTGTGATTTTGGTTGTTTATGTGATATCAAGCATTGGGAAATTGTTGGGTTTTACCCTAATCCATAGTGGGTAAGGTAATAAAGCTCTTAAACCTTGAGGTTTGTCAATAGGATTGATTTTTGGTAATTTATATGAATTAGCTTGGAATTCTTGTTGATTTTGGTGGCTAAGCTTGAAGGCTTGTGATGAGGAGACTACTTTTGGTGATTTTGTGCTTATGTGAAAATTGGTCAAGGTATGGTTTCAGTTTTTTTTTAAATAATATGTAATGTTGATGAGAAATTATGATGATTATTGATGTTGATGAGTGTTGATGATGATGAATTGATGCTTGGATTGATAATTGTTGAGATTAGTAATCTATGAGTTGGAATTGTAAAAAGAGTTGATGATTTAGGGAAATTAATGAGTATTGACATGAATTCTATTGAATTGAAGACTTTGAATGATTAGATGAGGTGAGAATCGAATGATTTAGATGGTTGCACTACAAGAAAAAAGGCCTGTCCACGCTTTTAAAGCGTGCCAAAAAGTGGTCTATGGGCACGCTTTTGCGAGGGTGGCCACTGATTTGTGATTTGGCCACGCAAATCGGCACGCTTTTACGAGGGTGCGCACTTACTTGAAATTTGGCCATGCTTTTTTACTGCCACGCTTGAAAAGCATGGCAATAGAGAAAAATCGGCACGCTTTTACGAAGGTGCCCACTGATTAAAAATTTGGCCACCCTTTTTTTTTGTCACGCTTAAAAAGCGTGCTCATAGAGAAAAACCGGCACGCTTAAAAATCGTGACTATCTTGTACTTAATCTGGCACCGTACAAAAACGTTCCAATAGAGTTCCCTCCCCTATTATCAGAGTTTTTTATTTTTTTTTCAGAAACCCCCTCCCAAACTATGCCGTTTTGACTCCAATTTCCTCTCCTCCCAAAATTTTCCAATCCCCCTAACAACACTTCATCCTTTCTTCGAAACACACCCTCTTCTTTGAAACAATGCCTTTGAAAAATGAAAAGTGAAAACCCTAAAGTCACAGAGCTCATTACCCTAACAGCGGCGGCGCTCTTCACCAAACATAGAGCTCATCGCCAGTGCCCTCACTCTCTCCCCAATAACACTCGTTGGTCAACCTCGTTCCAACCCTCTCTAGCAACCCCTCCGTAGGTGCCACCTCTGCTGGTGTTCCCTGCGTCGGCGCTCCTTCCGTTTCTCCTGTAAACACCTATCCCTCCTTCGGCGGTGACTCACTCTGGTAAGGCCTCCCTCCGCGCTCACTCTCTATCGCAAACCCTCCGTCGACGCTCTCCCTCTCTCTCGTAAACCCTCAATCGTCGCTCCTCCTACCATGATTTAGCACCCGCCGCGTTTCTGTCTCCCTCTCTGAAGTCGTCGCGCCGCCGTCTCCCTCTCCCTCACTCGTCGCACCTCCGTCAGCCACGTTCAGTGTTCGTAGTGCCGTGGTAAATTATCTGGTCAAAATTTTTCTTGATCTAATTATTTGTTTTTGAATTTGATTTTTTGTTTTGATTTTCTTGGTTCTTCACTTTTTCTGATTTTTCTAAATTTCTATTTTTTGTTCTAAACTTCTTGGCATTTGGTTCTGTTCTGCTGCAGCTGTGGTAGTGCTCAACTGCTGCTATGTGATGCTGAACTGCTACTGCTTTGCCTATTCTGTTATTCTAGTTTTTCTACATCAACTATCAGTAGGTTAATTTTTTCATACTTTAAGCATTCACGATTAGGGTTTTGATTATGTTTAATTTTTGTTGATTGATATTGATGGTTTGAGTTAATTGTTCCTTTGCTATGTGTGTGGTTTAAGATCTGAGTTGTTGTATGTTTTTATGAAAGAGGATTGAAACTTGTTAAATGAAGTAAACTTTGTGTTTAGATTTGTTCTTGCCCCAAGAAACTCTGCTTGTGATAAGTCATTTTAATTAATAACTCTGCTTGGTGACAATGTATTTTGAAAGAGCAGGGGACTCCTACTGGGAGAAAAAGTCTAAGGCTGCTGGTCTTAGGGCAACTGCAAACCATTTGCATGATTTGAATCCTGAGGATGTGCACGAAATTCTTAGGCAAGCTGCTGAAATTTTTGAAGGAATAGGAATAATTAATATTGTAGCTCAATGTCTTTCAGATTTGGGGGATCATGAAAAAGCTGGTATAAATTTGAAGTTTAGCTTCTATATCTATGCTTTTCATATGTTATTAGTTACTTCTCTACATTTTTTCCTCTTCTCTTTTTCTCAACTCTTTTCTTGTAACAAGTAACAACCAACAATGGCTTCAATGGCAGCGTCTTCCTCTAGCACCTTCTACACCAACCTCAAGTTTTGCACCAAACCCAACAGTAACAAAGCTTTTTCTTTGTTACAATAATAATAATAATAATAATCATATATCATGAAGACAACATCAATAACAACATCAACAGCAACTTGAACTGAAGGTACACTTTGTTATTTTCTATTTGCTAAAGATATGAAACTATTGAATTTAATTACCCATTTTCTGAAATTTCTAAAGTTGAAACCTTTTTACCATTTTGAAGGAAACTCATATTGAGAAGCAGTAAAATAGCAACCATTGGTGCTATCTTCAATTTCTAAACAATCAATGTTTATATCATTATTGCTTCATTTAGATGAATAGGGAAGATGTACCTATCTCCTATGAACATTCAGCTTAATCTAACTGCAAAATGGTGGTGGCTATCAAGGAGCAATTGTTTCTTTTGGTTTTTAAAAATATCTTGGCTTATTGTTCTAAGATGTAATGACAATCAATGTTTAATTTGTTTATTCTTTGATTACTGATCAATTATTTTAAGTCCATCATGCATGCGTAATTTGATGAATTTGATTATGAAACCAGGTCCTGTGCTAGAAAGGCAGCTTGTGCCCTGGCTTTGTTATGCACCCAAGTGAGGTTAAGTAGCTGGTTTTGGTCAAAGAGTATGCTGGATTTGTCGTGGAGTATATAAATGGCAATAATTCGACATACAGAAGGAAATTGTACATAGTGAATTGGATTCTGACAAGGGCAACTTTGCTAGGATCACTGGTGGCAACAGTGGAAGAGTAGGTTCTGTCTTTGGTAGAGAGCCTTCATTTTCACGCTGGTGTGATTAGGACGAAGAAGTCCATTTGAATCGGGAATTAGGAAATGCAAGGAATGATCTTGTGGACGAAGACCCTGGTTTTGACCCTGTAAGTTTCTTCTTGATACAAGTGGTCATCACATCCATAGATACACTATGTAAGGTTATTTACGGTTTGCATTTTCTTGTTTTTCTACTAATTTGAACAGGTAAAATAAAACTCTATTCGGAGCTGATATGGGGAAGTTCCCAACTCCTTATATGATGAACACTTTCCACTTCATAATGCAAGGTGTCCTATCAAGGATTATTACCTGGTGCTGGTTTCATAAATTCAAACTGGTGTTGTCATGTCTTGGAGGGATTACTTTTTGAAACTTAGCCTTTGAACTCTGCTATCTCATTATCGCTATTGTTCTCTGCTCACTTGGTTATGCTGATTGGGTATTCCATATTAAAACTTCTAGGTACATTTTTTATTTTTGGTCATTAAGTTTGTGTTATTGACTGTTATAGTTCATTGCTCTTTGTGGTAGTTGTTATTCTGACTCGGAAAATACTAACAAAATGTATAGTTACAACACTACTTGGGATATTTGAAGGCATGCCACTTTTCTGTTATAGTTACCCCCTCCCCCCCCTCTCTGTGTTTAGATTTGTTCTTGCCCCAAGAAACTCTGCTTGTGATAAGTCGTTTTAATTAATAACTCTGCTTGGCAACGATGTGTTTTGAAAGAGCAAGGGACTCCTACTGGGAGAAAAAGTCTAATATAAATAAAAATAAATAAAAACCATAGAAATAAAATTAAATAAATTCAAAATACATATATAATAATGTTACTCTCACTCTCATCTCATGCAGTGTGCTAAGTTGTGATTGCAAGTGTTCTCATTATCAGTGGGTGAAATGGGAACTGTGATTACCTTTGGCGCAAGGGAGTCTTGTGAATTCTTCCATGATCGCATGAAGGGCAAAAGGTACTTCTATGCTATACTTTTTTGAATTCTAATCATTATAAAATGTGAATTTGTAATTGGATTAACATATATATATATATATGTCACTAATTACTATTTGATTTGTCTTGTGATAAAAATTGCATACTATATAGGTTTGTTTGGTAATAAAAAAAAGACTGAATTTATATTGTGCAGTGATGAAGGTAAAGTCAGAAAAATTTTGAAGGTGGAACATAACTTTTACTCTTTGGCATCAAGACAAAGAAGAGGCCCCATGCATGCATACATGATATGATCACTGAACACATTCAATTGCATTGCAAAAAAACATAAAAAAGGCCATACAACAGGTCCTATATATATGCTTGAGTAAAGACAAGTGAAAGAAAAGCAAATATATCACTGAAGATGCAGCAGGAGCACACAGTAGATGGTATCAACTATTCACCTAACTTCTCATCATTCTCAAGCTTTATAGTTTATATATACACTCTGAGCTGCAGAAGTGTTTTTGTTCATCTTTCCTTTATTTTATTTTGGAGTAGTGTGTAAAAATGTAACTCAACTATGTTACATACAAGAAAGATGGTTATTAATGTATAGTAAAAATTGTCGTCTTTTGTATTTGTTAATTGACATGCAAGCTAAGCATGGGGCAACAGTACAATCACCAATTAGTTGGTTAGTAGTTCA
>NC_029789.2:100394446-100410229 GCF_000816755.2 Arachis ipaensis | reverse complement strand
TGTTTAGATTTGTTCTTGCCCCAAGAAACTCTGCTTGTGATAAGTCGTTTTAATTAATAACTCTGCTTGGCAACGATGTGTTTTGAAAGAGCAAGGGACTCCTACTGGGAGAAAAAGTCTAATATAAATAAAAATAAATAAAAACCATAGAAATAAAATTAAATAAATTCAAAATACATATATAATAATGTTACTCTCACTCTCATCTCATGCAGTGTGCTAAGTTGTGATTGCAAGTGTTCTCATTATCAGTTGGTGAAATGGGAACTGTGATTACCTTTGGCGCAAGGGAGTCTTGTGAATTCTTCCATGATCGCATGAAGGGCAAAAGGTACTTCTATGCTATACTTTTTTGAATTCTAATCATTATAAAATGTGAATTTGTAATTGGATTAACATATATATATGTCACTAATTACTATTTGATTTGTCTTGTGATAAAAATTACATACTATATAGGTTTGTTTGGTAATAAAAAAAAGACTGAATTTATATTGTGCAGTGATGAAGGTAAAGTCAGAAAAATTTTGAAGGTGGAACATAACTTTTACTCTTTGGCATCAAGACAAAGAAGAGGCCCCATGCATGCATACATGATATGATCACTGAACACATTCAATTGCATTGCAAAAAAACATAAAAAAGGCCATACAACAGGTCCTATATATATGCTTGAGTAAAGACAAGTGAAAGAAAAGCAAATATATCACTGAAGATGCAGCAGGAGCACACAGTAGATGGTATCAACTATTCACCTAACTTCTCATCATTCTCAAGCTTTATAGTTTATATATACACTCTAAGCTGCAGAAGTGTTTTTGTTCATCTTTCCTTTATTTTATTTTGGAGTAGTGTGTAAAAATGTAACTCAACTATGTTACATACAAGAAAGATGGTTATTAATGTATAGTAAAAATTGTCGTCTTTTGTATTTGTTAATTGACATGCAAGCTAAGCATGGGGCAACAGTACAATCACCAATTAGTTGGTTAGTAGTTCATAATTATTATATGTAATTTATATATCTCTTTTTATTATATTTATGATTCGCACTATCAAAGCTTTTATGATTAAAATGCTTAAAATTTAATTCATGTTGGCTGCAAAAGAAAAATTTTAATATAAAGAAATAAAAAGAAAAATGCTTATTTTTAAAATTCAGCCACGCTATTGGCACGCTTTATAAGCGTACCTGTATTTCGTCATCAAAGACATTTTTCTATTGGCATGCTTTAAAAGCGTAGCCATATCTAACCCTACAGGCACGCTTTAGAAGGGTAGCCAAAACAAACAATTTGGGCACACTTCAAAAGCGTGGCGATATCTACACTTTTCGGTATGCTTTTAAAGCATATCTATAGGGTTATATATATGGTCACGCTTTTAAAGCGTGGCAAGAGATGAAAGCGTGCAGATAGATCCATAAAAGCGTGGCGGTAGAGCAACTGGCACGCTGGCAGATGTGACCCTTTTAAAAGCGTGCTGATAGCTCAAAAAGCGTGGCGAAAAACTATCGGCATGCTTTTTTGCACTTTTCGGTACGCTTTTAAAGCGTGATAGAAAGCTTATTTTCTTGTAGTGTTGAATGATTGAGAAATAGTTGAAGAATGTTTGTATGGATTCTTGGGTTGTTTTTATATTGTTTGGTGTGTGATTGAATTGGTTTGGTTTGAGAGATTTAGTATTTTGAGGATTTGACAAATTTGGTAAAATCTTGTTTTGAACTAACTTCGGCTGGAAAATTTTCAAGTTGTGCGAACGTGCACCGTGATGTGTACACACAGGCTGGGAAACCGTTTGGTGCATGTGTACTCACAGTATGATATGTACGCACACGCTGGTAAATCTTTCTGGTGCGTGCATATGCACGGCCATGATGTGTACGCACAAGCCCTGTTTCTCACCTAAAATCCTGTTTTTAAATGTTTGTCCTTCTCGACAAGCTTGTAAACTTCTATAACACTTGTTTAAGATTCCCTAGCTAGTATTTAGGCTTTGAAACAAGGGAAAGCATAGTAATTGAATTTAAATGGTATTTTCTGTTATAATTAGAGATGGTTTCTTAGGCTTGGGAAGTTCTGTGGATGGATTAACGAAAGTGAATTGATGGAGTGTTGCATTGATAATGAATTGAGACAAATGAATGTTTGAAGTTGTTGGACATGATAAGAATGACAGTGAACACTGATACTAAATATATTCAACTGATATACTATGTTTGCTAAGTCGCTATGCACCTAGCAAGGACAGTGGTTAATCCCACTTGTCGAGGTTGCAGCATTGGCGTATGGACGATGGTTAATCCCGCTTACGTTAAGATGTGAGGTCTGAGGCAGAGTATCCCGTTCGCATCCTTTTAGGTCACAAGAATGTGCCAGGCACTATATCCTCGGATAGTGTGCCGAGCACTATATCCTTGGGGTGCCAATTATATTCGTGACTAAAAGGCAACGTCTGAAGGGGATGTGTTGGGTTGGCAGTTGAACCGACAAGTGATATCATGGCCAATACGACAGACTTTCATCATATGCATTCTTATGTATTTGTTTGCTTTGTTTGCTTACATTATGCCAACTTGTATAACATGTTAAATTGCCATTTGAACTACCTGATGTATATGTATATTACTTGTATTTTACTTGCTTGTACTATTTGTGTTTTCTGCTAGGATTAAGGAAGCTCAGTAGGCGGTGGCAATAGGAACGCATGGAGGATAGGTTAGCAAAGGCTATGGGACAGCTTGATCTGTTAGTTTAGAAATTCCCTAAGATTAGATAACCCTTTATGGATTTTTATTTAAAAAGTTTCTAAGTTTGAATCTCATGCATATGGGAAGTTCTAGGATTACCTTTGGCTTCCCAGAATCTTATATCTTATCTATTGGGTATTGTTACTGTATGTTGTTATTTTTCAGATGCAGGTCGCAACCCACCTCGGTGAGTTTGCAGATGGTGACAGAGTAGAGGATGGCTTGCTTTTGTCTTTTGTTTATTTTGCTGTAGATTTTCTCTTACTTTTGATTACTATACTTGTTGTCTTAGAGGCTTAAACTTTGAGAGACAGGATATATCCATCCTGACTTTCAAAATTGTATTGTATCTATTTTAACTAGTCGGCCTAAACTCCACGGGCTATGACTAGGTTTCTATTGGACATGTTGTACATATCTTTTATAGATAATCTCTTCTTCTTACCTTTGTGCTTTAGTTATCGTGCGTGAATGTTTTATGCTTTTATATCTTTATTTTCTATGTCTTTGAGCTTTTATTCCTTTATCGGGCTTTTAGTTTTAATATTCCTTGATTATATACTATTGTATGAGCTTTATAATTGTCGTGGCGCTTTGTCGCCCTTTGCTTTACAACTAGAGGTAAAGTTAAAGGTGATAAGGGGTTACACTTAGTGGTATCAGAGTGGTTCATCTTTGTGAACCTCAGGAATGAAATGATTGTGTTTCATTGGATACTCTAGGTTGTTTTTCTTCTGTTTTATTTAAGATATTTGCTTGATGTGCATAGCATGCTTGTTTGTGAGTGCCTTTTTGGGATAATTGAAGCACCTAGGGTATTGAGACTGATCACCTTGGTATCGATTGTTTGATGTGGACAGGACCCCAAATGGCAACTCATGGACAAGGTCAATCACATACTCAGAGAGATATTGAGGATAACTGATGAGCAGATACTTTATACCCTTTTTGGCATTGCTTTTAGGTAGTTTTTATTACGATTTAATTACTTTTTATTATATTTTTATTACTTTTTATTCAAAAATCACATTTCTGGACTTTACTATGAGTTTGTGTGTTTTTCTATAATTTCAGGTATTTTATGGCTGAAATTGAGGGACTTGAGCAAAAATCTGATTCAGAGGCTGAAAAAGGACTGGAGATGCTGCTGGATTCTGACCCTCCTGCGCTCGAAGTGGATTTTCTGGAGCTACAGAAGCCCAATTGGCACACTCTCAATTGTGTTGGAAAGTAGACATCCTGGGCTTTCCAGCAATATATAATAGTCCATACTTTTCTCGAGATTTGATGGCCCAAACTGGCGCTTAAATCCAGCCTAAAACTTTCTGGTGTAAAATGCCAAAACTGGCACCAGAATTGGAGTTAAACACCCAAACTGGCACCCAAGCTGGTGTTTAACTCCAAGAACAGCCTATGCACGAAAAAACTTCAATATTCAGCCCAAGCACACACCAAGTGGGCCCTAGAAGTGGATTTCTGTACTATCTGCACTTAGTTACTCATTTTATGTAAACCCTAGTTACTAGTTTAGTATAAAAACTACTTTTAGAGATTTATTTTATATCTTTTGATCACTTTTGATCTTTTGATCATCTTATGTTACATTAAGAGGCTGGACATTTGGCCATTCCTAGACTATGTTCACTTATGTATTTTCTACGGTGGAGTTTCTACACTCCATAGATTAAGGTGTAGAGCTCTGCTGTTCTTCATGAATTAATGCAATTACTACTATTTTCTATTCAATCACGCTTGATTCTATTTCTAAGATACTCACTCGTACTTCAATCTGGAGAATGATATGATCTGTGACACTCATCATTATTCTCAATTCTATGAACTCGTGCCTGACAACCACTTCCATTCTATCTGAGCTCAACGTAGTCATTGGGCGACAGTTTAAGTGCATATCTCTTCGGTATCTAATACACAGACTGAGTCCGTGAGATTAGTATCTTCGTGGTATAGGCTGGAATCATTGGCAGCATTCCTGGGATCCGGAAAGTCTAAACCTTGTCTGTGGTATTCTGAGTAGGATTTGGGAAGGGATGACTGTGACGAGCTTCAAACTTGTGAATGTTTGGCGCAGTGACAGTGTGCAAAAGGACAAGGGTCCTATTCTGACACTAGCGGAAACTGACAGATGATTAGCCGTGCGGTAGCTGTACATGGTATTTTTCATCCGAGACGAACAATCCGATAGTTGATTAGCCGTGCAAATATCGTACCTGGTATTTTTCATCCGAGAGGATCATACAGCTTGCCATGGAAGGGAGCATGCATGATTGGAAGAAGACAATAGGAAAGCAGAGGTTCAGAAGTAACAAAGCATCTCCAGATGCTTATCTGAAATTCTCACCAATGAATTACAGAAGTAACTTTATTTTATTTTATGCTTTATTTATATTTAAATTATCAAAACCTCATAACCAATTGAATCTACTTGACTCAGATTTACAAAGATGACCATAACTTGCTTCAAGCCGACAATCTCCATGGGATTGACCTTTACTCACGTAAGGTATTACTTGGACGACCCAGTGCACTTGCTGGTTAGTTGTGCGGAGTTGTGAAAAGTGTGAATCACAATTTCCCACACCAAGTTTTTGGTGCCGTTGTCGGGGATTGTTCGAGTTTGGACAACTGACGGTTCATCTTGTTGCTTAGATTAGGTAATTTTATTTTATTTTTAAGATTTTTATTTTTTATTTTCGAAAAAAAATACAAAAAAATTTTAGTTTTCGAAAAAATTAAAAAAAATTTACAAAAAAATTTTGTTCTTCAGAATTTTTAAGAATGAATTCTAGAGTTTTATAAGATATGTTGAAACCTGGCTGGCTGTTAAGCTATGTCTAATCTTTTGGACCGAGGTTTCCACTTATCTTTGCAGGAGCCTTTTTGGTTGCCATCAATTTGGCTATTGTATGTAATGCTCTGCTAAAGCTTGGCTGGCCATTTGGCCATGTCTAATTCTTTGACCATAACTTGCTTCAAGCCGACAATCTCCATGGGATTGACCTTTACTCACGTAAGGTATTACTTGGACGACCCAGTGCACTTGCTGGTTAGTTGTGCGGAGTTGTGAAAAGTGTGAATCACAATTTCCCACACCAAGTTTTTGGTGCCGTTGTCGGGGATTGTTCGAGTTTGGACAACTGACGGTTCATCTTGTTGCTTAGATTAGGTAATTTTATTTTATTTTTAAGATTTTTATTTTTTATTTTCGAAAAAAAATACAAAAAAATTTTAGTTTTCGAAAAAATTCAAAAAAATTTAAAAAAAATTGTTCTTCAGAATTTTTAAGAATGAATTCTAGAGCTTCTTGAGATATGTTGAAGCCTGGCTAGCTGTTAAGTCATGTCTAATCTTTTGGACCGAGGTTTCTACTTTTTATTGTAGAAAGGACATGTCTGTATTTGTATGCTGAAGCTTGGCTGGCCATTTAGCCATGTCTAATTCTTTTGGACCGAAGCTTTAGACTAACATTGCATGAATCCTGGAATTCTTATTAAAAATTTTGTATCTCTTTATTTTCTTTTTCCAAAATAATTTTCGGAAAATACAAAAAAAAAATCAATAAAACCATAAAAACCAAAAATTTTGTGTTTCTTGTTTGAGTCTAGTGTCAAATTTTAAGTTTGGTGTCAATTGCATGTTTTAATTTTTCTTTAATTTTCGAAAATATATGCATTGTGTTCTTCGTTGATCTTCAAGTTGTTCTTGATGATTTTCCTTGTTTGATCTTTAAATTTTCTTGTTTTGTGTCTTTTCTTGTTTTTCATATGCATTTTTGAATTATTAGTGTCTAAAGTTTAAAAATTTTTAAGTTTGGTGTCTTGCATGTCTTTCTTTTCTTAAAAATTTTCAAAAATATGTTCTTGATGTTCAACATGATCTTCAAAGTGTTCTTGGTGTTCATCTTGACATTCAAAGTGTTTTTGCATGCATTTTTTGTTTTAATCTTAAATTTTTATGTCTTGTGTCATTTTGTTGTTTTTTTCTCTCCTCATTAAAAATTCAAAAATAAAAAAATATCTTTCTCTTATTTACTCATAAATTTCGAAATTTTGTGTTGATTTAGTCAAAATTTTAAATTTTAGTTGTTTCTTGTTAGTCAAGTCAAAATTTCAAATTAAAAATTCTATCTTTTCAAATCTTTTTTAAAATCAAATCTTTTTCATTTTTCTTTCATGTTTTTCGAAAATTCTCCAAATTTAATTTTCAAAATCTTTTCCTTATTTTTATTTCATATTTTTGAAATTATTGCTAAAAATTAATGTTTAAATCCAAAAATTTCAAGTTGTTACTTGCCTATTAAGAAAGGTTCAATCTTTAAATTCTAGAATCATATCTTTTAGTTTCTTGTTAGTCAAGTAATCAACTTTAATTTCAAAAATCAAATCTTTTTAATTTTCTTTTCAATCTTTTTCAAAATGATTATCAATCATATCTTTTTCAAAATTTAATTTCAAAATCCTTCTCTAACTTCCTATCTCTTCAAAATTGATTTTCAAATCTTTCTCAATTAACCACTTGATTTGTTTGTTTTAATTTTAAAAAGTTTACTATTTCTTATCTTTTTCAAAACCACCTAACCACTTTTCTCCCTCACTAATTTTCGAAAACCAACTAACAACTTTTTCAAAAATCTTTTTAATTAATTAATTTATTTAGTTTTCAAATTAATTTTATCTCTCTTCTTAAATTTCGAATTCTAACCAATAATTAAAATAAAAATAAAAGTATTTTTCTTTTCTTTAAATTAATATTCAAATTTCCTCTCTCTCTCATCTCTTTCTATTTATTTTATTTATTTACTAACACTTCTCTTCTTCTTATAATTCAAACCCTCTCCCTCTCTCTGTGTTCGAATTCTTCTCATTCTATATCTACCTCATTCTTCTATTCTTCTACTCACATAAAGGAATCTCTATACTGTGACATAGAGGATTCCTCTTCTTCTCTATTCTCTTCTTTTTCATATGAGCAGGAACAAGGATAACAACATTCTTGTTGAAGCTGACCCTACCTGAAAGGACTCTAAAGAGGAAGCTAAGAGAAGCTAAAGCACAACACTCTGGAGAGGACCTAACAGAAATTTTCGAAAAAGAAGAAGTTATGGCAGCCAAAAATAACAAAAATGGTGGAGATGCAAGGAAGATGCTTGGTGACTTTATTGCACCAACTTCTGACTTCTATGAAGAAGCATCTCAATTCCTGCAATTAGAGCAAACAACTTTGAGCTTAAGCCTCAATTAGTTTCTCTAATGCAACAGTATTGCAAGTTTCATGGACTTCCATTGGAAGATCCTCATCAGTTCTTAGCTGAATTCTTGCAAATCTATGACACTGTTAAGACCAATGGGGTTAATCCTGAGGTCTACAGACTTATGGTTTTCTCCTTTGTTGTAAGAGACAGAACTAGAACATGGTTGGATTCACAATCTAAGGAAAGCCTGAACTCTTGGGAAAAGCTGGTCAGTGCTTTCCTGGCCAAATTTTTTCCACCTCAAAAGATGAGCAAGCTTAGAGTGGAAATTCAAACCTTCAGACAGAAGGAAGGTGAGTCCCTCTATGAAGCTTGGGAAAGATATAAGCAATTGATCAAAAGGTGTCCTACTGACATGCTTCCAGAATGGAGCATCATATGTATATTCTATGATGGTCTGTCAGAGTTGTCAAAAATGTCATTGGACCATTCTGCAGGAGAATCTCTTCATCTAAAAACCCCTGCAGAAGCTCAGGAACTCATTAAAATGGTTGCAAATAACCAGTTCATGTACACCTCTGAGAGGAATCCTGTGAACAATGGGACGCCTCAGAGGAAGGGAGTTCTTGAAATTGATACTCTGAATGCCGTATTGGCTCAGAACAAAATATTGACTTAGCAAGTCAATATGATTTCTCAGAGTCTGAATGGATTGCAAGCTGCATCCAATAGTACTAAAGAAGCATCTTCTGAAGAAGAAACTTATGATCCTGAGAACCCTACAATGGCAGAGGTGAATTACATGGGAGAACCCTATGGAAACTTCTATAATCTTTCATGGAGAAATCATCCAAATTTCTCATGGAAGGACCACAGAAGCCTCAACAAGGCTTCAATAATAATGGTGGAAGAAATAGGTTTAGCAATAGCAAGCCCTTTCCATCATCTTCTCAGCAACAGACAGAGAATTCTGAACAGAGCCATTCTAGCCTGGCAACCATAGTCTCTGATCTATCCAAGACCATACTAAATTTCATGAATGAAACAAGGTCTTCGATTAGAAATTTAGAGGCACAGGTGGGTTAGCTGAGTAAGAAGATTAATGAAACTCCTCCCAGTACTCTCCCAAGCAATACAAAAGAAAATCCCAAGAGAGAGTGCAAGGCCATAACCATGACTAACATGGCCAAACCTGGAGAGAGTGAGGAGGACGTGAGTCCCAGTGAGAAAAGCCTCATGGGACGTCCTCTGGACAGAAAGCAGTTTCCCTTTGAGGAACCAAAGGAATCTGAGGCTCATACAGAGACCATCGAGATTCCATTGAACTTTCTTCTGCCATTCATGAGCTCTGATGAATATTCTTCCTCTGAAGAGGATGAAGACATCACTGAAGAGCAAGTTGCTAAGTATCTTGGAGCAATCATGAAGCTGAATGCCAAATTATTTGATACTGAGACTTGGGAGGATGAACCCCCCCTTGTTCACCAATAAATGAATGCATTAATGAGGCAGACATTACCTCAGAAGAAATCGGATCCCGGAAAATTCTTCATACCTTGTACCATAGGTACCATTACCTTTGAGAAGGCTCTATGTGACCTGGGGTCAGGGATAAACCTCATGCCACTCTCTGTAATGGAGAAACTGAGAATCTTTGAGGTACAAGCTGCAAAAATCTCACTAGAGATGACAGACAAATCAATGAAACAGGCTTATAGATTAGTAGAGGACGTGCTAGTGAAGGTTGAAGGCCTTTACATCCCTGCTGATTTCATAATCCTAGACGTTGGGAAGGATGAGGATGAATCCATCATCCTTGTTAGACCCTTCATAGCCACAGCAAAAGCTGTGATTGATATTGATAGAGGAGAGTTGGTCCTTCAGTTGAATGAGGACTACCTTGTATTCAAGACTCAAGGTTCTCCTTCTGTAACCATGGAGAGGAAGCATGAAAAGCTTCTCTCCATACAGAGTCAAACAAAACCCCCACATTCAAACTCTAAGTTTGGTGTTGGGAGGCCACAACCAAACTCTAAGTTTGGTGTTGAGAGACCTCAACCCTACTTTGATTATCTGTGAGGCTCCATGAGAGCTCACTGTCAAGCTATTGACATTAAAGAAGCGCTTATTGGGAGGAAACCCAATGTTATTTAATTATATCTATTTATTTTCCATTGTTATTTTATGTTTTCTTTAGGTTGATGATCATGTGAAGTCACAAAAACAACTGAAAAATCAAAAACAGAATGAAAAACAGCATTAAAAATAGCTCACCCTGGAGGAAGAGCTTACTGGCGTTTAAACAACAGTAAGAAGCATCAGACTGGCATTTAACGCTAGAAAGAAGCATCAAGCTTGCGTTAAACGCCAGAAACAAGCTACAGTCTGGCGTTTAACGCTAAAACAGAGCACCAAGTTGGCGTTAAATGCCAAGAAAGGGAGAAAAGCTGACGTTTAACGCCAGAAACAAGCAGCAGTCTGGCGTTAAACGCCAGGATTGCACTCTAAGGGCATTTTTGCATGCCTCAATGGAGCAGAGATGATAAGTCCTTGACCCCTCAGGATCTGTGGGCCCCACAGGATCCCCATATACCCCACCTCTCTCTCTCTCTCTTTTCCACCTTTTCATAACACTCTTCCCCAAATACCCTTCACCAATTACCTCCATATCTCTTTCCCAAATACCCTTCACTAATCACCTCATTCACTCTACCCAAAACCCCCCAACCCTATATAAACCCCTCACCACTCCTTCATTTTTCACACATTACAACCACTACTTCTACCCCTTGGCCAAACCACATATCTCCCTTCATCTCTTCCATTTTCTTCTTCTTCTAATACTTTCCTTCTTCTTTTGCTCGACGACGAGCAAACCTTTTAAGTTTGGTGTGGTAAAAGCATTGCTTTTTGTTTTTCCATAACCATTAATGGTACCTAAGGCCAGAGAAACTTCAAGAAAGAGGAAAGGGAAGGCAAAAGTTTCCACCTCCGAGTCATGGGAGATGGAGAGATTCATCTCACAAGCCCATCACTAAGAAAAGGATGGAGCAAACAAGAGAGCCCATTCATGGACCTCAACAAGAGCATGAGGAAATTTCTCATCATGAAATCCCTGAGATGCCTCAAGGGATGCACTTTCCTCCACAAAACTATTGGGAGCAAATTAACACCTCCCTAGGGGAATTAAGTTCCAACATGGGACAACTAAGGGTGGAGCACCAAGTAAACTCCATCATTCTCCATGAGATTAGAGAAGATCAAAGAGCTATGAGGGAGGAGCAACAAAGGCAAGGAAGAGACATTGAGGAGCTAAAGCACTCCATAAGATCTTCAAGAGGAAGAACTAGCCACCATCACTAAGGTGGACCCGTTCTTTAATTTCCTTGTTCTTCATTTTTCTGTTTTTCGTTCTCTATGCTTTATGTTTATCTATGTTTATGTTTTCATTATATGATCATTAGTGTCTAGTGTCTATGCCTTAAAGCTATGAATGTCCTATGAATCCATTACCTTTCTTAATTGAAAAGTGCTTTAATTACAAAAGAACAAGAAGTACATAAATTTCGAAGGAGATTCAGAAGGAGCATTTCTATACGCTTATCTGAAATTCTCACCAATGAATTACAGAAGTATCTCTATCTTATTTTATATTTTAATTATATTTTAATTATCAAAACTTCATAACCATTTGAATCTACCTGACTGAGATTTACAAGGATGACCATAGCTTACTTCAAGCCAACAATCTCTGTGGGATCGACCCTTACTCACGTAAGGTTTATTACTTGGACGACCCAGTGCACTTGCTGGTTAGTTGTGCGGAGTTGTGAAAAAGAGTTGAGATTATGATCGTGCGTACCAAATTATTGGCGCCGTTTCAGAGATCACAATTTTGTGTACCAGGCTATCATCCCTATCATCAAAGGCAAAACCGTGAGGCTTTGTGCGCCAAAGCAGATAATATCGTGCTAGCGGGTGGTCTGGGCTGTTACAGATGGTATCAGAGCCGGAGCCTGGATCGATGTGCCAATGAGGGCGCTGGGCTTCCCTAGGGGGTGGATTGTAAGGTCCCACATCGGTTGGGGAGGGGAACGAAGCATGCTGATGACATGTCACCATGTCATATTTTTCTATGCTTTTTCATACAAGAAATTGATGATTTATGCTTAAATATTGCATTCTTTGGTGCTTAAATGGTATATTTCTTTGATCTTTTGATTTGATAAACTTTGTAGGAAATAAGAAGAAAAAGAAGCAAAAAGAGCACAAAATAAGCTAAAAAGAAGAAAAGAGAAATTTTGGGCACACTTTGAAGTTGGAGCACACTTTGGAGGCTTAGGCCACGCTTTTAAAAGCATGGCCCATGACCAAATCAAGGAAGAGAAGTGTGGCCCAAAGGAAGAAAAGTGTGGCTCAAAACAAGGAGCAAGAACACAAAGCTCTTGCCAAGAGCTTAAAAGCTCTTGCCAAGAGCTTTATCAAGAACACATGAAGAAGGAACCAAGAGCCAAGCTCTTGGCAAAGAGCTTTGAAGCTCTTGCCAAAGAGCTTTTTCGGGCTTGCCTCAAGAAAAATGAGCTTGGAGGCAAAAATTTTCGCTAAGTTAAACTTGGGCACTTACAGCATGACCATGCCTCCTTCAAAGGGCCATAACGTGAGCTACAAAAGTCCGATTGATGTGCTTCTAGTTGTGTTGGAAAGCTGACATTTAGAGCTTTCCAACGATATATGGCAATCCAGATTTGGCATAGAATTGAGGCACGAGTGAAAGGCATCTTTAAGGGCCAAAAACAAGCAAAAATGAATCAAAGTGCTTCCACCAGGATTCGAAGAGGGATACCAAGGGAAGACACTAGGCGCTACTCTTGTGCCAAGGAAAATGGCCAGCAAGTGCTTCACCCAAGACTTGAACCATGGACCTCAAGGACAAGGAGCTTTTAAGCTCTTGCAAAGAGCTTTGTTCTCTTGTCACAAGGAAGGAACGTGCGCACACTTTGGCAAGGAAGGGAACCAAAGCTCTTGGCCAAAGCTCTAGCCAAGAGCCGAGCTTTGCCCTGGGAGTGTGACCCATGGGCTGAAAATTAAACCAAAAATCCAATTTAATTCAATTCTTCACCAAATTAAAGAGCCAACATCCGGATCCACTACTCTTCAAATAAAAAGCAAGCAAGGCCCATTAACTCAAAGGCACAAGAACAAGTTAGCTTAGGAATTTATTTTTAATTGTAATTTGTTTAGAATTTCATTTTTCATTTTCATTTTCATTTTGTGAAAAGCCTATAAAAAGGCATCTACATCAATTCTTAAGGGGAGCTCGATTAGAAAAGAGGCTAGCTCCAATAGGGAGTTGTGCACTCTTTAGTTTTCATTTTGCTTTCTTTCTTAGTTTTCTTCTCTGTTTTGAATTTTTGGATTGAGATTGGAAGGAATTCTGTTTTCACTCTCCATCTGCAACTTCTCTTGTTCCTCTTCTGCAATTTACTCTTCCATTTTCATTTTGCAATTGTTCTTGTTGGATCAAGGAAGGATTTGAGATCTAGACTTGTTTTCTCCCTGTGGGATCGACCTCACTTCCGTGAGTTTTTACTACGTGATACGACCCGGTACTCTTGCCGGTTAGTTTTGGGTGTTTTGGAAAATTCGTTTTTCCACAAAAACACCATCAAGTTTTTGGCGCCGTTGCCGGGGATTGATTTAGATCAACAATGATTAAGTGGGTGAGAAGTCTAGATCAAGCATTTTCTTTATTTTTGTTTTCTGTTTTAGATTGAAACCAAGGTGTTTGAGTTATTGCCTCACTAAGAAATTCATCTCTGAGATATGAATTTTAATTTTCCTTGGTATTGTGTTTTACAAAATTCAAATAGAGTTCAACTCATCTTATGATCAAACAAATTTTATGGGATATTACCCACCATCACCAATCTCTAATGATGGCTGGGAATATCACCAAGAAAATACAAATTCTAAGCACTCCAATCCATGGAGATTTGCTTCAGAGACATAAGATGAGCAAGAAAACCATATGGGATATTTCCTTCCACCACAAAATGATGCAAGTCATGATTCTAATGGTGGCTGGAAAGGGAATTCTAATGCTCCATATGATATTCATCCAAAGATATCATCACTTGACCATGCTTCAACAGAAAGCCCCTTTCAAAACTCACCACCCACACAAACTTCCATGAACCACTCAAGGTTCTCAAAGCTTGAGTCCATGCTCAAAAGATATGAGGAGAAGACAACGAAAGTTTGGAAAGAACAAGAGAACTCCCTTAAAAACATGGAAGTGTAGCTAGCTCAATTGGTGAGTGCAACGAAGAAGGAGGAAAAACAAGAGGAAGAGGCTACTGCATCAAGTGAACTTTCAATAAAGAATGAGGTGGTTGAAAATGAAACTGCACTTGAGATGACAAGGGAACATGAAGACTCACAACTCTCACAAACGTCCCTGACCCAAAAACTCTCAACAATTGAATTTGTGATTGAAAAATATGAAAAGGAGATGAAGAAATGTTGGGAAGATAAACAAACCTCCTCAATGAAAAAGCTATTAAGTCAAATGTTGGGTGTAAAGAAAGGAGTGGAGGAGCAAGAAAGTGAAGAAGTCATTCCAAACTCAAGTGAAGCAGAGAAGTACGTAGAGGAAACGCTCATGGAACCACCAATTCAAAAGGCTCTGGATGAATACAAAACTCCAATAATCACACAGCAACCAAGTCTTGAATCCAAAGAAGTGAAGGCAACTAGCAAGAACACCAATTCTGTCCCTAATCCAGCAAGCAAGATCAATCAAGCCATTTGCAAAAGGAAGCTTGCTGAGGAAAGGCCCAGACAAGGGACACTAGCTGAATCTTCTCCCCCCTTTAGGTCATTCCTCTTAACAAACTGGAAGAAGAGGAAGAAAGTGAACAACATGTCAACCGTAGGTATAATTTCTCTTCTCTGCTTTGTTTTCGTTCTTTGTTTTGATTAAATTCAATAAATTGGCATATGGTTACATTCTAAGTTTGGTGTTGCCTTGCAACAAATTGTTTTCAATCTTTTTGGATGATTGCATCAAATCAAAAAATGAAAGTGACACCCCAAGATTCTAAGTTTGGTGTGCCACTTATTTTCTATGCAATTCATTCAAGCAACACTACTTGTCTGCATAATCATAATGCCTCTGCAGTTTTATTTTTCTCTTTTAATTTGACACTTTTTCATTCTACTTTCTTTAGTCATTTTTTTTTGTTTTTAAATGCTTTCATTTTAGTTTGCTTATTCACTGTGTTTGTTAATACATCACCAAGAGATTTTTATTCATGACAGATTCTTGACTTGGTGATTGTACTTAACAAATAACAGTTTCATTTGCTTAGTTTTAATTCAAATAAATTGACATATGATTGCATTCTAAGTTTGGTGTTGCTATGCAACAAAATTTGATTCCAATTCTTACAAGATACTTGCATTAATTCCAAGTGAAAGTGTCACACTAAGTTTGGTGTGCCACTTATCTTTTATGCAATGTATTGTGCACACCTTCTTATCTATACAATCAAAATGTCTTTGTCTCTTGTGCCTTGACTATTATCTTTAATTTTGCTTGCTTGAAACACATGTACTACGAACATTTCATTGTGTGAGACACTCATGATCTATCTTAGCCCCATAGCCATTGTTCTAATTGTTGCTTGAGGATGAGCAAGCATTCTGAGTTTGGCAAGGGAAAGAAGAAGAATAGAGGAAAAAGGACAACAATAATGAAGATGAACTACAAGGTTGTAGAGTTCCTTTTCTTCTCATTTGTTTCCAGCACTTAAATTGTATGATT
>NC_029789.2:100381695-100394387 GCF_000816755.2 Arachis ipaensis | reverse complement strand
AACCAAAAATCCAATTTAATTCAATTCTTCACCAAATTAAAGAGCTAACATCCGGATCCACTACTCTTCAAATAAAAAGCAAGCAAGGCCCATTAACTCAAAGGCACAAGAACAAGTTAGCTTAGGAATTTATTTTTAATTGTAATTTGTTTAGAATTTCATTTTTCATTTTCATTTTCATTTTGTGAAAAGCCTATAAAAAGGCATCTACTTCAATTCTTAAAGGGAGCTCGATTAGAAAAGAGGCTAGCTCCAATAGGGAGTTGTGCACTCTTTAGTTTTCATTTTGCTTTCTTTCTTAGTTTTCTTCTCTGTTTTGAATTTTTGGATTGAGATTGGAAGGAATTCTATTTTCACTCTCCATCTGCAACTTCTCTTGTTCCTCTTCTGCAATTTACTCTTCCATTTTCATTTTGCAATTGTTCTTGTTGGATCAAGGAAGGATTTGAGATCTAGACTTGTTTTCTAGTCTCTTCCACTCCTGAGATCTTGAACCACTTTTAAATTGTTGCAAATTAAGCACTGCTTTTCTGTCTTTAAAATTCTTCAAGGCATTTCCCTTTTCTGTTTAGATCTGTTGCATGATTTTGCATCTTTTACTTCTCTATTTGATTGCTATTTACACTTTCCTGTTGAATTTTAATTTCCAGCACCCACTCCCCTTTATATTTCATGCAATTTACATTTCTTGTCATTTAAGATTCTTGCAATTTATATTTCTTGCTCTTTAAGTTTCTGTCCAATTTTACTTACTGCACTTTATAATTTTTGCACACTTACTTTCTGCAACTTTAAATTCTTTGCACTTTACATCCTGTTCTCAAATTTTCACTCAATTCACTCAATGTTAGCTTGACTAAACTAATCACCCACTAAAGTTGCTTGATCCATCAATCCCTGTGGGATCGACCTCACTCTAAGTGAGTTTTACTACTTGATACGACCCGGTACACTTGCCGGTTAGTTTTGGGTGTTTTGGAAAATTCATTTTTCCACAAAAACACCATCACATGCCTTATAAGGGTGTGGATACCTCTCCCTAGCATGACGCATTTTGACGAGTGAGTGTGGGGGCTTCGGCTATCATCCCTATCGTTAAAAGCAAAACCGTGAGGCCTTGTGTGCCAAAGCGGACAATATCGTGCTAGCGGGTGGTCCGGGCTGTTACAGAAATAGCTTCTGAAAAGAGTTGGATTGGGCTTGAGAAGGTCCAGAAATTGCCAACCATGTGTTTTCTTAAGTGAACCACATGCTTCATGTCATGCGTACGCATGAGGCATGCGTACGCGCAACATGATGAATTCCCAAAGCATGCGTAAGAGCAAGGCACGCATACGCTTAACCATGAATTGTTCCAAAACCTCATTTCTTCATGAATTCTCCACCTTGCATGTTTTTTCTTCATTTTTTCAATCCAATCTTTGCCTTCTAAGCCTGAAATTACTTAACAAACATATCAAGGCATCAAATGGAATTAAAGTAAATTAAATTTAGCAATTTAAGAGCCTAAAAAGCATTTTTTACTCTTAAGAATAATTTAGGAGGAATTCACAAAACCATGCCAATTCAGTGAATAAATGTGAGATAAGCTGATAAAATCCACTCATTTCAATACAAGATAAACCATAAAATTGTAGTTTATCAGTACACTAATTGGAAAGCTGTGCCTAAGAAAATAAAAAAGCCCATATGGAAGTATATTAATATAAGCTCAATTTATCTTTATGTTTATGCCATACGTTTATAATCTTTTTATTTATATGATATGATGAAATCAATGTGTTTGTAGTCAAAGTTCATTCTTCCACAATCCTTAAAGCTACGGGTGATGACTAGTGTTCAAGGATCATGGAAGCCTTACAAGACAAGAATCAAGAAGAAACACTTTGAACCATATTCTGGAAATATTGGCGACATGTTGGTGAATCTTCCTTTGGAAATTCCAAAAGTACAATTTCGGAAACTAATTGCGTATTGGAGTATTCAATTATTATTATTTGATATGGGCAATTTTTTTATTTTATTTCATCATTGTTTATGGTAATCACCATGTTGTTTTGTAGCGTGAGAAAAAAGAGAATAAAGAAGAACCAAATCATGCTGAAATAATTCTCTTGGTTGCTATTTTCTCATGATTATTTTATCCTTATGACTAATCTGGTTGCTATTTTGTGTTTATGGTTGTAATATTTTGGTTGTTGTTTTATGCTTATAGCTAGGGGTGTTCAAACACTTCCATATGTATGTGTTGTTTTAATGGTGTTGAATTCTACAAGGGCTTCAACTACTATTTTAATTCAAATCATAAACTTGCTCTATAATTGATGCGTGAGCATCTTTCTTATCTTTTCTTGGTGAATTTACATGTGAAATTGTTGAATTAAAAAAATATTTAGGTGTTTTAAGCCACCATAAATGCTAATTTGAGTTGTTTTGCAATTTGATTTGTTACAGGTAGCATTCGGGCGAGTTTGACAGAGTTCGTGTAGAAGAAAAGGAAGAAAGTGGATGATGCTGTTAACCCTAACCTCCTCGCACTCCAATGAGCATAACTTGAGCCATAGAAGTCCAATTCATTCGGTTTCAGCGGAATTGGAAAGCTAACTTTCAGAGCTTTCCAAAGATATATAATAGTTTATACTTTTTCTCTACCATGGTTGCGCCAAATGCTAGAAACTCCAAGTTTGGCACCAGTATACTCAAAAGAAAGGCTTCCACGTGAATCTGCACCAAATCTTTAGAATTTAATTTGATTTTTAATTTAGTTTTGAATTAAGAAAATATATTCTTAGCTTTTAGAAAATATATTTTGCATTTATTAGGATTAGATATAAAAGGAGAAGATATTCAGACCTAGGGTTTTTCTTCTCTTCTTTTGCACTTTTCAATATCATACACTTTTTCTCTGCTAGTGTTTACTTTCTCCATGAGCAACTAAACCTCCATTGTTAAGGTTAGGAGCTCTATTTATTCTATGGATTAATACTATTGCCACTCTATTTTGATTAATGTATTGATTTCAGTTCCAAGAATTTACTTTCATTCTTCATCCTAGAGATTAGGGTATATTGGAAGATAACTCTTTTTCTACTTCAGTTCTTGTTAAATCTTGGAAAAGTAATTTACTTGGACAAAAGCTTGAAAGCAACTTCTCCTAAATCACTAATTATCTGGACTTAATGGGATACATGACATATAATCAACTTATATTTGGGTAATTAGGATTTTTGTGGCCAATAAACTAGAATTGAACTTAAATCTCTAATCAAAATTAAGTGACCAAGGAATTGGCGGTTACCAAGTTAAAGGAGACTAAATCACTAAGGAATTAGGGTTTAGTCAATTACAGTTGGCCATGAATTGAATCTTGCATGATTAAAATAGATGGTAAGAGATAGAAATCAGAAAAATAAACAACTCAGAAACCTTAACTATTTTCTCACATATTCTTCACACCAATTTTACTGCTTGCTTCTAATTCTTTGAATTTACTATTTAATGAAACTAAAATCTCAAAAAACCATTTTCTGCTTGCCTAACTAAGTAAATCACTCAATCATTGTTGCTTGGTCCATCAATCCTCGTGGAATTGACCCTCACTCACCTGAGGTATTACTTGGTACAACTCGGTGCACTTGCCGATTGGTTTGTGGATTGTAAATTCTGCACCAAGTTTTTGGTTATAGAGCATGCTCTCTTTTTATCTTATCATCAATAGCACCAAAGGGAGGTGAACTAAGGTGGTTGAGTTCCTTTCATCCTATTTTTCTTTCGTTGTTATTATGTTATGTTCCTGTTTTCTATTGCTTTCCTTTATCTGTTGTAGGACCTACAATCTTTTCAGTTTCTTAGGTTCTTAGTTTGATTTAGTCATTTGTTTTTAATTTGAAAATATGTCTCATGTATTGCTCACTGAGTTTGAATCTAAAAATAAAAAAAAAGAAGTGATGTATTGCATGAGAAATTGAGTTTATATTTAAGAGTAGTCTTATTTACTTAAATGTGGGTGTTATCTCTGACTTTGAATGCATGATATAAACAGTGCATATTTGAATTTGGATCAAAGAATATTGATGCATGAGGAATAGGAATTTAGACAACTATTATGAATTCTCTAAATTAAACAAGAAATTAATCCTTAAAGTAAAAGAAACAACAAAAAGAAAAAGAAAATAAGAGGGCAATGCCAAAGGCTCTGAGCATCAATGGCTAGGAAGGTTAAGAATGATCAAAAGCTCAAAAGAGTTATTTTCCTAGCAAAATGCTTGTGGTGTGAATGTGTCAAGGAACTCTTGAGACAGAGCACTTAGAGTCAAAGCCAAGTGCAATAAAGAATATGCCAAAAGCTCTGAGCACACTAACTACAAAAGTTCAATAGAAAAGATCCAAACTCAAAGAGTTCCCTAGTTAAGTACTTGTGATGTTTCTGTGTCAAAGAAAGCTTGAGACAAAACATTTAGAGTCACGGCTAGGGTCAAGGTGCAAAGCACCAAAGAAAAGACAAGAAAATGTTGTGTTCAAGGATTAATCCGAAGTAAAAAAATCAAGAGAATTCATAATATTATCCGGATTTTGATGCACAGAAACTTGTCCCTTAACAAATCTCCTTCGGCAAGTATACCGAATTGTCGTCAAGTAAAAACTCACAGTAGAGTGAGGTCGAATCCCACAGGGATTGATTGGTCAAGCAACTTTAATTGGAAGAATGTTCTAGTTGAGCTAAGCAGAAAGTGAGTTGAGAATTGCGCAAAATGCCCTAGCATCAGATTTTAATTCCGAATGACATTAACATTCCTAAGCTTCAAAGGATAGCGAGATGCTGAAACTATTCAGGGTCTCAGTGTGTTATCCCCACTCTGAGACAAACAGAAGCTTTATTGAAAACTCAACTCTCATACAAATTCACATCTCAGGTTTATATTGTTTTCAGTTGCTTGAGGACAAGCAATACTTAAAGTTTGGTGTTGTGATACGTGAGCATCTTTCTTATCTTTTCTTAGTGAATTTGCATGTGAAATTGTTGAATTAAATCAATATTTAGGTGTTTGTAGCCACCATGAATGCTACTTTAAGTTGTTTTTCAATTTGATTTGTTACAGGTGGCATTCAGGCGAGTTTGACAAGGTTCGTATAGAAGAAAAAGAAGAAAGTGGATGATGCTGTCAACCATGACCTCCTCGCACTCCAACGAGAATAACATGAGATATAGAGATCCAATTGATTCAGTTTTAGAGGCATTGGAAAGCTAACTTCCAATGATTTCCAACGATATATAATAGTCTATACTTTTTCTCTGCCATGGTAGCGCCAAATGCCAGAATCTTCAAGTTTGATGCGCTCTCAACGGCATTGGAAAGCTAACATCTAGGGATTTTCAGAAATATATAATATTCCATACTTATATTTTGGAATGATGGCCCAAAATGGCGTTAAATGCCCATCTGACCCCCTGCCTGGCGTTTCAACGCCCCAAAAGGAGCAAGCTGGCATTTGGATGCCCAAAAGGGAGCAAACCTGGCGTTCAACACCCCAAGAGGAGTCCCAGCATGTGGAGTCACCCCAAGCTCAGTCTAAACACTCACCAAGTGTGCCCAAGAAGTAGATTTTTGCACTAAGAGTCCAGTCTATCTCATTTATGTAATCTCTAGTTATTAGATTAGTATTTAAAAGAGAAAATCAACCCTGTTAGGATCTTATTCCACCCCATTTTTCGAATTACACTCTATTTTCTGTAAGCTATGAGCAACTAAACCTCGTAAGTTAGGGTTAGGAGATCTGCTGATTCTCATAGATTAATAATATTACTGTTTCTATTTCAATATATCTGATTTTATTCTCTTATGCGTTCTCGTTCTTCAATCGCAACGAATTGAGGATGAACCGTGACATTCATCCTTGTTCTACATGGGTTCTGTGCGAGTCCAGACCCGGATAGCATTGAACTGAAGCTAGAGAATGCATTGCGGATTCCAAGAGAGTGCCTGGGCAACTATGGATACGTGACATGAAATCCCGTTGACCGTGGGTTACTGAGGTCTCTGTAGCACTAAGGCTAGAGTAAGAGAAGCAGCACTCTCTGATCCAGAAGATCCGACCTTGTCTGTGGAGTTTTGAGTAGGATCGCGAAGGAGAGTGGATTGCTTAGAGCTTTATCTTCGGCTACAGTGAGAAGCCATGATTCAACTTGATGAGAGGACATGAGTTACTTAGATATGGTGGACTGCTGTGGTTTAGAAGAGATTAACTTGATGAGAGGACATGAGTTAGTCACTGACGATCGGATTTCTATCGGTAAAGAAATTTTATAAATATAATCGCATTGTAAGTATACTTTCTAAACCAACAGAGAATCTTTTCGTACAAAAATTTGGTTGTCACAAGTAACAAAACCCAATAAAATTTATAACCGAAGTATTCAAACCTCGGGTCGTCTTCTCAAGTAATTGCAGGGAAGTATGACTTATTATTAGTTATGAAAAGGTAGAATTTTTGTTTTGGTTTTTTGAAATAAAGGAACAAGTAATTTAAATGGCAAGAAAAATAAATTAATAATTATAAAAACTCTTAGTAAGGTATGAAAACTGGACGTCCTATCTTAGTTATCCTTATCAATTGTGATGAGAATTGGGTTTTGCTCCCACTTTGTTAACCTCTAACTATGAAGGTAAGTTAAGTGGATGAATCAATTTGATTCCTCTGGTCCTAGTCAATTCCTATGGAAAGACTAGCTTTAGCGGGATCCAAATCAATCATCAAAGATAACAATTATCAATCACAAGGAGTTTGATAACTCAAGTGTCTCCAATTAATCAATTAATTAAAGCCAAGAATATAAAAAGCTAAGTAAAAATCATAGATCTGAAATACCTCAAATTGCATTAATAAAAGAAATCAAATACAACATGGAAATTCATAAATTAATTGGGAAAATAAATAAAAGGAACATTGAACCTGGAATGAAGAGAAGTAGCCTAATCATAATAGAAATCCTAAATCCTAAAAATCTAAATCCTAAGAGAGAGGAGAGAGCCTCTCTCTCTAAAAGCTACATCTAAAACTAAAATTATTAATTATGAATGTTGTATGAATTGTTGTTTGATGAATGGATACATTCCCCCACTTTATAGCTTCTAATCTGTGTTTTCTGGGCCGAGAACTGGGTCAGAAACAGCCCAGAATTTGATGGTTTCGAATTCAAACATGCTGATTTTACAGAAGTGACGCGTCCGCGTGATGCACACGTTCGCGTCACTTATCTCGAAGCCCCAGATGTTAGCTTCCCAATGCAACTGGAACCGCGTCATTTGGACCTCTGTAGCTCTTTATGACCATTTGAGTGCGAAGAGGTCAGGTTGGACAACTTAGCAATTTCTTCAACTTCTTGTATTCCTTCCATTTTTGCATGCTTCCATTCCATCCTCTGAGCCATTCCTGCCTTGTAATCTCTGAAAACACTTAACACACATATCAAGGCATTGAATGGTATAAAGGGAGAATTAATATTAATAAAATTAAGGTCAAAGAGGCATGTTTTCAATCATAGCACAAAATCAGGAAGGGAAACATAAAACATGCGATTTCTATGAATAAGCGTGAGAATAATGGATGAAAAATCACACAATTTAGCACAATATAAACCATAAAATAGTGGTTTATCAACCTCCCCACACTTAAACATTAGCATGTCCTCATGCTATGCTCAAGAGAAGCTATAAAGGAGTAAAGAGGAATGGTATGATGTATGAAATGCAACATATCTCTATGAATGCAACTACATGCAAAAGATGATTCTACCTACTTGGTTAAAAGTAAATCAAATTCTCCAAGAACAGACATGAAATGAATTTTACTAATTCACATCATAAAATAAAGTACAAGTAAACTTGTAAGAAGAAAATAGCTTGTGAAAGCCGGGAACAAGGAATTGAGGATCGAACCCTCACCGGAAGTGTATACACTCTAATCGCTCAGGTGTTTAAAGTTCGACTCTCTCAATTCTTTACTAACCTTGATTTCTAAGGCTTTCTCTTCATCTAGCAATCAACAAAAATTTGATGCATAAATACGCATATCAAGAGGTCTTTTAAGGGTTGTAATGGGGTTAGGGTCAAGGTAGGATTGTATTTGGCTAAGTGGACTAAAATCTGAATCCTTAATTAACTTAAACTTTCCACCTAACTTTAGACAATACATGTAATCATAATATAAAGCATAACTACCCATTAATTATGTTTTCCACATATTCATGCATCCGAATTTGAGTACAATTCATATGCATTGCTTTCACCATTTACTTTGGGGCATTTTGTCCCCTTTTTATTATTTGCTCTTTTTTTTTCTTTTTCTCTTTTTTTTTTATAATTTTTTTCATAATTTTTTTTCTTTCTTTTGCTTTTCTCAAGGCATATAATTTTTTTTTATCTTTTTCAATGCATATGATTAAGGTATTGAATGCATGAACATATTCTCAACATTCTTTCACACTTTTAGAAAATTCTAACATACTCAATTCCCAAACCAAATGTTTCCAAACCCAATTTTCCCACACTTAATTCATGAGCACTCTCACTAGTCTAAGCTAACTAGGGATTCAAATTAAGGACATTATTGTTTTCCGCTTAGAGTTAATGATGTGCTAAAGTAAAGAACAAAGGGATATAATAGGCTCAACATTGGTTTTCAAAGGATAATGAAAGAGTAAGGCCATATGGGTTAGTGAAACAAAGGTCTCAATCATATAAGTGCATGCATACATCAAACCATAGAAATATAGAATTAAGCAAGATAAAGATCACAATTTTAGAGAGAACAACACACACCAAAAATAAAATATTGGTTGATAAAATGCAACCAATTCAAATAGGCTCAAAATCTCACTGGTTTTGTGTGTTTGAGCTCTAAACCATGTTCCAGTATAATATTTCTTCAAACAAGTTCAATAAAAATTTTAATTCAAATTAGTGAAATATTATAAAAAGTTTCTTGAAAAAAAAATATCACTTTAACCAAGTGGTAAAATATGCACAAAAATCAAATAAACATGCAAATGCAACAACTCATTTAACAAAGAAAATTTAAACATTGGTGTTGAGAAGGAAATAACTAACCCATGGAAGTCGCTATCGACCTCCCCACACTTAAAGATTGCACCGTCCTCGGTGCATGCTAAGATATGCGAGTGGACGGGTTTCTCCAACAAATGCTTTTCTTCCAGAGAATGGACTTGTTTGTCTCCCCATTTAGAAGCTTTCCCTTTCCCTTCTTTGGTGGCCATCCTGAAAGAAAAGGAAAAGAAGAAAAGTAACCCAGAAATAAAGATAAGAAAATAAATACAGTATGGGTGGGTTAATGCCAAATAATGGGGGTCTCAATTACATGGTAGCTACAACATGCAAGTGAGAAAACAATAGAAGCACATGGCATACTAGTGGTGCAAAATTTAGAACAAAGGGGATGAGTGTGGGTAATAAAAGACAGTATAAGTTCATATCAATGCAAGAGGAGTACAGGTATAAAAGATTGGCATTGATTTAAATAATATTACCCAATCAGAATAAAACAAGTCAGTAAGCACTAAAATAATTCAAGAAAAGATGTAACAGTTGAATAAGAAAATTTAACACGAATGGAAAAATAATAAAGTTAGGAAAGAAAATAAAAATATGCACAAAATTAAAATGCAATGAATGAAAGTAAGCAAATAAATTAAATAAAAATAGAATGGAAGTGAAGAGGGATGAGAAGTTAAAGAGATGAAGAAGAAGTAAGTAAGAAAGAAAGAAGAAAGAAGAAAAGATAGAAGAAATTAGGATTAGAAAAGAAAAGATAAGATAATTGGCGCTGATCTGGATAAGTTGTACGACGCAGGTGACGCGGTCGCGTGGTGTGCGATATTTTCCAGGTGACGCGAACGCGTGGGTCACACGATTGCGTGGCTTGGTTTGTGCGATTGGCGCGAGTGCAGCCTCGCGTACGCACAACTCTCTGTTTTAAATGCATTTTGCCAAAAACCTGGGTGACGCGTTCGCGTGGGTTACGCGATCGCGTGAATGGCCATATTTTAAAAACGACGCAGCCGCGTGGGGCATGCGGTCGCGTGGTAGGGCATGTGCTTCCAGCATCATTCCAGCCCTACTCCACCATAACTTGCTACCATACACCCATTTACATCGATTTTGAAGGGCCACGCGTTCGCGTGGGTGACGCGGACAGGGAGGCTATTTCGCAAACGATGCGAGCGCGTCAGCGACGCGGTCACATGGGCATATTTGTGCCTAAGACACGCCTCCAGCCACGCTTTCATGTGACTCTCTGCTCCTTTTCTCCTTGTTTTGAAAGCACTATTGACGCGGACGCGTCAGCGATGCTTGCGCGTCACGTGCATTTTTCTCTTCTTTTTTCTTCCTTTTTTCTTTTTTTTTATGCAAAATGCAGAATGCAGTATGCAGATGCTAATGCAAACATTATGAATGACACTAATAAAATTAAAATAAAATAAACTAGGAATAAAAGGAAGGATTATACCATGGTAGGTTGTCTCCTACCTAGCACTTTTAATTATTGTCCTTAAGTTGGACATTTGGTGAGCTCCATGTCATGGTGGCTTGTGCTTGAACTCATCTTGAAACTTCCACCAATGCTTGGACTTCCGATAAGCTCTATCAATACCAGGTCAATTTCTCATGCTTTGATGTAGTTATTCACAAGCTTTGAGCTCCCAAATTTGATCCTCATATATTCCCGTATCCCAAATCTTGTTTCTACACCCGTCTTCAAGTGGATCATGATGATTCCATCCGGGTGGTTCAGCCTTAGAATTCTCATTTAGGCACCCACACATCCTCCTACACCCAATTAATTGAGAATTATACCAACCCTTATACTTCAATTTAGAGCATGCAACCATATTGAACCTTGCAGGGCAACTCCTACCACTAACCTTCTCCCGCTTGCTCTTATAGCCACAAAGAGCTCTAAGTTGCCTATCCGTCTCAAGAAAAGCATATTCAAGTGGGCTAATTAAGCTTAGAGATGAGAGATTTAACCACTTGAATGAAGGGATGGATGGTGATGGCTTTGGGAGTGAGGTCTCCAGCAACTTTGGTAAGGTGATTTCCAACTCCATTCCCTTGGGCTCTTCTTTGACAACTTCCACCTATTTGCAAGCTTCTTCAATATCAACCTCTTCCTCTTGGTAGCTTTCTTCCAATTCGATCTCTTCTTCATTGTTCACCAAGGGCATGGGAGGTTGTGCTTTTTCTTCCTTAATCTCCATGTCAAGTCCAATGGGAGAGGATCCTATTGTAGATAAGAATTCATCAATGATTGAATCCATCTCTTGATCATCCCCTTCAAAGTCTTCAACCATGATATGCCTTGGAAGTTGTACACCCTCCTCAACATCAAATTCAAACGTCTTTGAAGGAGGCTCTATAACTTGACTTTCCCATGGAGGTTCCGCATCTCCTAAGTCTTCAACCACTTCTTTCTCTTCAATAATTACGGATTCCTCCAATCGTTCCAATACAAAGTCATGCTCCTTACTGTCCACCGGAGTTTCTAGTGTTTCCTTCATGCTACGTTTTTCATTAGATTGTCCACATGAAGCCATGGGGTTCCTTGAGTGTCCGAACATCGGAAAGGTAATCGATTTATTGCTTGCGCCAGTTGGTGAAGGGTTGCGTGAAATTTTTCCACTATTTTCTTGAGACGATCCTATGATTCTTGTTGCGCTCGGCTATCATAAGTATGACCATAAGGCTCTTGGATTGATGGATATGGACATGGTGCATATGGAGGTGGTGGTTCTTGGGAGTAATTGGATTGGATTTGGGGTGGATATGGGTTAGGGTCATATGGAGGTGAATGGTGGTAGGGGGCTTGTGAGTTTAGTGGTTCATAGCTATGTTGAGGAGGTGGTTTATAGGCGTATGATAGGGCTTGTTGGTAACCACAAGGGGATCCACCATATCTATCATCTTGGTACGCACCTCGGAATGGCTCTTGACCATAATAATTTGGTGGGTGTTGGTTGTCACGAGAAGGTCCACCGTAACTATTGTCTTGGCATGCATTGTAGAGCGGTCGTTGTCCATGGTACCTTGGAAGGTGTTGTTGCCGAAAGGGTTGATCAGATCCTCGTGGCTCCTTCCATCTGTGATTGGTTTGACCTTGATGCATGTTTCTGTTATAGCTTCCATTCCTTTCAACAATATCTGAACCAAACTTAAAGCCAGAGGAGTGAGAATTCATAGTAGCTAAATAAAATAAAAACAAAAAATTTAATGAAAATAAACTCCTAAAACTAGAAACACTGACAACAATATAAAATAAAAATTTGAAAAAGGTTTAAATTTTGAATTTCGAAATTTGAATTTTGAATTTTGGAATTTAAATATTGAATATTGAAATTTGATTTTGAAATAAGATAAGATAAGATTTTGAAAAAGATATGATTTTTGAAAAAGATTTGAATTTTGAAATTTAAAACTAAGATAAGATAAGATGAAAATTTTAAAATAAAAATCTGAATTTTTTTTTATTTTCAAAAAAATCAATTAAAATAAAGAGAAAGATATTTTTGAATTTAATGAGGAAAGAGAAAAACAATAAAATGACACCAAACTTAAAATTTTTAGATCAAAACGAAGAAAACAACCAAGAACAACTTGAAGGTCAAGATGAAAGATGAA
>NC_029789.2:100358094-100381647 GCF_000816755.2 Arachis ipaensis | reverse complement strand
ATGAGGAAAGATAAAATGACACCAAACTTAAAATTTTTAGATCAAAACGAAGAAAACAACCAAGAACAACTTGAAGGTCAAGATGAACACGAAGAACAACTTGAAGATCAAGAAAGAACAAGGAACATTATTTTTGAAAATTTTGAAAACTAAATAAAAACCAATAACCTCTTAATTTACGAAAAAGAAAAAATAAAAACAAAAATAAAAACAAATAAACAAGCAAAAAGCAAATATTTACAATAACCAATAATAAGGCACACGTTTGCAATTCCCCAGCAACGGCGCCATTTTGACGATCGGATTTCTATCGGTAAAGAAATTTTATAAATATAATCGCGTTGTAAGTATAGTTTTTCTAAACCAACAGAGAATCCTTTCGTACAAAAATTTGGTTGTCACAAGTAATAAAACCCAATAAAATTTATAATTGAAGTATTCAAACCTCGGGTCGTCTTCTCAAGGAATTGCAGGGAAGTATGACTTATTATTAGTTATGAAAAGGTAGAATTTTTGTTTTGGGTTTTTGAAATAAAGGAACAAGTAATTTAAATGGCAAGAAAAATAAATTAATAATTTTAAAAACTCTTGGCAAGGTATGAAAACTGGACGTCCTATCCTAGTTATCCTTATCAATTGTGATGAGAATTGGGTTTTGCTCCCACTTTGTTAACCTCTAACTATGAAGGTAAGTTAAGTGGATGAATCAATTTGATTCCTCTGGTCCTAGTCAATTCCTATAGAAAGACTAGCTTTAGAGGGATCCAAATCAATCAGCAAAGATAACAATTATCAATCACAAGGAGTTTAATAACTCAAGTGTCTCCAATTAATCAATTAATTAAAGCCAAGAATATAAAAAGCTAACTAAAATTCATAGATCTGAACTACCTCAAATTACATTAATAAAAGAAATCAAATCTAACATGGAAATTCATAAATTAATTGGAAAACTAAATAAAAGGAACATTGAACCTGGAATGAAGAGAAGTAGCCTAATCATAATAGAAATCCTAAATCCTAAAAATCTAAATCCTAAGAGAGAGGAGAGAGCCTCTCTCTCTAAAAGCTACATCTAAAACTAAAATTATTAATTATGAATGTTGTATGAATTGTTGTTTGATGAATGGATGCATTTCCCCACTTTATAGCCTCTAATCTGTGTTTTCTGGGCCGAGAACTGGGTTAGAAACAGCCCAGAATTCACTGGTTTCGAATTCAAACACGCTAATTTTCGCAGAAGTGACGCGTCCGCATGATGTACGTGTTCGCGTCACTTATCCTCAGGGTAACTATAGCAAATTATATATCATTTCGAAGCCCCGGATGAGCAGATATTTTATACGCTTTTCGCCATCATTTACATATAGTTTTTAGCATGTTTTATTTGAGTTTTATTACATTTTCATAGGTTTTAATGTAAAATTCACATTTTTTATTCTACTTTGAGTTTGTGTATTTTTATGCAATTTCAGGTATTTTCTGGCTAAACTTGAGGAGCTGGAGCAAAAGTCTAATTCAGAGGCAGAGAAAGCACTGCAGATGCTGTCAGGATCTGACCTCCTTGCAATCGAAAGAGCTTTTCTAGAGCTCCAGAATTCCAAATTGAGCGTTCACAATGGCTATCGAAAGCTACTATCCAGGGCTTTCTAGAAATATATAATAGTCTATGCTTTGCTTCAGAATTGAAGGCCTAAAACTGGCGTTCAACGCCATCCATCTACGCCAGTCCAGGCATCCAACGCCCACAGAGGAGTGGCCAGCATCCAACCTCCATAAAGGTGTCCCTAGCCTACGTTCAATGCCCTAGAGCCCTCCTAGCACGTGGCTTACTATTTTGCTCTGCCCAAACACTCACCAAGTAGGCCCCGGAAGTGGATTTTTGCACTGAAAGACTGTTTTACCCATCTTATGTAATCTTTAGTTATTAGTCTAGTATTTATTCGAGAATTTAGATACTTTTCACAGACTTTTGACACTTTACACGTTTTACATTGTATTTTCTATCATTATGAGTCTCTAAACCTCTTAGGTTGAGGGGAGGAGCTCTGTTGAGTTTTATTGATTAATAAAAGTGTTCATACCCTGAGTCGAGTTGTCCAACCCGGGATGTTTAGCGACAAGTCAACTGACCCCTTCAGGTCAGACTATCCGACCTCTTCTCAAAGAGCTCGGCCAAATCACCAGAAAAGTCCAATAAAGGCCCGAACAGAGGAACATGACCCAAATCCAAAGGCAGCCCAAGCCTATAAAGATAAGGGCGGTTCCCTTGAAGATAAGATGACCTCACCCAAAAGATAAGATAAGATAAGATAACTATCTTATCTCTAGAAAGGTCACTCTACAAACATTATAAATACACTGGTGCACCCAGGTATAACTCATACTCTGATTCTACTAAAAACCTGCTTGATACCCTTGCTAACTTAAGCATCGGAGTCCCTTGCAGGTACCACCACCCTCCGGTGACAAAGGATCAGCAGCATAGCCGATCCAATAAGTCAGACACGACAGCTCCGGCCGCCACCCACCAACCGGACATGTCATCTCCGACCAGCACAGAAGATCTCGTCCGAGATCAACCTACAGTTTCAGGTAACCCTCAAAACATTGGCGCCGTTGCCGGGGACCTGGAAGTCATCCCATCACCATGGCGGACAACCTTGACAACGACTATGACTCTGATCTAGAAGATAGAACGCCGCAAAAAAATACGGATACTACATCAAAAGATACTCCTCAACCTAATAAAGACAAGAATTCGCCAAACACGGAGGCCCTGGAGGCACTTCAAGACCGCCTAAAAATTTTGAAAAAGAGGTGGAGCATCAACGATAAGCTGAGAGAGACCTACGAGGGAAAGTTAGGCGATGCTGCGAGTTAGAGGACAAACTCCTAAAACTCGAAGCAGATCTCAAGGCCAAAAATACTCGATCCAGTCACGAAGATGGCTCCCGTAAGGACCAAGACCCATTCACCAAAGAGATCATGAGGACCAAAATCCCAAAGGACTTCAAACTTTCCGACATGACTCTATACGATGGCACAGCAGATCCTAGCCATCATCTCAGTAATTTTAGAAGTAGAATGTACCTCACCGACGCCTCAGATGCAGTTCGCTGCAAAGCCTTCCCAACTACTTTAACAAAGACAGTAATTAAATGGTTCGACAATCTACCCCCTAGGTCCATCTTAAGCTTCGATGACTTAGCCAAGAAGTTTCTGGCCAGATTCTCCATCCAAAAAGACAAAGCTAAGCACGCCCCAAGTCTATTAGGAATCAAGCAAGGAGATCGGGAAAGTCTCCGCAGCTACATGGAAAGATTCAACAAAGCATGCTTGGACATACAAAGTCTACCAACAGAGGCCGCCATTATGGGTCTCATTAATGGCTTGCGAAAGGGACCTTTTAGCCACTCTTTATCAAAAAAGCATCCCACATCTCTGAACGAAGTGCAAGAACGGGCAGAGAAGTACAACAACATGGAAGAAAATTCTCGACTAGGAGAGACCTCAAAATCTGGATTCTCCTACTCCTCCCGAGATAAGGACAAAGAATCCAAGAAAAAGGAAGATCAACATGGGGAAGAGATAAAAAAATACCACAATTACACCCCTCTTCGGGTGTCCCTTGTGGATGTCTACAGAGATGTTTGCCATATTGAAAAAATATCCCCAGCTCGACCACTCAAAAGCAAAAAAGGAGGAGGAAATCAGACTGAATATTGTGAATACAATCGAATCTATGGACATTCCACCAACGAATGCTTCGACTTAAAAAATGTCATAGAAAAATTGGTAAGAGAAGGGAAATTAGATCGGTACTTAGCCAGCCGAGTCGATGAGCAAAGAAAAAGAAGATGGGATGAAGACATCGGACGAACTGAGCGACCACCTCATACACCAGAGAGACACGTCCACATGATACACGGAGGATTTGCGGGAGGAGGGATCTCCAAAGCATCTCGCAAAAGATATCTTAAAGAAGTATATCATGTCGAGGGAAAAGAGGAAACACCCGACATCCCCACAATTACTTTTACTAAAGAGGACGCAACTGGCATCATCTCAGGACACGACGATCCCATGGTCATCACCATCATATTGGCCAACGCAAATCTCCACCGTACACTGGTAGACCAGGGAAGCTCTGCCGACATCTTGTTCAAAACTGCCTTCGACAAACTCGGCTTGGAAGAAAAAGAACTTAGAGCGTATCCGAACAGCCTGTTCAGGCTGGGGGACACCCCAATCTAACCACTAGGGTACATCTCACTTCACACGACCTTTGGGAAAAGAAACCAGTCAAGAACGCTCAAAATAGACTACATCGTGGTCGACATGAGTTCAGCCTACAATGCCTTAATAGGTCGGACAACATTAAATCAGCTCGGCGCAGTAGTCTTGACTCCAAGTCTATGCATGAAGTTCCCAACCATAGAAGTAATAGCTACAATAAAAGCAGACCAGAAGATGGCGCGCCGCTGTTATAATGAAAGTCTAAACCTCAGAGGCAAAAGAGAAGAATTCCACACCATCGAGCTCGGTGGAGTTCGAGGGCAGGAAGAACTCCGTCCACAACCCGAAGGCAAAGTAGAAAAGGTCAAGATCGGAGATGTCCTAGAAAAAACAACCAGTATCGGCACGATCCCAAAAAGAGACATAAAAGAATCACTCGTACAGTTCCTACGAGATAATGTCGATCTCTTTGCATGGAAGGCCGCAGACATACCGGGCATAGACCCTAAGTTAATGTGCCACAAGCTGGCAGTTTACCCAGGATCTCGGCCAGTATAGTAGAGACGTAGAAACCTCAGGCCAAAACGATCTCAAGCTGTGGAAGAGCAGGTACAAGCTCTACTGGAGGCAGGATTCATAAGAGAAGTCAAATACCCACTATGGCTAGCTAACGTCGTCTTGGTGAAAAAAATCAAATGGGAAGTGGCGGATGTGCACAGACTACACTGATCTCAACAAAGCCTGCCCAAAAGACCCTTATCCACTTCCAGGTATCAACTCTTTGGTGGATGCCTCCTCTGGATACAAATACCTCTCGTTTATGGACGCCTATTCGAGATACAACCAAATCCCGATGTACCTACCTGATCAAGAAAAAACCTCATTCTTAACCCCGAAAGCAAACTAATGCTACATCGTCATGCCATTCAGACTCAAAAACACAGGAGCGACTTATCAAAGATTAATGAATAAGGTCTTCGCAAACCAGATCGGGAAAGTCATGGAAGTCTACGTGGACGACATGTTAATAAAGACACAAAGTGAGGAGTCGTTACTGTCCGACCTCACCCAAGTATTCGACACTGTAAGAAGGCATGGCATGCGACTCAACCCTGCAAAATGCACCTTCGCAGTAGAAGCCGGCAAATTCTTGGGTTTTATGCTCACACAAAGGGAATTGAAGCAAATCCGGATAAATGCAAGGCTATACTCGATATGAAGAGTCCAACCTGTATCAAAGAGGTACAATAACTCAACGGAAGACTGGTAGCCTTGTCCAAATTCCTAGCCGGATCGGCAATAAGATCCCTACCCTTCTACGCCACTCTAAGGAAGGAAAAGAGATTCGAATGGACAACAGAGTGCGAGCAAGCCTTCCAATATTTTAAAAGATTCCTAGTACAACCACCTATCCTAACTCAGCCACGGGAAGGACAACCACTTGTATTGTACCTCGAAGTAGAAAATTGGGCAGTAGCCTCAGCACTGGTCTGAGAAGATGACAGTGGACAACAACCTATATACTTCATCAGCAAAGCACTACCAGGGTCCGAATTGAACTATCAAAAGATTGAAAAATTCGCTTATACTCTCATACTAACATCTCGATGACTTCGCCCATATTTCCAAGCCCACATCATCGAGGTTCGGACCAACCAGCCCATAAAAAGAATTCTGCAGAAAACAGATCTAGTAGGAAGAATTTTGTAATGGGCAGTCGAGTTGTCTGAATTCAACCTTCAATATGAAGCTCGGACAGCCATAAAATCACAATATTTGGCTGACTTCATTGCAGAGTTCACAGACACCCCAGAAATACCTACAGAGTGGAATCTCTACGTAGACAGTTCCTCAAACAAAACTGGAAGTGGTGCAGACGTGATAATTGAAAGCAACCAGGGAACACAAATCGAACTTTCCCTCAAATTCAGGTTCCCTGCCTCAAACAACCAAGCTGGGTATGAGGCACTACTAGCTGGTTTGAAGCTGGATAAGGAGGTTGGAGCTCAAAAGCTTATCATCTTCAGTGACTCACAAGTAGTCACCTCACAAATAGCAGGGAGTTACCAAGCCAAGGATCCCACCATGAAAAATTACTTGGACAAAACCAAGGAACAACTTGGACAACTCGGGGAATATGAGGTCCGCCACATACCCCGGGAACAGAATGCTCGAGCTGATGCACTCTCAAAACTAGCCAGCACCAAACCAGGGGGCAACAATAGAAGCCTCATCCAAGAGATGCTGCAGAACCCGTCAATCTCGGAAGAAGAAAAGGTCCTAGCCATAACAGGTCAAGATCAAGGATGGATGACTCCCATAATTAATTACCTCAAAACAGAAACACTCCCTACAGATAAGAAGGAGGCAAAGAGGTTAAAAAAGGAAAGCACAACACTTACCATCATAACTAATACTCTATACAAGAGAGGGATTTTAACACCACTATTAAAATGCGTGCCGACTTCCAACACAAAGAAAGTTTTAGAAGAAGTACACAGTGGCATCTGTGCAACCATCTCGGAGCACAGGCACTTACCAAAAAAGTACTCCGGGCCAGATTTTTTTGGCCGACTTTACAAAAACAAGCAACAGAATTCGTGAAGACATGTCCACCATATCAGAAACATGCCAACTTTCACGTCGCCCCGCCAGAGGAACTCATCAGCGTAACCTTACCCTGGCCATTCGCAAAATGGGGACTCAATCTTCTCGGACCCTTCCCTCAAGGATCGGGACAAGTCAAATTCCTCATAGTGGGGATAGACTATTTCACAAAATGGATCGAGACGGAACCCCTAGCTAATGCCACTGCTCAAAAAAGTTGAAAATTCCTATATAGAAATATTGTCACAAGGTTTGGGGTTCCATACTCTATAACCACAGACAATGGCACTCAATTTACAGATGCAGGGTTCAGAAAGTTGGTGGCCAATCTGAACATAAAACACCAATTCACATCCGTAGAACACCCAGGCCAATGGACAAGCAGAAGTTGCTAACAAAGTCATATTAGCCGGGCTAAAATGGAGATTACAGAATGCAAAGGGAGCCTGGGCCGAAGAGCTCCCACAAGTCCTATGGGCATATAGGACAACTCCATACTTCACCACAAAGGAATCACCTTTCCGATTAGCTTACGGAATGGAGGCAATGATCCCAGTGGAGTTCGAAGAAGGGTCGCCCAGAGTGATCCACTATAGTGAAGAGGCCAACTCCCAACTTCAAAGGGAAGAACTTGACCTACTTCCAGAAATCTGAGAAAGAGCTCGGATTAGGGAAGAGGCATTAAAACGTCGAATGGCTTCAAGATACAATCAAAAGGTAGTGCCGTGAGGTCTTGCCGAGAATGACCTCATCCTAATCTGAAATGATATCGGAACAACTCGACCTGGAGAAGGAAAGCTGGCAGCAAACTGGAAAGGACCATACCGAGTCATAGAAGTACTTGGAAAGGGGTACTACAGACTGCCCGAACTCGAAGGGCGAGAGCTTCCTAGGTCATGGCACACCTGTAACCTACGAAGGTATTATAGTTAAAGGTAATAAGGATCTTAGGATAAGGTGCACTCTTTTTCCTGAAAAGGTTTTTTAATGAGGCACCAAGCCAAGATTCATGAAATACCTAACTTAGAGGAGTAAAACTCCCACGTGTATATATTTGCATATTTTTTGTTTTGAAATAAAGTTTTTCAAGATTTGCTACAAATTCTTTATCAAGAAGCATTAATCTGAAACGCAAAAAATTCATCGCCCGATTATAAAGCTACAGATCGGCAGAAAGTGAAAGTTAAATTCACTGCACGATCACGACAAAGACCAACAAAGATAAAAACCAAATTCATCAGAAGGTCGACCAACGGGGATCAAACCCAATTTCTACGAAATCGGAAAAGATGAAAAATGGGTTGCTAAAAAATAACTTAAAAGACAGGACAATGTATAGAAGTTGGACCAGTCGATCACAATAACCAAAGTTATAAAAAGTAAATCCCTGGAAAGAGGCCTGGCCAGCCCTAAAAAAAGAGGATTGCTAGAAATAATTTAGAAGGGACCGACGTAAAGAAAGTCGGCCCAAAACCAAAAAGTTATAAAAAGTAATCCCTAAAAGAGACCTGACAAAGGTCCAAAAAAGAGGATTGCTAGAAATAACTTAGAAGAGATCGACGTAAAGAAGTCGGCCAAAAACCAAAAAGTTATAAAAAGTAATCCCTAAAAGAGACCTGACAAAGGTCCAAGAAAGAGGATTACTAGAAATAACTTAGAAGGGACCGACGTAAAGAAGTCGGCCCAAAACCAAAAAGTTATAAAAAGTAATCCCTAAAAAGTAATCCCTAAAAGAGACCTGACAAAGGTCCAAAAAGAGGATTCCTAGAAATAACTTAGAAGGGACCGACATGATGAAATCGGCCCCCCACAAGACAAAATTATAAAAGAAATCCACAAAAAAGATCAGACAAAAAGATCCAAAAATGGATTACTAGAGATAACTTAGAAGGGACCGATATGATGAAGTCGACCCGACCAAGATGCCAAAAATTAAAGGTAAATCCATGGAAGAGACCTGTTCCGAGGGTTACCTGAAACTAGAGGTTGATCTCGGATGAGATCTTTCGTACTGGTCGGAGATGACGTGTCCGGCTAGCTGGTGGCGGCCGGAGCTGTTGCTCCCGACTTGTTGGACTAGCTGCACTGCTGATCCTTGGCCATCGGAGGGTGGGGGTTACTGCAAGAGACTCCGATGCTTAAGTTAGCACGGGTATTAAGCAGGTTTTATGTAGAATCAGAGTATGAGTTATACCTGGGTGCTCCAGTGTATTTATAGTAGATGGGGCTGACCTTTCTGATAAGATAAGTTAGTTATCTTATCTTATCTTTATCTTATTTTGGGTGAAGTCAGCTTATCTTCAGGGGAACCGCCTTTATCTCTATAGGCTTGGATTACCTTTGGTTTTGGGTTGTGTTCCTCTATTTGGGCCCTCTATCGGGCTCTCCTGTCGTTTTGGCCGAGTTCTTTAAGAAGAAGTCGGTCCGCTTGACCTGAAGAGGTCGGTCGCTTTGTCGTTTAATCATCCCAGGTCGGATAGCTTGACCCAGGGTATGAACAGTGCCCCTGCTTGAGCTCGGTCTTCTTTGTCGAGGTCGAGTCCTTAACTTCGGTCCTTCTTGTAACGAAGCCGAACTCAAGCATTTTGTCGACTCCTTTTTGTAGCAGCTTTTGAATGTAGAAAGTTTTTCCTCTATAAGCAAGCGGTTTTAATATCCGCATTTAATTGGCATTTAATTGCCCCGTTTCCCCTAACTTCTCTATTTTTGAATTTTGCATTCAAGAAACGGTTTCTCTCCTTCGCCCTTTTCGTAACTTCTTTCGCACTTATTCATTTCCTTTCACCCTCATTTCACCTTTTCTTGCGACGTCGCTTGGTGATTTTCTGAAGCTTCCGTTTTCGCCTGGAGTTTTGTAGTTTCGTGTTTCTCTCTGTGATACTGCTTGTGCTTTTTTGCTCGTGAGAAGGCAATTCCAGATTTCGTCTTCCATCCTTAATTTCCCTGAAGCTTTGCTACTTTTTCTGGGTTTGTACTAGCTTTCCTGCTTCTTTCATAGCTTCGTCTTCAATTTTTTAGTGAAGCTTTGATTTTGCATGTTTGAAATTTTGGATCTTTTTCGTGGTCTTGTATTTGCTTGTCACTATAATGTGTTTTCTCTGACTTCCTTTTACGCATTCTCTTGGCATTTCCGTCGAGGCTTTCTAGGGTTTTGTTGTTGCTTCTGGTTGTTTCCTGTCTGATATCGATAGCGAATCTATATCTGTTCCTCGCTTTGTTTGGAGATTTCCTTTTGATTCTATCAAAGTTTGCATTTTTGATGATTTCTACTTGGCGTGTTCGATGTTAGTGCTTTCTCTTTGCTGATGATTTTTTGCTTGATTTCGAAAAAATTTGCGCCTTTGCTGTTTTTTCGCTGATAAACTGTAGGGGGTGGACCTTTTGCATTTTTTTCTTCCTTTGTTTTCTTTCTGGATTTTATTTTGATGAGTGCCGGGATGTAGGTTGTAGAAATAATTTAAAGACCTTGCTTTGTTTACTGCCTCCAAGGGATGCCCCAAGACCTTTGTCTTGAGTCTTGGGGTTTTCCCTTTTTGTTTATCCGCCCGTCGAGGTGTTTTGCCCTCTATCCGAGATGTTTTTAAGTAATCCATTCTTCTTTTCTTTTTGTAGGATTTAGTTGACCTCATGTCTTCCCGAAATAACATTGTAGAGATGCCTTCCCAGGTTCCCGCGGGTATGGCCGATTGGGTGGACTCTATGGTTCTCATGTGTGTCTCGCTGGTTGATTCTGAATTTTGTGCTCAGCTTAGGCAGTTTCATAGTGTCTGTAGTAATTCTGGTGATGAGAAGAACTATGAACTTGTCTCTCCCTCTTCTGACGAGAGAGTATGCTTTTCAACTCGGGTTGTTGATGGTCGCCCTTTCTTTTATGCTTATGATTTTTTCTTTGGTCAGCTGGGTATCACCCTTCCTTTTACCAAATTTGAAACCGACCTGTTATGGTCTTGTAATGTTGCCTCTTCTCAACTTCACCCCAATTCCTGGGGTTTTATTAAAATTTTCCAATTGTTGTGCAATGGTTTTGGTATTCCTGCTTCCCAATCTCTCTTTTTCTATCTTTTTGTCTTGACTAAGCCCGGTGTGGTAAAAAAGAAGTCAGCTTGGGTCTCCTTTAGTTCTACCCAGGGAAAGAAGGTTTTTTCCATGTTTGACGAGTCGTTCCGTCATTTTAAAAACTACTTCTTCAAGGTCCGAGCTGTTGAAGGAGCTCGGCCCTTTTTTCTGGATGAAAATGACGAACCTGCTTTTCCTTTGGAATGGCAAAAAGACGTGAGGGTCTCCAGGTATTCGTGGGAGATGTTGGATGATGTTGAGGGAGCCTTTGTGACTATCCTGGAAGAACGCTGGGTTCAACCTCCCCATCTCGATACAAAGAAATTTCTAACCAATCCTTCTCTTCTTCAAACTGAACTGGGTATCTTTGTGTTTTCTTTATTATCCGTGTATGTTGCTTGTAGCTGTCTTTCCGACTTGTCCGACTTGTAACTGATTTTCAGTTTTATTTGCAAAAGCAATGAAGAATAGTAAATCCATGAAAGCTTTTAAGAGGGCGACTGCTGCCAGAAATGTTGCTGCCAAGGCGGCTGGGGAGGGATCCTCCCAAGTGCGCGAGAAGCCATCAGTGCAGAGTTCCGCCGGGGTGAAGAAGGTGATCCCTACACCCCGAGTTTGTTTGGTAGATCCTCACGTCACCTCTGCTGCTCCTTCTGTTACTCCTCCCAATAAAAAACAAAAGACTGCTGAGCCCTTTGACCTCGATGCTCCTTATTTTAATGCTATTGAATTCGTGGATCAACAAATCGGTCCTTACGGCGCTCTCTCCATGGATGATGTGTCCATCCTCCATCACTTGGAGTTTATGGCCCGAAATCATGTGAAGATGGTGTATATGTCGGCTGCCATATATCAGACTGCTCAGAATCTCCCTCTCCACGCTACTAAGGCGTTTATGGAGGAGGCGAAACAAGAGTTTGATCGGATGAAGGAGTTAAAGGAGGAGCTTGAGACGAAGGTAGCCAAGCTGGAGAAGGTCTTGAAGAATGAGGAGGCGAGTTCTCAGTCATTGGCGGCTTCTTTGAGGTTGGCTGAGGACGCAGTCCTGATGCACAAGGAGAGTTACCTTTCATCTTATCGGGAGGTGATGCGCCTGAGGGGGGAGCTTGACAGTGTTCGGGAAGATTATGCTGAGCTCCAAAGTCATCTCGTTGGCAGCGTGACTGCTGCTTATGAGAACTTGAGGGAGCAAGTTCAGGTCATTGCTCCCGAGGCCGACCTCACCCTTTTTAGCCTGGATAATGTAGTCAGGGATGGCAAGATTGTCCCTAATGATGAGGGTGATGATGATGATGTTGTTCCTCCCCCTGTGTCCTCTACCAAAGTGCCGACCTCTTCCGTTCCCCCTGCTGTGCCCGACTCGGATTGCCAGATCCTGAATCAGGAGGATGGAATTGTGGATACTGTGCCGCTCCAGACTCGTCCTCCTTCTCCTTGTCCTGATGCTGCCAAGAAGGCTCCTGATGCTTGCTGATCTCTTTCCTGGGAATTTGTGTAGTTGGCCCGGCTTGTGGGCTTTTTAAAAATTTTTTATTTATTTACTGACACTTCCTAGTTGCTTTTCTAGCAACTTTTATTCTGACAAACAAAAAGGGTGGCTCGCCATCCTTAGATTTTGCTGGCCTTCGAGGCTTTTGAAACTTTTGTAGATTTTATATAATGCCTTTTGATTTGACATTTTTCTGTTTTCTGCTGATGTGTGATATCTTGCGGCTCGACCTCCTTGGGTTATTTTGTTGTTTGTAGCTTGAATCCTTTGAGGTTACGATTTGTGGGGTCCAACTTGTTTCTCGGTTTTCCGTATTTGTGACCGGTTCCTTTGCGTTGGTCCCTTTCTAAGTTATTATTGTAATCCTCTCTTTCAGAGATTACTTTTATAACTTGTTTGTAGGAGATTGACTTCGTCAGGTTGATCTATTTTTAAGTTATTTTTGTAATCCTCTTTCTTGGACCTTTGTCAGGTCTCTTTCAGGGATTATTTTGAAAACTTTTCAGTAGTAGGAGTCCGACTTGGTTATGTCGGTCTCCCTTAAGTTATTTTTTGTAGTCATCTTTCTTGGATCTTTGTCAGATCTCTTTCAGGGACTACTTTGATAACTTTTCAGTAGTAGGAGTTCGACTTGATTATGTCGGTCTCCCTTAAGTTATTTTTTGTAGTCCTCTTTCTTGGATCTTTGTCAGATCTCTTTCAGGGACTACTTTGATAACTTTTCAGTAGTAGGAGTGCAACTTGGTTATGTCGGTCTCCCTTAAGTTATTTTTTGTAGTCCTCTTTCTTGGATCTTTGTCAGATCTCTTTCAAGGACTTCTTTGATAACTTTTCGTTTTGGGCTGACTTTGTTATGTCGGGCCCTTCTAAGTTAAAGTAATCCTCTTTAATAGGGTTGGCCAGACCTCTTTTCAGGGTTTACTTATAACTTGGTTTGACTTGGTTTGACTTCTCAATGTTCGACCAGTCTTTAAGTTATTATTTTAGCGATCCGTAAGACCTCGTCAGGTTCTTTTTTAGATCACTTTCGATAACTTCTTACATTATTCTGTGTTCATCTTTGCCGATTTGTAGAAAGTGGTTGTCATCTCTAGATCGTCCTTTGGGTGAATCGCGTTTTCACCTTTATCGGACGGTTGTCTTTATCGTGATCGTGCAGTGAAATTCTTTTTCACTTTCTGCCGATCTGTTGCTTTATAATCGGACGATGAATGCTTCAGATTAATGCGTCTTGAAATCTTTGTAGAATATCTAAAATATATTTTATTTAAAGGAACAGTGCAAATAGATACATATGGGATTGTCTGAGTCTCAACTTGGTGCCTCATTAAAAAACCTTTTTAGGAAAAAGAGTGCATCCAATGATGAGATCTTTTATCTCTTCTTAACTGTAGTACCTTCTTAGGTTACAAGCGTGCCACGACCTGGGAAGCTCTCGTCCATCGAGTTCAGACAGTCTGTAGTAGCCCTTTCCAAGTACTTCTACAACTCGGTAGGGTCCTTTCCAGTTTGCTGCCAGCTTTCCTTCTCCTGGTCGAGTTGTTCCGATATCATTTCGGATTAGGATGAGATCATTCTCTGCAAAACTTCTCGGCACTACCTTTTGATTATATCTGGAAGCCATTCGGCGCTTTAGAGCTTCTTCCCTGATCCGAGCTCTTTCCCAGAGTTCGGGTAGCAAGTCGAGCTCTTCTCTCTGAAGTTGGGAGTTTGCTCCCTCATTGTAGTGAACTACTCTGGGTGACCCTTCCTCAATTTCTACTTGAATCATCACCTCTATTCCGTATGCTAATCGGAAGGGGGATTCCTTCGTGGTGGAATGTGGCGTTGTTTGATATGCCCATAGGACCTGTGGAAGCTCTTCTGCCCAGGCTCCCTTTGCATCTTGTAATCTCCGTTTTAATCCGGCCAGTATGACTTTGTTAGCAGCTTCGGCCTATCCGTTGGCTTGTGGATGTTCAACGGAGGTGTACTGGTGCTTTATATTCAAGTCGGCTACTAGTTTTCTGAAGTCTACATCTGTGAATTGAGTGCCATTGTCTGTGGTTATTGAATATGGAACCCCGAATCTCGTGACAATGTTTCTATATAAGAATTTCCGGCTTCTTTGAGCGGTGGCATTGGCTAGGGGCTATGCCTCGATCCACTTTGTAAAGTAATCTACCCCTACTATAAGGAATTTAACTTGTCCTGATCCCTGTGGGAAGGGGCCGAGAAGATCGAGTCCCCATTTTGCAAACGGCCAAAGCGAGGTCACGCTGATAAGCTCTTCTGGCGAGGCGATGTGAAAGTTGGCATGTTTCTGATATGGTGGGCATGTCTTTACAAATTCTGTGGCTTCTTTCTGTAGAGTTGGCCAATAAAATCCCGCCCGGAGTACTTTTTTGGCGAGAGCTCGTGCTCCGAGATGATTGCCACAAATACCGCCGTGTATTTCTTCTAGCACTTCCTTTGTGTTGGAGGTTGGCACGCATTTTAGTAAAGGTGTTGAGATTCCTCTTTTGTACAGGATGTTGTTTATGATGGTGTAGTACTGTGCCTCCCTTTTTAACCTCTTTGCCTCCTTTTCTTCTGTGGAGAGCGTTCCTGTTTTGAGGTAGTTGGCTATAGGGGTCATCCATCCTTGGTCCTGACTTGTTATAGTCAGGACTTTTTCATCTTCCGAGATTGACGGGTTCTGCAACATTTCCTGGATGAGGCTTCTATTGTTACCCCCTGGTTTGGTGCTGGCTAGTTTTGAGAGTGCATTGGCTCGGGCATTTTGTTCGCGGGGTATGTGGCAGATCTTATACTCCCCGATTTCTCCGAGCTGTTCTTTGGTTTTATCCAAATACTTTTTCATGGTGGGATCTTTGGCTTGGTAGCTCCCTGTTATTTGTGATGTAACCACTTGTGAATCGCTGTAGATGTTGAGTTTTTGAGCTCCGACCTCTTTAGCCAGCTTCAAACCAGCTAATAATGCTTCATATTCCGCCTGGTTGTTTGAGGCTGGGAACCCGAACATGAGGGAGAGCTCAACTTGGGTTCCTTGGTTGCTTTCTATTATCATGCCTGCACCGCTTCCAGTTTTATTTGAAGAACCATCCACGTAAAGGTTCCATTCTGTGGGGGTTTCTAGGGCATCTGTGAATTCTGTGATAAAGTCGGCCAGATATTGTGATTTGATTGCCGTCCGAGCTTCATATTGGAGATCAAACTCTGACAACTCGACTACCCATTGTAGAATTCTGCCTGCTAGATCTGTTTTCTGCAATATTCCTTTTATGGGCTGGTTAGATTGAAGCTTAATGGTGTGAGCCTGGAAGTACGGGCGGAGTCGTCGAGATGTTAGGATAAGAGTGTAGGCAAATTTTTCTATTTTCTGATAGTTCAGCTCGGATCTCTGTAGTGCCTTGCTAATGAAGTAGATAGGTTGTTGCCCATTTTCGTCTTCTCTGACTAGTGCCGAGGCTATTGCCCGGTTCCCTATTGCGAGATACAATATGAGCGGTTCTCCTTCTCGTGGTCGGAATAGGATAGGTGGCCGTCCTAAGAACTCCTTGAAGTCTTGGAAGGCTTGCTCACATTCTGTCGTCCATTCGAACTATTTTCCCTTTCTTAACGTAGCATAGAAGGGGAGAGATTTTATCGCAGCTCCTGCTAAGAATCGGGATAGGGCGGCCAATCTCCCGTTGAGTTGTTGTACTTCTTTGACACAGGTTGGGCTCTTCATGTTGAGTATGGCTTGACATTTGTCTGGATTTGCTTCAGTTCCCCTTTGTTTGAGCATGAAACCTATGATTTTGCCTGCTTCTACTGCGAAGGTACATTTTGTGGGATTGAGTCACATGTTGTGCTTCCTTATGGTGTCGAACACATGAGCCAGGTCGGATAATAATGTATCTTCGCTCTGTGTCTTTATCAACATGTTGTCCAAATAAACTTCCATGATTTTTATGATGTGATCTGAGAAGACTTTATTCATTAGCCTTTGATAAGTAGCTCTTGCGTTCTTGAGACCGAAAGGCATCACGATGTAGCAGTAGTTTGTCTTTGGTGTTAAGAACGAGGTCTTTTCCTGATCTGGTGGATACATGGGGATTTGGTTGTATCCCGAGTATGCGTCCATAAATGAGAGGTATCTGTATCCGGAGGAAGCATCTACCAGAGCGTCGATGCTTGGGAGTGGGTATGGATCTTTTGGGCAGGCTTTGTTGAGATCAGTGTAATCGGTGCACATTCGCCACTTCCCATTTGATTTTTCACCAAGACGACGTTAGCTAGCCATAGTGGGTACTTGACTTCTCTTATAAATCCTGCCTCCAGTAGTGCTTGTATTTGTTCTTCCACATCTTTGGATCGTTCTGGCCCGAGTTTCTTTCATTTCTGCTGCACCGGCCAAGATCCTGGGTAGACCGCCAACTTGTGGCACATTAGCTTAGGGTCTATGCCTGGCATGTCTGCGGCTTTCCATGCGAAGAGATCGACATTATCTCGTAAGAATTGTATCAGTAATTCTTTTGAGTGTCCTCTTAGGATCGTGCCAATATTGGTCATTTTGTCCGAGGTGTCTCCAATTTGAATCTTCTCTATCTCGCCTTCTGGTTGTGGACGGAGTTCTTCTCGTTGCTGGGCTCCACCCATTTCAATTGTATGAAACTCTTCTCCTTTGCCTCTGAGGTTTAGGCTTTCGTTATAACAGCGACGTGCCATCTTTTGGTCAGCTTTTATCGTGGCTATCCCTTTCGGAGTTGGGAATTTCATACATAGGTGTGGGGTCGAGACTATTGCGCCGAGTTGGTTGAGTGTTGTCCGACCTATAAGAGCATTGTAAGCTGAACGATGCGTCTTCCTTAGTGAATGTTATCGCTTGGATGTTGAACGCTTCTTCCTCTCCTTCGACATGATATATTTCTTTGAGATATCTTTTGCGAGAGGATTTGGAGATCCCTCCTGCTGCGAATCCGCCATGTATCATGTGGACATGTCTTTCTGGTGTCCGAGGTGATCGTTCAGTTCATCCGTCATCCTCGTCCCTTCGTCTTTTTCTTTGGTCATCATCTCGGGTAGCCAGAAATCGATCTAATCTTCCTTCTCTCACTAATTTTTCTATGATATTCTTTAAGTCGAAGCACTCGTTGGTGGAGTGCCCTCGAACTCGATGGTATTCACAATATTCCTTCCGGTTTCCCTCCCCTTTTGCCTTTGAGTGGTCGCGCTGGGGGGATTTTCTCTGTGTGGCAGACTTCTTTGTATACGTCGACCAGGGATGCCCTGAGAGGGGTGTAATTATGGTACTTTTTGATTTTCTCCCCCTGTCGATCTTCTTTCTTTTTGGATTCCTTGTCTTTATCTCGGTAGGTGTTCCCAGATTTTGAGGATTCTCCCAACCGAGTGTTTTCTTCCATGTTGATGTATTTTTCTGCTCGCTCATGTACTTCGTCTAATGAGGTAGGGTACTTCTTTGATATAGATTGGCTAAATGGTCCCTCTCGTAGGCCATTGATGAGTCCCTTGATGGCGGCCTCTATTGGTAAGCTTTGTATGTCCATGCATGTTTTGTTGAATCTTTCCATGTAGTTACGGAGGCTCTCCCGATCTCCTTGCTTGATCCCTAGTAGACTGGGGGCGTGCTTGGCTTTATCTTTCTGGATGGAGAATCGGGCCAGGAACTTTTTGGCCAGGTCGTCAAAGTTTGAGATGGACTTTGGAGGTAAGTTGTCGAACCATCGGATTGCTGTCTTCGTGAGAGTTATTGGGAAAGCTTTGCAGCGAATGGCGTCTGAGGCGTCGGTAAGGTACATTCTGCTTCTGAAATTACTGAGATGGTGGTTGGGATCTGTGGTACCGTCATATAAAGTCATATCTGGGAGTTTAAAGTCCTTTGAGATTTTGGTTTTCATAATCTCCCTGGTAAATGGATCCTGTTCTTTACGTGAGCTTTCCTCAGGAGTGATCCAAGGCGCCTTCGATTTGAGATCGGCTTCTAATTGCTGTAATTTTTCTTTCAACTCTCGACGTCGCCGTACCTCTCTTTGTAGATCCTTTCCGATTTCTCGTTGTTGTTGGGTTTCTTTTTCAAGTTTTTTCAAGCGATCTTGAAGAGCTTCTATTGCTCCCGGTTTAGATGTATTTTTGTCTCCATTGGATTCTGGGGTGTCTTCTAGTGGGGTGTCCGCATTTTTGTGCGGCGTTCTATTTTCTAGATCTGAATCGTGGTCGTTGTCACGGTTATCCGTCATGGTGATGGGATGACTTCCAGGTTCCCCGACAACGGCGCCAATGTTCCGAGGGTTACCTGAAACTGGAGGTCGATCTCGGATGAGATCTTTCGTACTGGTCAGAGATGACGTGTCCGGCTAGCTGGTGACGGCCGGAGCTGTTGTGCCCGACTTGTTGGACTAGCTGCACTGCTGATCCTTGGCCACCGGAGGGTGGGGGGTACCTGCAAGAGACTCCGATGCTTAAGTTAGCACGGGTATTAAGCAGGTTTTATGTAGAATCAGAGTATGAGTTATACCTGGGTGCTCCAGTGTATTTATAGTAGATGGGGATGACCTTTCTGATAAGATAAGTTAGTTATCTTATTTTATCTTTATCTTATTTTGGGTGAAGTCAGCTTATCTTCAAGGGAACCGCCTTTATATCTATAGGCTTGGATTGCCTTTGGATTTGGGTCGTGTTCCTCTATTTGGGCCCTCTATCGGGCTCTCTTGTCGTTTTGGCCGTGTTCTTTAAGAAGAAGTCGGTCCGCTTGACCTGAAGAGGTCGGTCGCTTTGTCGTTTAATCATCCCAGGTCGGATAGCTCGACCCAGGGTATGAACAGTGCCCCTGCTTGAGCTCGGTCTTCTTTGTCGCGGTCGAGTCCTTAACTTCGGTCCATCTTGTAGCGAAGCCGAACTCAAGCATTTTGTCGACTCCTTTTTGTAGCAGCTTTTGAATGTAGAACATTTTTCCTCTATAAGAGCGCGCTTTTGTATTAGCGCTTTTTGGGAATGCAAGCAGTTTTAATATCCGCATTTAATTGTCATTTAATTGCCCCGTTTCCCCTAACTTCTCTATTTTTGAATTTTGCATTCAAGAAACGGTTTTTCTCCTTCGCCCTTTTCGTAACTTCTTTCGCACTTATTCATTTCGTTTCACCCTCATTTCACCTTTTCTTGCGACGTCGCTTGGTGATTTTCTGAAGCTTCCGTTTTTGCCTGGAGTTTTGTAGTTTTGCGTTTCTCTCTGTGATACTGGTTGTGCTTTTTTGCTCGTGAGAAGGCAATTCCAGATTTCGTCTACCATCCTTAATTTCCCTGAAGCTTTGCTACTTTTCCCAGGTTGGTACTAGCTTTCCTGCTTCTTTCATAGCTTCGTCTTCAGTTTTTTAGTGAAGCTTTGATTTTTCATGTTTGAAAGTTTGGATCTTTTTCTTGGTCATGTATTTGCTTGTCACTGTAATGTGTTTTCTCTGACTTCCTTTTACGCATTCTCTTGGCATTTCCGTTGAGGCTTTCTAGGGTTTTGTTGTTACTTTTGGTTGTTTCCTGTCTGATATCGATAGCGAATCTGCATCTGTTCCTCGCTTTGTTTGGAGATTTCCTTTTGATTCTGTCAAAGTTTGCACTTTTGATGATTTCTACTTGGCGTGTTTGATGTTAGTGCTTGCTCTTTGCTGATAATTTTTGTAACAACCCTGATTTTCGAGTATATGAGATCTTTTCTGAAAGTATGGGTTTCTCCGGAAGATCAGTAAAGGGAACACCTCTGTTATATCATCAAGCATCTCAATCCTCATTATCATTATGTCATCCTTAAGCTAGAACCTCCTCTGAGGCAAGCTTGATAATGCAATTGGGAAGAACCTAGTTTTTGAACCGTATTGGTTGGCAGTTTTGATTCTGATTTTCGTAAATAGTCTCTGTTTGACGAACCGGACTCGATTCATGAGAGGAGAGAGATAATAGTATAATATTATCATTATATTAGTATTAGAACATGCTTGAATGATATTATAAGGTTACCTGGTCTGTTTTTGTTAAAAATAGAAAATCGGTTTAACCGGGTTTACGGTTTACTGGTGCAGCTTAGCACCAGCACTCTCTGATGAATTTAGCAATACCAAGGCCTCATTATACATGTTCTATTCTCATAATAAATATGTTACTAGTGTCATTTATGCTAGTAGCTCAGAAAATAATTTTTAGAGATGTTTTTACGAGTATTCCGATACACCTAGTTTTAGTAGTTGTACATCAGAGATATTTTAATATTATTTTAATCCACCTCCAAGCCAACCAATCACAACTCACCTTACACTCCCAAGACCTCCAAGACTGTCTCATATCATTATTTTGGCCGAAAATAACAAGAGAGAAAAGAGAGAAACTTTTATGAACACTTAATCTTCAAAGCTAGATTTCTTCTGAACTAAAACTCAAATCAAAACTCCGTTTTCACCAAAATGATCCTCCCTTCTTCTTCTACATAACCATGTGATTTTTCAAGGCTGGAAATAAGGTGAGATGGCTGTCTCCCTCCCATTTCAATTCGGTTTTCAAGGGAATTTGATGAAATTCAAGCTATGATTGTGTGTTCTTGTGGCTGCTGGAAAACGAAACCCTAGGCCCTAAATTGGGGTCCAATTTGTGTTAAAATCATGTAGAAAAGATGGGGTTTTAGTTGCTGGGAATTTATTTTGAATTTTGGTAAAAATCGGTTGCTGAAAAGACTGAAAAATGGGTAAAAACAGAGAAAGAATCTGAAGAATTTATGAAGAACATGAAGAACACTTTGAGTGTGGTGAAGAACAATGAAGAACACCTTTTTGATTCATAAAAGGGCAAGGAAGTAATTATTTTGGTGTTTGAGGGGTTATTTGGTAATTTCTGAAAGTTAGGGTGGTAAAAGTAGAAATATTAAAAGTTACGGGTGGTAAAAAGTAAATTTTAAAGGTTAAAAGTAAAAGGTAAGTTAATTTTCAAAAATATATTAATAAAATAATAAATAATAATAAAAAATTAAATAATAATATTTAATTAAAATTAATATTTTAATAAAAATAATAAAATAATGCGAAAAAGGCAGTTTTCTGTAAAAGCTTTAGAAAGACAACTTTAAGCGCAGAATCTCTTAATTACCTTCATAAAACATTTAGGGAGTGGTAAGAACATATTAGTGAGGTAAAGATAAATAAAAGATAAAAAGTTAAAGAAAAGATAAACACCAAAGAAAAGTCTGTAAAGTTTTAACGACAGAAAAACAGACAGAGACTAGTGAACGAACTAGGGCAACTTAGTTAGTACTTGAGTTGCGACTAGGGTTAGGTATAATATGAAAAGTTAAACTGTTTTAGTATAGACTTAATGAACCTATACTTGGGACAGGCTAACTATTCATACCGAAATTTACATAAATTTTAAATACACAAGTTAAGCAGAGAAATCAGAGCAGAGTAGAGAAACACAGAAAATAGAGTAACCAGAGTAAAGTAAAGAGATAAAGAGAAAAAGAGTAACATAGATACAGATGAAAAGAGTAATTAGAGAAGAGAAAAGAGATGCAGAGAACAAAATAATTAAAACAGAGTAAAGAGATACAGAGAAAGAAAGAGGTACTGCATAAGAATGTGAAAGTGATGATGAATAATGAGAATGATGATGAATGATGATAATGAGAATGATTATGTGATGATCGGCTGCATGAAGGTAGTCAGATAGATGGTGGTACAACCACTGAGAGTGCTTTCCTGGGATACTTAGCTATAATGCTATTCTGTAAGTCAGAGGACTCTTACAGAGGTATCGAGAAAACACAACTGGCATATACTCTTGTAAGTCAAAGGACTCTTACAGTGAGTGTGTTTGGCAGATATAAGTTAACTAGCTCCGCCATGCAAGTCAAAGGACTCTTGCAGTGGGTTGCTAGTGTCGCCCTGCAAGTCAAAGAACTCTTGCAGTGGTTTGCCTCACAAGTCAAAGGACTCTTGCGAGGGACATTGCCAACAGGAAAGCCTTACCTGGTCAAAGGACTCCGGGTAACGTCGGGAGCGGGTATGTAACCGACAGATGAGCTCATTACCTGCGCTAGGATAGACATGCATCATACTTGGTTGCGCATTTCCTTTGAGCCAACGTCTGCACCCCGTTCGTATGCGCACTTTAACCTAAATCCTGTGTACGAGATTTCTATTGTGTGGCTACTTCATGAGGTTCTAGAGAGATGTCCTGTGGAAAAGTCTGATTGTGCAGAGGAGTAGCAGATGATGTTCTAATTTTTGATGATGTTCCACTTGACTTGAGTTGTGAAGACTTAGAACGTACTTTCCCTCGCTTTAGTAGTTTAGAGGGACTAGGTGAGTATAGGGTCTAGGCTAGCCTGGGTGCCAGCTTAGGGACTTCTTAAATAGGTCAGCACCTGGGAGGTTGTATGTATGTATATGTATATAGCTATTATCTAGCTATATTTAAGGGTGTTCTAACTAAAGGTCTATACTCTAACAAAGGCTGGATCACTAAATGTTGCTCTCTACTTGTGATGTATTTATGTGTGGTTGTTTATAACTGTTTTATCTGTTATTACTTGTGAATTAATTATGAGTGATTCCTCCTATTAATCCAAACGTTTTCAAAAAAAAAAAACCTCGCAAATTAACTACGCTTTTAACAACGAATCAGGCTCATATGATAAATAATAGATAATAATTAGGAAGACAAATTGGTAGCGCTCAGTTTCCGGTATGATCTAGACATATTGAAAATTGGGTCGTTACAATGTGAGGGGGAAGTCCATTGACTATAGTCCCTCCAGCATAGAGAGGATGCTAATGGTGAAGAGGACAAGCTCCACCCAGAGCTATGAAGAAAGAATGAAGCAATAAGACCCTGGATTAGATGAAATCCTGAACGAGATTTGCGTGCTGAACGTGCAATAGATCAAGGATAAGGATGAGATACCCAACCAATTGAGAAGAAGGGATCTGAGCCCCCAAGCTAGAGGGTGGCTGGAATTTCTGAGGAGGTCCCTAATCCCCACATCCAACACTTCAGAGGTAACCAAAGAGAGAGCTGTGCTTATATACAGCATTATGAAAGGTGAGAATGTCAATGTAGGGGAGATGATTGTCAACAACATTAACAAAGTGCTGAAAAGCACTAGTGACAACACAAGGTTGGCATTCCCCAGTATCATACAGAGG
>NC_029789.2:100351777-100357932 GCF_000816755.2 Arachis ipaensis | reverse complement strand
CTCGCAAATTAACTACGCTTTTAACAACGAATCAGGCTCATATGATAAATAATAGATAATAATTAGGAAGACAAATTGGTAGCGCTCAGTTTCCGGTATGATCTAGACATATTGAAAATTGGGTCGTTACAATTTGGTATCAGAGCAGTTCGTTCCTAGTAGAGCTTGGGGAGTGGACTGACTATACTTCATTGCATACTCTGTTGTGTGTCTCATGCGTATAGGATATCCCAGTGATATATGTTGCATGATTGTTTCTGTGTTTTTATTTTTTGAATGTTCACACTTGACTTGAAGTGTTAAGACTGATCACCTTAACAATGATTGTTTGGTGTGAATAGGACTACAATGGGTTCACAGAGACGAGGCGTATGCGAAGGAATTCCTAATGTTAACTACGAGAGGGAACAGGAAACGTTTATGACTACTATGAACGCTGTAGCTGAGGCAATGCGTGAGGCTGCAGTAACAGTGGCTAGGGCTGTTGATCGTCTTGGAGTGAAAAACAGGAAGGAGAATGAGCATGGGGAAGATAGTGGGAATGATGAGAATAACTTAGGGCATCCTGAAAGACCTATGACCCTTGCGACCTTTCTGAAGGTTAATCCGCCTAAGTTCAAGGGTACACTCGTTGCGACTGACGCTGATAACTGGTTTCGGGGTATTGAACGATCACTGAGAGCGCAGCATGCTCCGGAAGGACAACACGTGGAGTTTGCTACTTATATGCTCGAGGGAGAAGCTGAGTACTGGTGGCAGGGGATACAGCGACTGCTACAACATAATGAGGGTGACATTCCTTGGGATATTTTTAAAGATGAATTCTACAAGAAATATTTCCCAAGAGCAGTGCGTGATGCTAAAGAGATATAGCTTATGCAGCTGAGGCAAGGAGATTTGACTGTTGCTGAGTATGCTCATAATTTCGATGACTTGTGTCATTTCTCTAGGATCTGTCAAGGGAATCCTGTTGACTTTGAAGAATGGAAGTGCTTGAAGTTTGAAGGAGGCCTTCGTGATGATCTAATGAGTTCAATAGTTTTGCTGGAGATACGTAATTTTGCCGAATTAGTCAACAAGAGCAAGTTAGTGTAAGAATGTATTAAGAAAGTGATTGTGGCCAAGGTGAGTCACCAAGGATTTCCACCAAGGCGTCTTAGTAATCATCAGGCAGTTGGGAGAAGGGTGCATTTTAAAGCGCGTGGCATACGACAACATAAGAATCTACAAGTTGGTAACATTACTGCTCACCGTACGGGTAAGAATGGAGGTAAAGCAAGGCAAGGCAATGGTGAACGAGCCCATCAGGCTTACATAAACACTGCATGTACGCAATGCGAAAAAGAGCATGATAACAGGTCTTGCCAGTTTGGATCATCTAACTGCTATGCTTGTGGAGAACTTGGACATATTGCCAAGGATTGTCCGAAGGGATTTACTCAAAATCCAGTTCATGTTTTCCTTGATTATTTTAAAAGAACTGTTGTTATTCCATATGATAGTCTATGTACTAAACCATTTTCGTCCCACACCTTATATCTAAATTATGTAAGGGTTACCTTAGGTGGGAGTGATTGTGAGGGGTACGTTCTGTTAGCGGCTAGCTCGAATGATAGTGAATTAAGCTTAGAATGAATCCAAATGGTGAAGGAATTTCCTGATGTTTTCTTGGACGACATACCTGAGTTTCCTCCACAGCGAGAGATAAAATTCAGCATTGAGGTAGTACCTGGAATCGGACAGATTTTCATAGCACTATACCGGATGTCACCATTGCTTGCAGAGCTGAAGAAGCTGTGAGATAGGATCGTAGTGGCATATAGAGGTACAAGAACAGAATTTGTGTGCCTAACTTTGGAGAATTGCAACAAAAGATTCTTGCTGAAGCTCACTAAAGTAGATTTTCTATGCATCCTGGAGTGACAAAGATGTATCGAGATTTGAAACAAATGTTCTGGTGGCCGGGCTTAAAGAAAGAAGTAGCTGATTATGTCTCAAAATGTTTAACCTGCCAGAAGATGAAGGTGGAACATCAGAAACTGTCAAGAACCCTGCAACCCTTAGAAATACCACAATGGAAATGGGAGCAGATTACTATGGATTTTGTCACAGGACTGCCAAGGACCTCAATAGGACACGATGCCATCTGGGTAATTGTGGACAGGTTGACAAAGTCAGTGCACTTCCTTCCGATTCGAGTTGACTATACTTTAGAAAGGCTGGAACGAATATATATTCAAGAAATCGTACGACTACATGGGATACCTTCGTAAATTGTCTCAGATCAAGTTTCAAGGTTTACTACTAGATTTTGGGGAGCTTTTCAGAAAGTGTTGGAAATAGAATTGCACTCGAGTATAGCATACCATCCTCAGATAGATGGATAATCAGAGCGGACAATCCAGACATTGGAAGACATGCTAAGATCTTGTGTGATGGGTAACCAAGGCAGTTGGGATAAATATTTGCCGTTGGTCGAGTTCGTCTACAACAACAGTTACCAACAAAGTACCGGGATGGCACCATATGAAGCTCTCTACGAAAGAAGATGTCGGACACCATTGTGTTGGAATGACGATGGAGAAGCTAGTATCTTAGGTCCAAACTTAGTGTAGGAAAATACTGAAAAGATAAAGGGGATTCGCCAGAAGATCCAGACAGGACAGGGCCGTCAAAAGAGCTATGCCGATAATAGACATAGACCCTTAGAGTTTAGTAACGGAAACCGTGTCTTTCTAGAAGTAACCTCGGTTACTGGAATAGGTAAAGTCCTTAAGACTAAAAAGCTTAACCCACGATACATAGAACCTTTCCAAATACTTAAAAGAGTCGGTCTAGTAGCTTATCAAATAGTCCTTCCTCCTTATTTATCAAACCTTCATGATGTTTTTCATGTCTCGCAACTTAAAAAATATGTTCCCGATAAGAGTCACGTTTTACAACCAGATACAGTACAGTTATGAAATGATTTGACATATCAAGCATCACCAGTTCAGATAGTAGAAAGAAGTGATAAGCAGCTAAGAGGCAAAGTTGTTCGCTTAGTCAAAGTAGCTTGGGAACCAAGAGGAGAAGAAGAGCACACTTGGGAACTGGAAGATAAGATAAAAGATAATTACCCGCATCTATTCCTAGGTAACTAAAATTTTGAGGGAAAAATTTACTTTTAGGAGGGTAGAATGTAACAACCCTGATTTTCGAGTATATGAGATCTTTTCTAAAAGTACGGGTTTCTCCGAAAGATCAGTAAAGGGAACACCTCTGTTATATCATCAAGCATCTTAATCCTCATTATCATTATGTCATCCTTAAGCTAGAACCTCCTCTGAGGCAAGCTTGATAATGCAATCGGGAAGAACCTAGTTTTTGAACCGTATCGGTTGGCAGTTTTGATTCTGATTTTCGTAAATAGTCTCTGTTTGACGAACCGAACTCGATTCATGAGAGGAGAGAGATAATAGTATAATATTATCATTATATTAGTATTAGAACATGCTTGAATGATATTATAAGGTTACCTGGTCTGTTTTTGTTAAAAACAGAAAATCGGATTAAACGGGTTTACGGTTTACTGGTGCAGCTTAGCACCAGCACTCTCTGATGAATTTAGCAATACCAAGGCCTCATTATACATGTTCTATTCTCATAATAAATATGTTACTAGTGCCATTTATTCTAGTAGATCAGAAAATAATTTTTAGAGATGTTTTTACGAGTATTCCGATACACCTAGTTTTAGTAGTTGTACATCAGGGATATTTTAATATTATTTTAATCCACCTCCAAGCCAACCAATCACAACTCACCTTACACCCCCAAGACCTCCAAGGCTGTCTCATATCATTATTTTGGCCGAAAATAACAAGAGAGAAAAGAGAAAAACTTTTATGAACACTTAATCTTCAAAGCTTGATTTCTTCTGAACTAAAACTCAAATCAAAACTCCATTTTCACCAAAATGATCCTCTCTTCTTCCTCTACATAACCATGTGATTTATCAAGACTGAAAATAAGGTGAGATGGCTGTCTCCCTCCCATTTCAATTCGGTTTTCAAGGAAAACCATGCAAAACATGTGTTTTCTTGATGTTCTTCCTTAGGAATCATGCTTAACTTGACTTGAGGGCCAAGAAATATGAATTTCCAGCAAGTCTAAGGTGAGATATCTCCTCCTAACATACTGAGTAAGATTTGGTCAGTTGAGAGTTTTTGGATTTAAAGTTGTTCTTGATGTGATTTAGGAGGAAAAAGTGCTTAAGGACCACCTGAAAGTTTAACCGGATTTGGAGTAGCAAATCAAGGTAGGGTGTCACGAAATTAATCTTGATTATTTGTGTTTGAGATGTGTGAATGTTGTATTATTTAGCTGTGCTAAAAATTGGTTGCATATATGATTGATTATTGGTGAACATTTGGTGAAATTTTGATGAAATTTGATGAAATTCCAGCTATGAATGTGTGTTCTTGTGGCTGCTGGAAAACGAATCCCTAGGCCCTAAATTGGGGTTCAATTTGTGTTAAAGTCATGTAGAAAAGATGGGGTTTTAGTGGCTGGGAATTTATTTTGAATTTTGGTAAAAATCGGTTGCTGAAAAGACTGAAAAACGGGTAAAAACAGAGAAAGTGGACAGGCTAACTATTCATACCGAAATTTACATAAACTTTAAATACACAAGTTAAGCAGAGAAATCAGAGCAGAGTAGAGAAACACAGAAAACAGAGTAACCAGAGTAAAGTAAAGAGATAAAGAGAAAAAGAGTAATATAGATACAGATGAAAAGAGTAATTAGAGAAGAGAAAAGAGATGCAGAGAACAAAATAATTAAAACAGAGTAAAGAGATACAGAGAAAGAAAGAGGTACTGCATAAGAATGTGAAAGTGATGATGAATAATGAGAATGATAATGAATTATGATAATGAGAATGATTATGTGATGATCTGCTGCATGAAGGCAGTCAGATAGATGGTGGTACGACCACTGAGAGTGCTTTCCTGGGATACTTAGCTATAATGCTATTCTGTAAGTCAGAGGACTCTTACAGAGGTATCGAGAAAACACAACTGGCATATACTCTTGTAAGTCAAAGGACTCTTACAGTGAGTGTGTTTGGCAGATATAAGTTAACTAGCTCCGCCATGCAAGTCAAAGGACTCTTGCAGTGGATTGCTAGTGTCGCCCTGCAAGTCAAAGAACTCTTGCAGTGGTTTGCCTCACAAGTCAAAGGACTCTTGCGAGGGACATTACCAACAGGAAAGCCTTACCTGGTCAAAGGACTCCGGGTAACGTCGGGAGCGGGTATGTAACCGACAGATGAGCTCATTACCTGCGCTAGGGCTAGACATGCATCATACTTGGTTGCGCATTTCCTTTGTTATGATTGTGGTATGAATGTATGCTTTCCTTGTTTGTATTCTATTCTCTGTGTTTGTGTTATTTTCTTGTATTCTTCTGTTTGTGTTCTGCTATCTGTTTTCTCTATCTTTTCTACTTATCTGTGTTTTCTAATTACTGCTTCCTTGTATTCTGCTAATAGCGTTCGTATGCGCACTTTAACCTAAATCCTGTGTACGAGATTCCTATTGTGTGGCTACTTCATGAGGTACCAGAGAGATGTCCTGTGGAAAAGTCTGATCGTGCAGAGGAATAGCAGATGATGTTCTAATTTTTTATAATGTTCCACCTGACTTGAGTTGTGAAGACTTAGAACGTACTTTCCCTCCCTTTAGTAGTTTAGAGGGACTAGGTGAGTATAGGGTCTAGGCTAGCCTGGGTGCCAGCTTAGGGACTTCTTAAACAGGTCAGCACCTGGGAGGTTGTATGTATGTATATGTATATAGTTATTATCTAGCTATATCTAAGGGTGTTCTAACTAAAGGTCTATACTCTAACAAAGGCTGGATCACTAAATGTTGCTCGCTAATAGTGATGTATTTATGTGTGGTTGTTTATAACTATTTTATCTGTTATTACTTGTGAATTGATTATGAGTGATTCTGCCTATTAATCCAAATGTTTTTAAAAAAAAAAAACCTCGCAAATTAACTACGCTTTTAACAACGAATCAGGCTCATATGATAAATAATAGATAATAATTAGGAAGACAAATTGGTAGCGCTCAGTTTCCGGTATGATCTAGACATATTGAAAATTGGGT
>NC_029789.2:100344067-100348926 GCF_000816755.2 Arachis ipaensis | reverse complement strand
ATATTGAAAATTGGGTCGTTACAATTTGGTATCAGAGCAGTTCGTTCCCAGTAGAGCCTGGGGAGTGGACTGACTATGCTTCGTTGCATACTCTGTTGTGTGTCTCATGCGTATAGGATATCCCAGTGATATATGTTGCATGATTGTTTCTGTGTTTTCATTTTGGGAATGTTCACACTTGACTTGAAGTGTTAAGACTGATCACCTTAACAATGATTGTTTGGTGTGAATAGGACTACAATGGGTTCACAGAGACGAGGCGTATGGGAAGGAATTCCTAATGTTAACTATGAGAGGGAATAGGAAACGTTTATGACTACTATGAACGCTGTAGCTGAGGCAGTGCGTGAGGCTACATTAGCAGTGGCTAGGGCTGTTGATCGTCTTGGAGTGAAAAACAGGAAGGAGAATGAGCATGGGGAAGATAGTGGGAATGATGAGAATAACTTAGGGCATCCTGAAAGACCTATGACCCTTGCGACTTTTCTGAAGGTTAATCCGCCTAAGTTCAAAGGTACACTCATTTTGACTGACGCTGATAACTGGTTTCGGGGTATTGAACGATCACTGAGAGCGCAGCATGCTCCGGAAGGACAACACGTGGAGTTTGCTACTTATATGCTCGAGGGAGAAGCTGAGTACTGGTGGCAGGGGATACAGCGACTGCTACAACATGATGAGGGTGACATTCCTTGGGATATTTTTAAAGATGAATTCTACAAGAAATATTTCCCAAGAGCAGTGTGTGATGCTAAAGAGATATAGCTTATGCAGCTGAGGCAAGGAGATTTGACTGTTGCTGAGTATGCTCATAATTTCGATGACTTGTGTCGTTTCTCTAGGATCTGTCAAGGGAATCCTGTTGACTTTGAAGAATGGAAGTGCTTAAAGTTTGAAGGAGGCCTTCGTGATGATCTGATGAGTTCAATAGTTCCGCTGGAGATACGTAATTTTGCCGAATTAGTCAACAAGAGCAAGTTAGTGGAAGAATGTATTTAGAAAGTGATTGTGGCCAAGGTTAGTCACCAAGGATTTCCACCAAGGCGTCTTAGTAATCATCAGGCAGCTGGGAGAAGGGTGCATTTTAAAGCGCGTGGCATACGACAACATAAGAATCTACAAGTTGGTAACATTACTGCTCGCCGTACGGGTAAGAATGGAGGTAAAGCAAGGCAAGGCAATGGTGAACGAGCCCATCAAGCTTACATAAACACTGCATGTAAGCAATGTGGAAAAGAGCATGATAACAGGTCTTGCCAGTTTGGATCATCTAACTGCTATGCTTGTGGAGAACTTGGACATATTGCCAAGGATTGTCCGAAGGGATTTACTCAAAATCCAGTCAGAACCCAACAATAAGGACGAGTGTTTGCTATCACTATTGATGATGTTGTGCAATCGGACGCCCTCATTCAAGGTCAGTGTTATGTCAAGAATCGATTTCTAATTGTACTGTATGATTCGGGTGCATCGTATTCTTTATTTCTCTAACTATTGCTCACGAGTTAGGATTATATTTCTTTAAATTGAATTTTACTTGATTGTCCATACACCTGCATCCCAAAATGCTTTGACCAGTTTAGTGTGCCTGCAAGTACCATTCGCTATTAGGAACAGGACTTTTATACACGATCTAATCTGTTTGCCTCTATGTGGTTTAGAAGTTATTTTAGGATTAGATTGGTTACCTAAGTATCATATTTTTCTTGATTATTTTAAAAGAACTGCTGTTATTCTATCTGATAGTCTATGTACTAAACCATTTCTGTCCCACACCTTATATCTAAATTATGTAAGGGTTACCTTAGGTGGGAGTGATTGTGAGCGGTACATTCTGTTAGCGGCTAGCTTGAATGATAGTGAATTAAGCTTAGAATGAATCCAAATGCTAAAGGAATTTCCTGATGTTTTCTTGGACGACATACCTGAGTTTCCTCCACAGCGAGAGATAAAATTCAGCATTGAGCTAGTACCTGGAATCGGACCGATTTTCATAGCACCGTACCGGATGTCACCATTGCTTGCAGAGCTGAAGAAGCTGTGAGATAGGATCGTAGTGGCCTATAGAGGTACAAGAACAGAATTTGTGTGCCTAACTCTGGAGAATTGCGACAAAAGATTCTTGCTGAAGCTCACCAAAGTAGATTTTTTATGCATCCTGGAGTGACAAAGATGTGTCGAGATTTGAAACAAATGTTCTGGTGGTCGGGCTTAAAGAAAGAAGTAGCTGATTATGTCTCAAAATGTTTAACCTGCCAGAAGATGAAGGTGGAACATCAGAAACTGTCAAGAACCCTGCAACCCTTAGAAATACCACAATGGAAATGGGAGCAGATTACTATGGATTTTGTCACGGGACTGCCAAGGACCTCAATAGGACACGATGCCATCTGGGTAATTGTGGACAGGTTGACAAAGTCAGTGCACTTCCTTCCGATTCGAGTTGACTATACTTTGAAAGGCTGGAACGAATATATATTCAAGAAATCGTACGACTACATGGGATACCTTCGTAAATTGTCTCAGATCAAGTTTCAAGGTTTACTACTAGATTTTGGGGAGCTTTTCAGAAAGTGTTGGAAATAGAATTGCACTCGAGTATAGCATACCATCCTCAGATAGATGGATAATCAGAGCGGACAATCCAGACATTGGAAGACATGCTAAGATCTTGTGTGATGGGTAACCAAGGCGGTTGGGATAAATATTTGCCGTTGGTCGAGTTCGTCTACAACAACAGTTACCAACAAAGTACCGAGATGGCACCATATGAAGCTCTCTACGAAAGAAGATGTCGGACACCATTGTGTTGGAATGACGATGGAGAAGCTAGTATCTTAGGTCCAAACTTAGTGTAGGAAACTACTGAAAAGATAAAGGGGATTCGCCAGAAGATCCAGACAGGACAGAGCCGTCAAAAGAGCTATGCCGATAATAGACGTAGACCCTTAGAGTTTTGTGACGGAAACCGTGTCTTTCTAGAAGTAACCTCGATTACTGGAATAGGTAAAGTCCTTAAGACTAAAAAGCTTAACCCACGATACATAGAACCTTTCCAAATACTTAAAAGAGTCGGTCTAGTAGCTTATCAAATAGTCCTTCCTCCTTATTTATCAAACCTTCATGATGTTTTTCATGTCTCGCAACTTAAAAAATATGTTCCCGATGAGAGTCACGTTTTACAACCAGATACAGTACAGTTACGAAATGATTTGACATATCAAGCATCACCAGTTCAGATAGTAGAAAGAAGTGATAAGCAGCTAAGAGGCAAAGTTGTTCGCTTAGTCAAAGTAGTTTGGGAACCAAGAGGAGAAGAAGAGCACACTTGGGAACTGGAAGATAAGATGAAAGATAATTACCCGCATCTATTCCTAGGTAACTAAAATTTTGAGGGCAAAATTTTCTTTTAGGAGGGTAGAATGTAACAACCCTGATTTTCGAGTATATGAGATATTTTCTGAAAGTATGGGTTTCTCCGAAAGATCAGTAAAGGGAACACCTCTGTTATATCATCAAGCATCTCAATCCTCATTATCATTATGTCATCCTTAAGCTAGAACCTCCTCTGAGGCAAGCTTGATAATGCAATCGGGAAGAACCTAGTTTTTGAACCGTATCGGTTGGCAGTTTTGATTCTGATTTTCGTAAATAGTCTCTGTTTGATGAACCGGACTCGATTCATGAGAGGAGAGAGATAATAGTATAATATTATCATTATATTAGTATTAGAACATGCTTGAATGATATTATAAGGTTACCTGGTCTGTTTTTGTTAAAAACAGAAAATCGGATTAACCGGGTTTACGGTTTACTGGTGCAGCTTAGCACCAGCACTCTCTGATGAATTTAGCAATACCAAGGCCTCATTATACATGTTCTATTCTCATAATAAATATGTTACTAGTGCCATTTATGCTAGTAGCTTAGAAAATAATTTTTAGAGATGTTTTTACGAGTATTCCGATACACCTAGTTTTAGTAGTTGTACATCAGAGATATTTTAATATTATTTTAATCCACCTCCAAGCCAACCAATCACAACTCACCTTACACCCCCAAGACCTCCAAGGCTGTCTCATATCATCATTTTGGCCGAAAATAACAAGAGAGAAAAGAGAAAAACTTTTATGAACACTTAATCTTCAAAGCTTGATTTCTTCTGAACTAAAACTCAAATCAAAACTCCATTTTCACCAAAATGATCCTCTCTTCTTCCTCTACATAACCATATGATTTATCAAGACTGAAAATAAGGTGAGATGGCTGTCTCCCTCCCATTTCAATTCGGTTTTCAAGGAAAACCATGCAAAACATGTGTTTTCTTGATGTTCTTCCTTAGGAATCATGCTTAACTTGACTTGAGGGCCAAGAAACGTGAATTTCCAGAAAGTATAAGGTGAGATATCTCTTCCTAACATACTGAGTGAGATTTGGTCAGTTGAGAGTTTTTGGATTTAAAGTTGTTCTTGATGTGATTTAGGAGGAAAAAGTGCTTAAGGACCACCTGAAAGTTTAACCGGATTTGGAGCAGCAAATCAAGGTAGGGTGTCACGAAATTAATCTTGGTTATTTGTGCTTGAGATGTGTGACTGTTGTATGATTTAGCTGTGCTAAAAATTGGTTGCATATATGATTGATTCTTGGTGAACATTTGGTGAAATTTTGATGAAATTTGATGAAATTCAAGCTATGAATGTGTGTTCTTGTGGCTGCTGGAAAACGAAACCCTAGGCCCTAAATTGGGGTTCAATTTGTGTTAAAATCATGTAGAAAAGATGGGGTTTTAGTGGCTGGGAATTTATTTTGAATTTTGGTAAAAATCGGTTGCTGAAAAGACTGAAAAACGGGTAAAAACA
>NC_029789.2:100311680-100344036 GCF_000816755.2 Arachis ipaensis | reverse complement strand
AATTTTAAAGGTTAAAAGTAAAAGGTAAGTTAATTTTCGAAAATATATTAATAAAATAATAAATAATAATAAAATAATACGAAAAAGGCAGTTTTCTGTAAAAGCTTTAGAAAGACAACTTTAAGCGCAGAATCTCATAATTACCTTCGTAAAACACCTAGGGAGTGGTAAGAACATATTAGTGAGGTAAAGATAAATAAAAGATAAAAAGTTAAAGAAAAGATAAACACCAAAGAAAAGTCTGTAAAGTTTTAACGACAGAAAAGCAGACAGAGACTAGTGAACGAACTAGGGCAACTTAGTTAGTACTTGAGTTGCGACTAGGGTTAGGTATAATATAAAAAGTTAAACTGTTTCAGTATAGACTTAATGAACCTATACTTGGGATAGGCTAACTATTCATACCGAAATTTACATAAACTTTAAATACACACCTTAAGCAGAGAAATCAGAGCAGAGTAGAGAAACACAGAAAACAGAGTAACCAGAGTAAAGTAAAGAGATAAGGAAAAAAAGAGTAATATAGATACAGATGAAAAGAGTAATTAGAGAAGAGAAAAGAGATGCAGAGAACAGAATAATTAAAACAGAGTAAAGAGATACAGAGAAAGAAAGAGGTACTACATAAGAATGTGAAAGTGATGATGAATAATGAGAATGATAATGAATGATGATAATGAGAATGATTATGTGATGATCTGCTGCATGAAGGCAGTCTGATAGATGGTGGTATGACCACTGAGAGTGCTTTCCTGGGATACTTAGCTATAATGCTATTCTGTAAGTCAGAGGACTCTTACAGAGGTATCGAGAAAACACAACTGGCATATACTCTTGTAAGTCAAAGGACTCTTACAGTGAGTGTGTTTGGCAGATATAAGTTAACTAGCTCCGCCATGCAAGTCAAAGGACTCTTGCAGTGGGTTGCTAGTGTCGCCCTGCAAGTCAAAGAACTCTTGCAGTGGTTTGCCTCACAAGTCAAAAGACTCTTGCAAGGGACATTACCAACAGGAAAGCCTTACCTGGTCAAAGGACTCCGGGTAACGTCGGGAGCGGGTATGTAACCGACAGATGAGCTCATTACCTGCGCTAGGGCTAGACATGCATCATACTTGGTTGCGCATTTCCTTTGTTATGATTGTAGTATGAATGTATGCTTTCCTTGTTTGTATTCCATTCTCTGTGTTTGTGTTATTTTCTTGTATTCTTCTGTTTGTGTTCTGCTATCTATTTTCTCTATCTTTTCTACTTATCTCTGTTTTCTAATTACTGCTTCCTTGTATTCTGCTAATAGTCTGCTAAACAACATAGAATTAATGAACGTAACTAATAACCCCGACCCTACTAAGGACTCCCCAGTTCTTACCCCTTCTCTCTCCCTTCCCCCTTCAGATGGAAGTAAGAGTACCTCACCATAGTTCACTGATGACCATTTGCAAGAAGAGGATTCTGCTCTAGATAGTCTTCTGAGTCTAGAGTGAGTATTGTTCTCTGTTTATATGTATATACTGTGAGACCAGCCAACGTCTGCACCCCGTTCGTATGCGCACTTTAACCTAAATCCTGTGTATGAGATTCCTATTGTGTGGCTACTTCATGAGGTACCAGAGAGATGTCCTATGGAAAAGTCTGATCGTGCAGAGGAGTAGCAGATGATGTTCTAATTTTTGATGATGTTCCACCTAACTTGAGTTGTGAAGACTTAGAACGTACTTTCCCTCGCTTTAGTAGTTTAGAGGGACTAGGTGAGTATAGGGTCTAGGCTAGCCTGGGTGCTAGCTTAGGGACTTCTTAAACAGGTCAGGACCTGGGAGGTTGTATGTATGTATATGTATATAGTTATTATCTAGCTATATTTAAGGGTGTTCTAACTAAAGGTCAAAAAAAAAAACCTCGCAAATTAACTACACTTTTAACAACGAATCAGGCTCATATGATAAATAATAGATAATAATTAGGAAGACAAATTGGTAGCGCTCAGTTTCCGGTATGATCTAGACATATTGAAAATTGGGTCGTTAAAATTTTTTTGCTTGATTTTTTGCTTTCCAAACTACAATTTCAGTCTATTAGCAAACGGTACTTCTAAGCAAAAAAACGTGCCAAGTGGAAATCATCAAAGACACAATCTTCCTCCAGTATCAAACAAGCCATTATCCCAAAAGCTATAATACAGAAACAGGCAACAAACAGGAAAAAGCCCTAAAAAAGCCTCAACCATCAGTGGAAATGCCAAAGTATACATAAGGCCAAAAGAAAGCCAAAAAAACATGCACCACAGCGACGATCAAGCATGACGACGCAAAAAGGTTCAAGCTTTCCAACAAAACATTCGAGCAAAATCAAAACTTTATCAAGAAATAAATGCAAAGGAAGAACGATGAAGGAAGTAAAGAAGCGGAAAGAAGAATCAACCTGAAAAAAGGAGAAAGCTTCGAAGAAATTGAAGACGAAAAGACAGAATCCAGAATTGCCTTTCAAAAGCAAAGAAAGCACCAACAATCACCAAATGACGTCGCAGAGAAAAACATAAAAATGCAAGCCTCAGGCAAAACAAAAGGATAGAAAGAAAAGGGGGAAGTTACAGCAAAGAAACAAAGAAGAGAAAACCGTTTTTTGTGAGAAGTTCAAGATGAACGTGGGAGGCAAAGAAACGGAGCATTAAAAAAATTAATGAGGTCATTAAACCCTCGCACATTCCCAAAGCAAGGAGACGCGCGTTTTCAAAAGAATAAAAATTTAAAGAAAATCGTTCCGCATTCAAAGGGGAACTCTACAAAGAAGAAATCGACAAAATGCTCGAGTTCGGCTTCAACAGAGAAGGATCGAAGTCCTAAAACTAAGGACTCGACCTCAAAAGGAAGACCACACTCGAGCAGGGGCACTGTTCATACCCTGGGTCGAGCTGTCCAACCCGGGATGTTTAGCAACAAGTCAACCAACCCCTTCAAGTCAGACTATCCAACCTCTTCTCAAAGAGCTCGGCCAAATCACCAGAAAAGCCCAATAAGGGACGGAATAGAGGAACACGACCCAAATCCAAAGGCAGCCCAAGCCTATAAAGATAAGGGCGGTTCCCTTGAAGATAAGATGAGCTCACCCAAAAGATAAGATAAGATAAGATAAGATAACTATCTTATCTCCAGAAAGGTCACTCTACAAACATTATAAATACACTGGAGCACCCAGGTATAACTCATACTCTAATTCTACTAAAAACTGCTTAATACCCTTGCTAACTTAAGCATCGGAGTCCCTTGAAGGTACCACCACCCTCCGGTGACAAAGGATCAGCAGCATAGCCGGTCCAACAAGTCGGACACGACAGTTCCGGCCGCCACCCATCAACCGGACACGTCATCTCCGACCAGCACAGAAGATCTATTTATTCGAGAACCTAGATACTTTTCGAAGACGTCACCAACTGGACACATCATCAACCTACAGTTTCAGGTAACCCTCGGAACATTTTATTTATTCGAGAACCTAGATACTTTTTAGAGACTTTTGACACTTTACACGTTTTACATTGTATTTTCTATCATTATGAGTCTCTAAACCTCCTAGGTTGAGGGGAGGAGCTCTGTTGAGTTTTATTGATTAATAAAAGTATTATTGTTTTATCTTCAATCCGTGTTTGATTCTCTATTCTAAGATGTATCTTCGTTCTTCATCCTTATGAATGCGTTGAACCGGCACAAGGTTATCTCATTCTACATGGATTCAAAGTGAGTTTTTCATCGGACAATGATGAACCACTAGCTTGATTATACATCTCTTAGACGGCTAATCCACGACTTCGTTGGGGACTTCTTGAGACACTAGTTCAGTCGAGGTATGGGGAGCTTAGAGTCTTTGTGGTGGAGGCTAGAACCAAAGGCGCAACATTCTCTAATCCAGAAGATTCGACCTTGTCTGTGGCATTTTGAGTAGGATCACTAAGGGGAATAGACTGCATGAGCTTTTCCCTTAATCAGACTAGATGCGCGCTAACCCTGGTGTTCAGCTCTGGACGAGAATCGGCAACCTCTCAAGAAAGGCGTTGATCACATACAGCCTGCTATAGAAGAAATCATTCACAGTTGGAGGAGACAGTAAAACCGAATTGATCCAGAAGAATAAAACATCTCCGAAGCCTTAAACCATCTTCTTATCATTGCATTAACCATCAACTGAGTAACGTTATCTTTATTTTACTTTTATGCATTCTATACAATCAACCAACTTTTCTATCCACCTGACTAAGATCTACAAGATAACCATAGCTTGCTTCAAATCACAATCCTCATGGGATCGACCTGACTCACTTAGGTATTACCTGGACGACCCAATGCACTTCGTGGTTCAGTTGTGCGAAGTTTAATTCCGCGCACCAAGATTTTGGCGCCGTTGCCGGGGATTGTTCGTGTTTGAACAAACTAACGGATTATTTTGTTTCTTAGATTTGGTATTGTCTTTAATTTTTTCTGAGTCTTTTATTTTCTTTTTTTCGAAAAAAAAATCAAAACTTTTTCAAAAACCTTTTCTTTTCTTTATTAATCTTGATCTTTGGTTTGAGTCTTTGTTCTTGTTCTTATTTAAGTCTTTTTCGAATTTCTTGAGTCTTTTCAAAAACAATTTTCAAAAATACTATCTTTTGTTTGAATCTTGGGTCAATCTTTAAGTTTGGTGTCTTTTTGTGTCTTTCTTTTTAAAGTTTTCGAAAATTGGTATCTGTGGTTTTCAAAATTTTTAATTTTAGTGTCTGTTCATACCCTGGGTCGAGCTGTCCGACCCAGGATGATTGATGACAAGTCGACCGACCTCTTCAGGTCAGGACTATCCGACCTCTTCTCAAAGAGCTCGTCCAAGTCACCAGGAAAGCCCAAAAAGGGCCCAAACAGAGAAACACGACCCAAATCCAAAGGCAGCCCAAGCCTATAGAGATAAGGGCGGTTCGCTTGAAGATAAGATGACTTCACTCAAAGATAAGATAAGATAAGATAACAATCTTATCTCAGAAAGGTCACTCCTCACCATTATAAATACACTGGAGCACCCAGGTATAACTCATACTCTGATTCTACTAAAAACTTGCTTAATACCCTTGCTAACTTAAGCATTGGAGTCCCTTGCAGGTACCACCACCATCCGGTGATGAAGGATCAGCATCACCAATAAGTCCAACAAGTCGGACACAGCGGCTCCAGCCACCACCCATAAGTCGGACACATCAGCACCGATCAGCACAGAAGATCTTGTCCGAGATCGGCCTACAGTTTCAGGTAACCCTCGGAACATTGGCGCCGTTGCTGGGGAACCTGGAAGTCATCCCATCATCATGGCAGACAACCTTGACAACGACCACAACTCTGATTTGGAGAACAGAACGCCACATAAGAACGTAGATGTCACACTAGAAGATGCTTCTCAACCTAACAAAGACAAGAATTCGCCAAACACAGGACTCATGGAGGCACTTCAAGATCGCCTTAAACAACTCGAAAAAGAGGTCGAATATCAACGGAAAGCCGAAAGAGACCTACGAAGAGAAGCAATGCGACGTCGAGAATTAGAAGACAAACTCATAAAGCTTGAAGCTGATTTCAAAGCTACTCGATCCAACCACGAAGATAGCCTACGCAAGGACCAAGACCCATTTACCAAAGAGATCATGAAGGCCAAAATCCTAAAAGACTTCAAATCCCCTGACATGACTCCGTACAACGGCACATCAGATCCCAACCATTACCTCAGTAATTTCAGAAGTAGAATGTATCTCACCGACGCCTCAGACGCAATTCGATGCAAAGCCTTCCCAACTACCTTAACGAAGACAGCAATTAAATGGTTTGACAATCTACCCCCTAGGTCCATCTTAAGCTTTGACGACTTAGCTAAGAAGTTTCTAGCCAGATTTTCCATCCAGAAGGACAAAACTAAACACGCCCCAAGTCTATTAGGGATCAAGCAAGGAGATCGGGAAAGTCTTCGCAGCTACATGGAAAGATTCAACAAAGCATGTCTGGACATACAAAGTCTGTCAACAGAAGCAGCCATTATGGGTCTCATCAATGGCTTACGGGAAGGACCTTTTAGTCACTCCATATCGAAAAAACATCCCACATCTCTGAACGAAGTACAAGAACGAGCAGAGAAATACATCAACATGGAGGACAACTCTCAACTAGGAGAGACCTCAAAGTCCGAATTCTCCTACTCCTCCCGAGATAAGGATAAAGATTCCAAGAAAAAAGAAGATCAGCATGGAGAAAAGATCAAGAAATACCACAATTATACCCCTCTTCGGGTGTCTCTTGTAGATGTCTATCGAGAAGTATGCCATACTGAAAGGATACCTCCACCTCGCCCACTCAAAAGGAAGAAAGGGGAAGGAAATCAGACAGAATACTGTGAATTGATGTGCGGAAAATGATCCGACACAAAACTCACCGGCAAGTGTACCGGGTTGCATCAAGTAATAATAACTCACGGGAGTGAGGTCGATCCCACAGGGATTGAAGGATTGAGCAATTTTAGCTTAGTGGTTGATTTAGTCAAGCGAATCATGAATTGGTTGAGAGATTTGTGATTAACAGAATTTAAATTGCATGGAAAGTAAAGGGAAAGGGACAATTGGCATGAATTTAAACTAAGAGAGATTAAAGAGGCTGAATCTTAAAGAGCAAGAAATTAAATAGCAGAAACTTAGAACGCAAGAAATGTAAATTGCAGAATCTTAAAGTGCAAGAAATGTAAATGGCTTGAATTGTAAAGGGAATTGGGAATGGGATTTTCAGAAATCAAACAAGGAAAAGTAAAATTCAATAAACAGAAAAGTAAAAGATGACTTGAATTGAATCGGATCTAAAACGGAATTGTAAATGGGCTTGAAAAGCATTAAACAGAGAATCAAAAATGGGAAATCCAGATCTCAGGACTCAAGAGACTAGATAACCAAGTCTACATCTCAATGCCTTCCTAGATCTAACAAGAACAATTGCAAAGGAAATGAAGAAGTGTAAATTGCAGAGAGAATAGAATAAGAAGCGATTAACAGAAAAGGAAATTCAATTAAGCAGAAAATTAAACAAGATCTCAAGGTGAGATTGAAACAGAAGTTCTTCAATTCTCCACCCAAGATCCGAAGCAAGAAAAGTAAAGAGTGCTCAAGCAAGAACAAGGAAGAAGAGAGATCAATTCTCCTCCCTAATTCTCTTGAATTCTAAAACAACAATGCCAAAATGTAAAGGTGAGCTCTCTACAAAACTACCCAATCAAAACCGAAAAGAAAAGCCCCCTAAAAACTTAAATCTTAAGCTATTTATACACTTTCTTCAAATGGTCTTCAAGCCTGGAATTGGGCCTTTGCTCTTGATGGAATTGGGTTGATAGAGGCCTTGGTTGATTGCTCTTGGAGTTGGAGAGAGAACCGAAGTGAACCGGGTTGGGAATTATAAAAGCTTGAGTAAAAGTTTGAGTAAAAGTTTGAGGCAAACTTTTACTCAAACTTTTTACACCAGTTGCCCCATTCTTGCTGCTACCAACATTTGAGCTAAAGTTTGGGGTCAAACTTTTGCTCAAACGTTGGCCCCCTTATGCACACTCATGGCGCCAACGTTTGCCAAAAAGTTTGAGGCAAACGTTGGTGCAAACTTTTTGTCTCCAGGGTGTGTTGTTGATGGCGCCAACGTTCGCCAAAAAGTTTGAGGCAAACGTTGGCGCAAACTTTTTCTCTCCAGGGTGTTGATTTGTGATGCCAACGTTTGCCAAAAAGTTTGAGGCAAACGTTGGCTCAAGCTTTTCTCCCAAAAGTTTGAGCTAAAGTTTGAGGCAAACTTTTGCTCAAGCTTTTTGTTCCCTGGTGTGTTTTCACTTATCTGAAAGTTTGAGCTAAATTTTGAGGCAAACTTTTGCTCAAACTTTTTGTTCTCTCTTGCTCCTAGCCATTCCTTCTTGCTTCAACCTTTCTCTAAGCTTTCTTCACCTATCATCAATCAACCAAACACATCAAAGCTATGCTCAAAATCATGAGTTTATCATTCTTTCATAATATGTGGCAATTATAGCATAAATCCTCATGAAATTGCATTAATTCATCTATGGTTGATTAAATCAAAAGAAACATGGAAATCTACCTAATTGGCTTGCTTATGGCTCAAGAAAGTGCATAAATCAATCGAAAACAAAAGAAAAAGGCTAGTGAAACTAGGCTAAGATGACTTGTCATCACAACACCAAACTTAAAGCTTGCTTGTCCCCAAGCAAGAAATGAATTATGCTCAAAGGTTCTTTCAATCAGAATGGATTTGAAAAATTCCATGTACTATCCTGTGAGTGAAGTGATCAAGTGACAGTGGGGTGAACTCTAAATCATATGCTCATGCAAGGGCCTCAGTGCTTACTAGTCCTAACATATTAGAAGTCTTAGGTCTTAGGACTTTCATCCAAATGATATCATGGAGATCTCTCTATAGGTAATCACCTTGAAGCAGCTTATGATTCTTGTGTTTTGGCCTTGACTCTAAGTGTCATGTCTCAAAGCGGCTCTTTAGATAAACTTTCAAGCAGCATAGTTAACCAGTTTATCTAAATGCTTGAAGCTAGCATTATGCAGAAAGTGAGAATGTGTTTTATGATGGGATTTTGGTGGAACACCAAACTTAGAATCCTTCATTCTTTCTTATATTGTTTTGGTGTGCAACACCAAACTTAGCTTCTTGCAATATAGATAAAACTAATTAACCTTTTTATTAAAATAGCTATGAAAAGAAAACTACCTCAGGTTGGGTTGCCTCCCAACAAGCGCTTTTTTATTGTCATTAGCTTGACATCCTTCATTTTCTGATCATGGAAGTTGAGGCATCTGTTGCCTTTGGTTTCCCCCTCTCACTGTGGGCTTTTCCTTGATGATTGTTTCTTTTCCCATAGCCTTCTCACTTTTTTTCATAACTGCTTTCCCTTTCAACCCAGCAGCTTTTTCACTGTTCTTTGGGTCATCTTCAGTGGCCCTTAGGGATATATTTGCCTCTCTCTCGCCCAATTCAGCAAGGTTTTGAACCAGTTATTCCATTTGCTTTTCAACTCTTCTGAGTGAGGCTTCTTGGTTCCTGCTTATCATCTCTTGATTTTTCCTTATTTCTTCCTGCTCTACTGTCATCATTTCTTGAACCTTCATGTATCTTTCCATCATCATTTCTAGGACATAGAGTCTTTGAGAGTTTGGAATTGGTTGTGGTTGTGTCAACTGTGATGGTTGATGAGAGTCATTTTGGGCGAGTTGTGAGGTAGGATGGGGTTGGAAGTGTGTGCATTGGGGTGGTGCGTGATGGTTGTTGTTGTGGGGGTGGTTTTTATGCTGGTTTTTGAAATTGGGGTTGTTACAGTTGAAGTCCCTTGGTCTTTGACTTTGGTTTTCAACCCCCCTCCAGTTGGATTGAGTTCTCCAGGGTGGGTTGTACACATCATTCTGAGTCATACGTTGGAACATGCTTAAGGAGCTATTTGGAGAGTGTGATCGCTCATGACTTTGTTGCTCATAGTTAATTACTCCATAACCGTTTTCAGATTGATTCCAACAATGGGGATTTTGAGGTGAGTTCTGTGCATTTGCCACAGCATGTTGCAGTTCATCTACTTTTCTGTTAATCAGCTCCAATTGTTGCTTAAGCTGTTGATGTATCTGCTCGCTTTGGGCCATGATTGCGCGAATACCTTCAATTTCCTTATCTTGTGCGAATGGTTACACTCCTGCCTCTGGTTTAACAGTTCTTTGAGGTGGCTTCAGCTTGACTAGGAGTTCACTCATTAGTTCTTCCCATCCGATGATGTTTCCTTGTGGGAAAGCTTCAGACCACTGAGCAATGTCGTTCATGGTGATGAGTGGTTGCTTGTCATCTAAGGTGGGGATATCGTTCCCATGATTACTGGCATTCATTGAGTTCCCTTCCATGGTCTGCACAATCACATACAGTTCAAATGAAGATAGAGTATATTTATGCCAGGATATGATTAAAGGGTTAGTTAACGCAATGTGTCAAACAGTTCGTAAACTTGAGAGGTTAATGATCGAAAATCACTTCTCTCGTTGATTTATCAAGCTATGAGAATCATACTCAGCAAGTTAAACCAAGAGAACTTCACTCTATTGCTAAAGTGAGGTTTCAATTAGCTCAGGTAAAAATTCAAACAGTTAGTGTGTCAGTCAAAGATTAGAGAAATAGAAAATAAAAATGCTAGATCTAGATCACCACTTCACTTAATCATTGTCAATCTAATCAATCCCCGGCAACGGCGCCAAAAACTTGATGTGCGGAAAACGATCCGACACAAAACTCACCGGCAAGTGCACCGGGTCGCATCAAGTAATAATAACTCACGGGAGTGAGGTCGATCCCACAGGGATTGAAGGATTGAGCAATTTTAGCTTAGTGGTTGATTTAGTCAAGCGAATCATGATTTGGTTGAGAGATTTGTGATTAACAGAATTTAAATTGCATGGAAAGTAAAGGGAGAGGGACAATTGGCATGAATTTAAAGTACAGAGAGATTAAAGTGGCTGAATCTTAAAGAGCAAGAAATTAAATAGCAGAAACTTAGAACGCAAGAAATGTAAATTGCAGAATCTTAAAGTGCAAGAAATGTAAATGGCTTGAATTGTAAAGGGAATTGGGAATGGGATTTTCTGAAATCAAACAAGGAAAAGTAAAATTCAATAAACAGAAAAGTAAAAGATGACTTGAATTGAATCGGATCTAAAACAGAATTGTAAATGGGCTTGAAAAGCATTAAACAGAGAATCGAAAATAGGAAATCCATATCTCAGGACTCAAGAAACTAGATAACCATATCTAGATCTCAATGCCTTCCTAGATCCAACAAGAACAATTGCAAAGGAAATGAAGAAGTGTAAATTGCAGAGAGAATAGAATAAGAAGCGATTAACAGAAAAGGAAATTCAATTAAGCAGAAAATTAAACAAGATCTCAAGGTGAGATTGAAACAGAAGTTCTACAATTCTCCACCCAAGATCTGAAGCAAGAAAAGTAAAGAGTGCTCAAGCAAGAACAAGGAAGAAGAGAGATCAATTCTCCTCCCCAATTCTCTTGAATTCTAAAACAACAATGCCAAAATGTAAAAGTGAGCTCTCTACAAAACTACCCAATCAAAACCGAAAAGAAAAGCCCCCTAAAAACTTAAATCTTAAGCTATTTATACACTTTCTTCAAATGGTCTTCAAGCCTTGAATTAGGCCTTTGCTCTTGATGGAATTGGGTTGATAGAGGCCTTGGTTGATTGCTCTTGGAGTTGGAGAGAGAACCGAAGTGAACCGGGTTGGGAATTATAAAAGCTTGAGTAAAAGTTTGAGGCAAACTTTTACTCAAACTTTTTACACCAGCTGCCCCATTCTTGCTGCTACCAACGTTTGAGCTAAAGTTTGGGGTCAAACTTTTCCTCAAACGTTGGCCCCCTTATGCACACTCATGGCGCCAACGTTTGCCAAAAATTTTGAGGCAAACGTTGGCGCAAACTTTTTGTCTCCAGGGTGTGTTGTTGATGGCACCAACGTTTGCCAAAAAGTTTGAGGCAAACGTTGGCGCAAACTTTTTCTCTCCAGGGTGTTGATTTGTGATGCCAACGTTTGCCAAAAAGTTTGAGGCAAACGTTGGCTCAAGCTTTTCTCCCAAAAGTTTGAGCTAAAATTTGAGGCAAACTTTTGCTCAAGCTTTTTGTTCCCTGGTGTGTTTTCACTTATCCGAAAGTTTGAGCTAAAGTTTGAAGCAAACTTTTGCTCAAACTTTTTGTTCTCTCTTGCTCCTAGCCATTCCTTCTTGCTTCAACCTTTCTCCAAGCTTTCTTCACCTATCATCAATCAACCAAACACATCAAAGCTATGCTCAAAATCATGAGTTTGTCATTCTTTCATAATATGTGGCAATTATAGCATAAATCCTCATGAAATTGCATTAATTCATCTATGGTTGTAAATCAAAAGAAACATGGAAATCTACCCAATTGGCTTGCTTATGGCTCAAGAAAGTGCATAAATCAATCGAAAACAAAAGAAAAAGACTAGTGAAACTAGGCTAAGATGACTTGTCATCATGAATACCATCGAATCTATGGACATCCCACCAACGAGTGCTTCGATTTGAAGAATGTCATAGAAAAATTGGTAAGAGAGGGGAGATTAGATCGGTACTTAGCCAATAAAACAGATGAGCCAAGAAAAAGAAGAAGGGACGAGGAGGTCGGACGAACTGAACGGCCACCTCGTACCCCGGAGAGACATTTCCACATGATACACAGAGGATTTACGGGTGGAGGAATCTCCAAATCATCTCGCAAAAGACATCTTAAAGAAGTATATCATGTCGAGGGAGGAGAAGGAGCACCAGACCTCCCTACTATCACTTTTACTAAAGATGACGCAGCTGGCGTCATTTCGGGACATGACGATCCCATGGTTATCACTATCATATTGGCCAACACAAATCTCCACCGCACACTGGTGGACCAGAGAAGCTCAGCTGATATCTTGTTCAAAACTGCCTTCGACAAGCTCGGCCTAGAGGAAAAAAAGCTCAGAGCATATCCGAACAGCTTATTCGTACTAGGAGACACTCCAATCCAACCACTTGGATACATCTCACTGCGCACAACCTTTGTAAAAGGAAACTGGTCAAGGACGCTCAACATAGACTACATCGTGGTCGACGTGAGTTCAGCCTACAACGCCCTGATAGGTCGGACAACGCTAAATCAGCTCGGCACAATAGTCTTGACTCCACATCTGTGCATGAAGTTCCCAACTACAAAAGGGATGGCTACGATAAAAGGAGACCAGAAAATAGGGCACCGATGTTATAACGAAAGTCTGAACCTCAGAGGCAAAGGAGAAGAAATCCATACTATCGAACTCAGAGGAGTTCAAGGGCGGGAAGAACTTCGTCCACAACCTGAAGACGAGATAGAAAAAGTCCAAATTTGAGATGACTCAGATAAAACAACCAACATTGGCACAATCCTAAAAGGAGACATAAAGGAATCCCTCATACAATTCTTAAGAGATAATGTCGATCCCTTCGAATGGAAAGCCACAGACATGCCAGGCATAGACCCCAAGCTAATGTGCCACAAGCTGGCAATATACCTAGGATCTCGGCCAGTACAGCAGAGACGTAAAAAGCTCAAACCAGAACGATCCCAAGCTGTGGAAGAACAGGTACAAGCTCTACTAGAGGCAGGATCTATAAGAGAAGTCAAGTACCCACTATGGCTAGCCAACATCGTCTTGGTGAAAAATCAAACGGGAAGTGGTGGATATGCACTGATTACACCGATCTCAATAAAGCGTGCCAAAAAGATCCTTATCCACTCCCAAGTATCAATGCTCTGGTGGATGCTTCCTCCGGATACAAATACCTCTCGTTCATGGATGCCTATTCAGGATACAATTAAATCCCAATGTACCCACCTGATCAGGAAAAAACCTCATTCTTAACCCCAAAAGCGAACTACTGCTACATCGTCATGCCATTCAGACTCAAATACACAGGAGCCACCTATCAGAGATTAATGAATAAAGTCTTCGCAGACCATGTCGGAAACTCATGGAGGTATATGTGGATGACATGTTAGTAAAAACACAAAATGAGGAGTCATTACTGTCCGACCTCGCCCAAGTATTCGATACCATAAGAAGGCATGGCATGCGACTTAACCCTGCAAAATTCTTGGGTTTCATGCTCACACAAAGAAGAATCGAGGCAACCCGGATAAATGTCGGGCCATACTCGACATGAAAAGTCTGAGCTGCGTCAAAGAGGTACAACAACTCAATGGAAGACTGGTAGCCTTGTTCAGATTTCTAGCCGGATCAGCCATAAGATCTCTCCCCTTCTACGCCACTCTAAGGAAGGAGTTCCGAGGGTTACCTGAAACTGTAGGTCGATCTCAGACGAGATCTTCTATACTGGTTAGAGCTTACGTGTCCGGCTGGTGAGTGGCGGCCGGAGCGACTTGTTAGAGTGGTGATGCAGCTGATCCTTTGTCACCGGAGGGTAGGGGGTACCTGCAAGGGACTCCGATGCTTAAGTTAGTAAGGGTATTAAACAGGTTTTTTTGTAAAATCAGAGTATGAGTTATACCTGGTGCTCCAGTGTATTTATAATGGTGCGGAGTGACCTTTTTAGATAAGATAAGTTAGTTATCTTATCTTATCTTATCTTATCTTTGGGTGAGGTCAGCTTACCTTCAAGGGAACCGCCCTTCTCTCTGTAGGCCTGGGATGCCTTTGGATTTGGGTCGTGTTCCTTGATTTGGGCCCTCTTTGGGCTTTCCTGACGATTTGGCTGAGCTCTTTGAGAAGAGGTCGGATGGTTTGACCTGAAGAGGTCGGTCGCTTTGTCGCTAATCATCCTGGGTCAGACAGCTCGACCCAAGGTATGGACAGTGCCCCTGCTCGAGCTTGGTCTTTCTTTTGAGGTCGAGTCTTGATTTTAGGACTTCGATCCTTTTATGGTGAAAGCCGAACTCAAGCATTTGTCAATTTCCTCTTTGTAGAGTCTTCTTTTGAATGTGGAACGTTTTCTTTATTCTTAAAAGTGCGCGCTTTGCATTAGCGCTCTGGTCTTGGGAATGCGCGAGGGTTTAGTACCCTCATTAATTGTTTTTAATGCCCCGTTTCTCTTGCCTCTTCATTTTGAATTTGGCACTCAGAAAAAACGGTTTCATTTTCTCTGTAACTTCCTCTTTTTTTCTCTTTTCCTTTTCGTTTCGCCTGAAGTTTGCATTTTGTTTTTTCTCTGTGACGCTTTTTCCTCGAGAGGTGGTTCTAATCCTTGTCGCTTCAGCTTTCAGCTTTCTTCAGAATTTTCTCCCTTTTCCAGGTTGGTTTTTCCTTACTTTCTTCGTTGCTTGCGTTATGTTATTTCTGATTTTGACTTTAGAAAGTTTGAACCTTTTGTATCGCCGTGCACCCGCTTGTTTACTGTTGCGGGGGTTTTTCTTGCTTTTAAAATGGTCCTTCTGTACTCTAGGGTTCGTACCATTTATTTTTCTTCTTTTGCAGACTGCATGAAGCTGCTTGCTTTCTCGAAAGATTGCTCCTTTGATGTCTTTCGCCATGTTGATAGTTTTTTTTGCGGATGAATTTTGTAAAAGATAACGATGCTTTTTTGTTTCTCTGAAAAAGGTTGTGTCTTTGATGACTTCTTCTTGATACGTTTCTTTGTTTGTTGACCAAACTGAGACTGTGGGTCTGGAGGGTAGTTATTTTGATTGTTTTATCTGTGGCTCGTGGCTTTCTACTCAGAGTGTCGTTTTAGTTGAAAGGGGTCATTATCTTCCTGTATCGAGGTGTAGGCTTGTAGGTTTTCCTGAGTCCTTGTTCTGTAACTGCCTCCAAAGGATGCCCTTGGATCTTTGGTGTGGGTCCTGGGGTTTCCTTTTGTTGCTTGTACTGCGCTGGATTATGTTGGCCAAGATGTGTTGATTTCGTCCGAGATGTTTTTTAGTAATCCAATCTTCTTTTCTTATTTGTAGGACTAGTTGGCCATGTCTTCTCGCAAAAATATTGTAGAGACGTCTTCTAAGGTTCCTGAGAGGATGTCCGATTAGTTGGACTCCCTTGTTTTAATGTGTGTTTCTGTGGTGAATGCTGAGTTCTGTGTGGAGCTTAAGAAACATTACCGCCTCTATAAGAGTAGAGATCAGGAAAGGAATTATGAATTGGTAGCACCTGATTCCGAGGAGAGGGTTTGCTTCCCTGCTCTGACCCGGGGGGAGCACCCTTTCTTTTATGCTTACGACTATTTTTTCAGCTAGTTGGAGATCACTTTTCCCTTCACTTCTTTTGAGACCGATTTGTTGTGGTCGTGTAATGTAGCTCCGTCCCAGCTTCATCCGAACTTCTGGGGCTTTATCAAGATTTTTCAGCTTCTTTGCCAAGAGTTGGGCGATACTCCTTCTCAAACTCTTTTCCTTTATCTATTTGTTTTAACTAAGCCTAGGTTTTCGTCAAAAAAGAAAGCCTCATGGGTTTCTTTTAGATCTGCACAAGGGCATAAGGTTTTTTCCATGTATAACAAGTCCTTTAGGGACTTCAAGAATTATTTTTTCAAGGTCCAAGCAGATGAGGGAGCTTGGCCCTTTTTTTTGGAAGCTAATGATGTGCCATCCTTCCCCTTGTGCTGGCAGCAGAATGTAGTAGTATCCCAATATACATGGGAGATACTTGACAAAATTGAGCAGGCTTTTGTAACTATTTTGGAGGACATTTGGGGGGAACCTCCTCATCTGGACACCAAAAAAATCTTTGGGGGACCCATCCCTTGTCCGAACTGCATTGGGTATTACTTGATATATTTTGTTTCTTGTTTTTTCTTTGATTTTTTCTTCTTTTTCTGGTTTTTAAAACTGTCGATTTTCATTTTTCAGAGATGGCCAAGAATAACAACTCGATGAAGGCTTTCAAAAAGGTGAGAAAGGCTACTACAGCTCAGAACATCTCAACCAAGGCGGATGGGGAAGGGTCCTCTCAAGTTCCGTCGAAGCCGTCTATGCCGAGCTCTCCTGGACCGAGGAGAATGATCCCTACTCCTCGAGTCCGCTTAGTTGATCCTCCGCAGTCTTCTGCTGCTGTTTCTCCCCCCCCCGGCCGTTCCTCCTTCCAAAAGACCTCAGACTGTTGAACCCTTCAATCTGGATGCACCTGATTTCGATGCTATTGGGTTTGTCGACCAGCAGATCGGTCCTTATGGTGCCCTCTCTATGGATGATGTTTCTCTCCTTCGTCACTTAGATTTTATAACTCGAAGTAGCATCAAGATGACACATATGGGAGATGCCCTGTACCGAACTACCTAAGATCTTCCCCTTCATGCTACCAAAGCCTTTATGGAGGAGGCTAAGCAGGAGTTCAACCGGATGAAGGGTTTGAAGGAGGAGCTCGAAGTGAAAGTGACCAAGCTGGGGAAGGAGTTGGAGGGCGAAAAGGCTAGTTCTGTTGCCTTGGTAGCTTCTGTGAAATTGGCTGAAGATACGGCATTGAGGCACAAGGAAAGCTATGTCACGACCTACAGGGAAGTGATGCGTCTTAGGGAGGAGTTGGAGTTGGCTCAGGCTGATTATGCCAAGCTCCAGGGTCACCTTGTAGGCAGTGTAAATGCTGCTTATGAGAACCTGAAGGAGCAGGTTCGGGTTCTTGCCCCCGAGCTTGACCTTACTCTCTTCAGTCTGGATAACGTTGTAAATGACGGCAAGATTGTCCCTGACAACCCTGATGATGATGATGTTGAACCTCCTCCTGTGCCTGCCGCCAAAACCTCTGTTGTGCCGACTTCTTCAGCTCCTTCTGCTGAGGTTGGTCATCCCGAGTCAGAACCTGATTGTCGAATCTTGAACCGGGATGATGGGACAGTGGATGCGGTGCCCCTTCAGACTCGTCCTCCTTCACCCCGTGTTGATGCTGCCGAGAAGCCTTCGGATCTTTAATGATTTCTCTTACTGTTTGTGTAGATAGCCCGACTTGTGGGCTTTTGAAGTCTTTATTTTGTAAATGGTAGTTCTGACTTCTTGCTACTTCCTGAGTTGCTTGTTTAGCAACTTCATTTTGAAAAAACAAAGTAGTTTCCAAGCTCTTGGGGCTAATTTTGGTAGCCTCTTAAGTTTGTTATTATTATAACTTGCGTTTTTCGTATCATATCTGTCTGCATCTGTCTTGGTACCTTTTTAGGTTTTTTGGGAGTGTTGGAACTTTGTTGTCCAACCACTTTGGGTTGCCTTTGTATTTCATACTTGTAGCTTAATTCCTCTGAGGTTGTGAATGTTTGGATCCCCTTTGTATGTTGGCTTCCTCATTTTGGCCTGAAGTTATTTTCTAGTAATCTGTTTTGTTTGGATCTTATTCAGGTCTCTGTTAGGAATTTCCTTTCATAACGTCAAGGTTTTTGGGAGGCCGTCTTCTTCATGTCAGGATCTTCTAAGTTATTTTAGTAATCCTCTTTCTTGGACCTTGTTCAGGTCTCTTTCAGGGATTACTTTAAAAACTTTATGTTTTGGGCCGACTTCATCATGTCGGGCCCTTCTAAGTTATTTTAGTAATCCTCTTTCTTGGACCTTGTTCAAGTCTCTTTCAGGGATTACTTTTCTAACTTCATGTTTTGGGCCGACTTCATCATGTCGGGCCCTCTTAAGTTATTTTAGTAATCCTCTTTTTTGAACCTTGTTCAGGTCTCTTTCAGGGATTACTTTTATAACTTCATGTTTTGGGCCGACTTCATCATGTCGGGCCCTTCTAAGTTATTTTAGTAATCCTCTTTCTTGAACCTTGTTCAGGTCTCTTTCAAGGATTACTTTTATAACTTCATGTTTTAGGCCGACTTCATCATGTCGGTCCCTTCTAAGTTATTTTAGTAATCCTCTTTCTTGGACCTTGTTCAGGTCTCTTTCAGGGATTACTTTTATAACTTCATGTTTTGGGCCGACTTCATCATGTCGGGCCTTTCTAAGTTATTTTAGTAATCCTCTTTCTTGGACCTTGTTCAGGTCTCTTTCAGGGATTACTTTTATAACTTCATATTTTGGGCCGACTTCATCATGTCGGGTCCTTCTAAGTTATTTTAGTAATCCTCTTTTATAGGGCTGGCCAGACCTCTTTTCAGGGATTTACTTTTTATAACTTTGGTTATTGTGACTGGTCCGACTTCTTTATGTCGGCCAGTCTTTAAGTTATTTTTTAGCAATCCATTTTATTAAGACCTCATCAGGTCCTTTCTATGGATCACTTTCGATAACTTCTTGCATTATTCTATTTTCAACTTTCCCAATTTTGTAGAAATTGGGTTTAATCCTCGTTTGGTCGACCTTTTGATGAATTTGGTTTTCATCCTTGTTGGTCTTTATCATGATCGTGCAGTGAATTTAATTTTTCACTTTCTGCCGATCTGTAGCTTTGTAATCGGGCGATGAATTTTAGCGTTTCAGATTAATGCGTCTTGAGAATTTGTAGAAAATCTAAAAAACTTTATTCAAAGGAAAATGCAGATATATACATGTGGGAGTTTTATCCCTTTCAGTCAGAAAAAGAGTGTGCCATGACTTAGGAAGCTCTCGCCCTTCGAGTTCGGACAGTTGATGCCAAGGCATCTTAGGCTAGTTTCACTAGCCTTTTTCTTTTATTTTTAGTTGTTTTATGCATTTTCTTGAGCCTTAAGTAATCATTTTGGGCCAAATAGTCATGCTTGTCTTAAATCATTCAACATGAAGATTTTGATGCAAATTCCATGAGTTTTTAGTTATATTCCTTGAATGCTATGAATGGAAGAATTCTCATGAATTTTAGCAAGACTTCTGTAGTAGCCCTTTCCAAGTACTTCTATGACTCGGTAGGGTCCTTTCCAATTTGCTGCCAGCTTTCCTTCTCCAGGTCGAGTTGTTCCGATATCATTTCGGATTAGGATGAGGTCGTTCTCAACAAAACCTCGTGGCACTACCTTTTGATTGTATTTCGAAGCCATTAGACGTTTTAATGCCTCTTCCCTGATCCGAGCTCTTTCTTGTACTTCTAGAAGTAGGTCGAGTTCTTCCTTTTGAAGTTGGGAGTTGGCTTCTTCATTATAGTGGATCACTCTAGGCGACCCTTCTTCAATTTCCACTAAGATCATTGCCTCCATTCCGTACGCTAATCAGAAGGGTGATTCCTTTGTGGTGGAATGTGGCATTGTTCGATATGCCCATAGGACTTGTGGGAGCTCTTTAGCCCAGGCTCCCTTTGCGTCCTGTAATCTCCATTTTAGCCCAGCCAATATGACTTTTGTTGGCAGCTTCTGTAATGGCCTAGCCTTTAGCCTCGATGAAATGACGCTTTTTCGGGATCAAACGGAATTTTTATGGAATTTTTAGGAATTTTAGTGCATATAAGCACCTCCGCTACACAGGTGCTATGTCATCAAGCTGCTGAGTCAGCAACTTGATTGCACCAGACACCTCTCCTAATCTAAGCAGGCACGTCGCGAAAAGTTGCGTTTTCGAACCACTTCGGGTCCGAATTTCAAAATTCTGATTTCCGTAGTTTGTCTCTATGTGACGAGCCGGTCTCGAATTTCGAGTAAAAAATTATATTAATATAATATTCATATATTATTATTTTATTTGGAATATTATATTATTATCTTCTCTAATGTGGTTAATGTTGATCTATGTTTGGTAATATAATAACTGAGCTAGAAATCTACCGGTAATGGATAATACCGGCATTCTTAGATGAACTTAGCAATGCTAATGCTTCATCATATATCTTTTATTCTCATGATTATCATGTTACTAGTATTATTTATACTAGTAAAGCTCATGCTTATCCTTAAGTACTTCATGTTTTCTCTTAAGATCTCTTGTTCAATCACCACAGGCTCTAAGAAAACGTGATTTCTAGCTGCCTTGAGGTGAGGAAAACTTAATTTTCACCATCATGAAGCTTCAGCCTTCATGGTTCATGTGGTTCTAAAGTTGTTTTTGATGTTAAAATAGGCGTAAAAGTGCTTTTGAAAGCTTGTTCTTGGTTCAATTCTTGGCAGCTGCAAAGGAGGTAAGGTTTGGTAAATTAATCAATGATTGTTTTGGTTCTTGAAGTGTTAAATCAGCTCTTGTTGCTTGAAGCTTGATTTTGAGTGTTTGTGTGATGGTTTGATCATGAGATCTTGTTGTTTAATGCTTGAAAATCAAGTTTTTGATGGTTCTGAAATTGCTGTTGTTGCTGCTGAAAAACGTGGCTTTCCAGCCATGAAATTCATGATATTTGATGCCTATTTGATGTGTATTTGATGACTGAAATGTTGCTCTTTGGTTTAGTAAAAATCAGTTAAAAATCGGTTACCAAAAAGATTGAGAAACTAGCTGAAAATCAAGTGGAAATCTGATGAACTTTTGGAAAAATATTTTTGGTTTTTGGAAGGATGTGAAAACTTTTATTTTGATAATTTTGTGGTCAAAATACAATTATTAAAAATTTTGGGGTTGAAAGTTAATTAATAGAAAGTTAGGGGCCAAAATGCAAATATTAAAAGTTAAGGGGTCAAAATGCAATTTCAAAAAAGTTCAGGGATCAAAATGCAATTTTTGAAAGTTGAATAAAATATTATTATTTTAATATTAAAATATTATTTTATTATTAATATTATTTTGTTAATAATATTATTTTATTATTAATAATAAAATATTGATAAAAAGATAGTTTTTCCTAAAAGCCTCAGGAAGGCAGTTTTGAGTCCAGAATTCCTTAATTCTCTTTATTAAACACCTAAGGAAGAGTTCAAGAGAAAGTATTGAGGTATGTATGGTAATGAAAAAGGTTTTAGAAACTTTCATACATGTTGGAAAGAAAAGGAATTAAAAGCTATATAGCAGTGTGCTTGACCTTACAGAGTAAGCAGAGAATTGTAAAATGAGCTCACTGTGATGTTGTGATGCTTGATTTATGATTGTGGAAAGATAATGAAAATGATTGCTAAGTGGTGAAAAGTATGGTTATATGTGACTTATGAGCCTTCGGGCAATGCTTGTGAATATTATGCGGGGACGCCCGTATTGTGATGTTGCTTCCCAAACAGGCTGCGGTAGAGATGTACCAGCCCTGCAAGCTGAATGCTTGGTAGAGGCCTGACTCGCATACCTGCGGTATATTGAGATTTGAGCAAATACAAGCCCTGTAAGTCGAGAGTACTTGGTAGAGGGTATGCGGTACTTAATCTGGGATTAAGTTCTAGGAAGGCCTTATCGGACCTGGAGGGTCGGATTGCGTCGGGTGCGGGTCGAAACCGACAAATGAGCTCGTTACCTGCAGTAGGATCAGACATGCATCATACTTGTTTGTGCATATTTTAATTGGTTTGCCTATGTGAACAACTCTGTTTAATTGCTAACTGCTATACTTGACGTAACTGCTCTTGATTGTGTTTGAACCTCATTACTTGTGTTTATAACTGATTGTTTGGATTATGGTGATTGGATGTTGATTGAGTTGTTTGGGCCTAAGGCTGTGGTTGGTTTTTTTGAGGTCTAGCTTTGTATAAAGTATCTGACTGATTCAGCATAGACTTAATGAACCTATGCTTGGAACAAGATGATCATTTATACCGCGTAGGTAACTTCTTTTATGTTTATAGTCTAGTAAAGTATGAAAAATCAAACTCTTACAGCATAGACTTAATTGAACCTATGCTTGGGACAAGTTGGTCATTCATACCATTAGGAAACTTTTCAGATTCTTATATCTGGAAAAGAAGTTTGGATTTATGGTTAATTAATTGATTTCTTTTGAAAAGGTTTTGAATATTTGATTGTTAAACCATCAATTTTCAAAGGATTTAGAAACTTGCAAACGGAAATTATAAATGGACTTAACTATGAACCCTGACCTTACTAAGAACTCCCCAGTTCTTACCCCTTACACCTCTTCAGATGGACACGGGAGTCCTGCCCTACGAGATTAATCATCCGTACATCCACGACGACCCAGTGCGCAACTACGAGTATTACATCCGATGTGCAGCACCTTGTGTACGTAATTATATAGTACGTGACCCTGAGATCGAGGATATCTCTTCTGGTAGCAATGAGCCAGATGGGGCACCAGCGAGCAGGCATCATCACCTACCCAACGGTTTTATGTGAGGGGCTTTTGGATCAGAGACGAGGAGACTTTTGAGGCGTCCATTCTAACCACGGTATCTTAGAGTGTTTCCCTCACTTGTACTAGCATGCTCAGAGGGAATAGGCATGTCATAGAGTTAGCCTAGCCTGGGTGCCGGCTTAGGGGCTTTTGGACAGGCCAGGTCCCGGGACGTCTTATATATATATGTGTATATATTATATGAGTCACTAACTGAAGGATGCTGTGTTATAATTCCTTACTGGTATAACTGAGCTGCTTCTGCATTATGATATATATTGTGGTGTGATATTCTATGTATTCCCTTTTACAATTCCTTGAATGTGTGTACTCATGTTTCGTTGTTATACTCTATGTATGCAACTCTAAACTACTATTGTTTTAAAAAAAAATTACTCGAAACTCACGAGGTGTTAACAACGAACAGGCTTATATTTATTAAATATTACTTAAGTTGGGGAAACAAGTTGGTAACGTTCAACTTTTAGTATGATCATGACATGCTGGAAGTTGGGCCGTTACAATTTGGTATCAGAGCGGTCCTTCCTGTTAGAGCCTGGGAAATGGACTGAATCATGCTTTATCGCATGCTCTGTTGTACGTCTGATGCTTATAGAATATCCATGTGATATGTGTTGCATGATTGTCTTTGTGCCTTCATTCTGAGAATGTTCATCCCCAACTTGAAGTATTGAGACTGATCACCTTGGTATCGATTGTTTTGTGTGAACAAGATTAGGATGAGTTCACAGAGACGCAGCGCTCGGGGAGAGACTACCGCTAACATTCCGTACGAAATGATGATAACATATTTACTGCGATTCACGCTATGGCTGAGGCTGTGCGTGAAACGGCGACTGCTACTACATCAGCAGTTGATCATTTGGGAAAGCGTAATAGTGGTAATGGAGGAATAATGAGATAGGATATGGGTAAGCAATCTCAGCAGGCACAAGTGCGACCAGTGTGTAGGCAGTGTAGAAAGGAGCATGGAGGTAGACCTTGTCAACCTGCAGGCATTATCTATTTTTCTTGTGGTTAACCTGGACATATGGCTAAGGACTGTCCGAAGAAGCCAATACAAGGAATAGATAGGCCGCGACAGTAGGGACGTGTGTTTGCCACGATTGCTGATGATGCTCTGAAATCAGACTCCCTAATCCAAGGTCAGTGTTATGTCAAATCTCGACTCATAACTGTATTGTATGACTCTGGTGCATCACATTCTTTTATTTCTGCGACTGTTGCGCATGAGTAGGGATTAGATTCTACTGTGTTAAATTATGATCTGATTGTCCATACAACTATAATTCATAATGCCTTGACTAGACGAGTGTGTCAACAGGTACCTTTTGTTATTGAGGTTAGGACTTTCATACATGACCTGGTCGACTTGCCTTTATGTGGTATATATATTATCTTAGGTCTAGATTGGTTGTCTAATCATCATGTTTTCCTTGATTGTTTTAAATAAAATGCTATATTCCCAACATTTGGCATGCATATTGAGTGAGTTGAGTCTTATACCTTTTATTTGAGTTTCCTAAGAGTTACCTTTAGTAGTAGTGGGTTAGAGGATTATGTTCTATTATCTGCTAGCTCAAAGAGTGATGAACAAGCTTTGGAGAAAATCTGAGTGGTAAAGGAGTTTCCTGATGTTTTCCCTGATGATATACCTGAAATTCCACCCCAGAGAGAGATAGAATTCAGTATTGACTTGGTGCTTGGAACCAGACCAATTTTTATAGCATTGTATTGGATATCATCATTGGAACTGGCAGAGTGGAAGAAACAGTTAGATGAGTTATTGATAATGAAGTTTATTCGTTTGAGCGTATCACTATGGGGAGCTCCAGTGTTACTGGTATAGAAGAAAGATAGTGGGACGAGATTGTGTGTAGATTATCTGCAACTAAACAAGATTACAATCAAGAATAAGTATTCACTACTGAGGATAGATGATCTAATGGACCAGCTGAGAGGTGCGACAGTATTCTCTAAGATTTCTTTGCGGTCGAGTTACCATCAAATTTGAGTGAAGGACTCGGATGGTTAAGACTGCCTTTCAAACTAGATACTAAGAGGATGGAAGCTGTATATGAAACTGTTAAAGTGTGAGCTTTGTTCGGAAAAAGTGGCATTCGTGGGACATGTGATCACACAAGACGGTATAATGGTATATCCTTCAAAGAATGATGCAATGATACAATGGAAACAACCTACAACAGTTAAAAAAGTTCGTAGTTTCTTGGGGTTAGCAGGATATTATTTGTGGTTTATTGAAGGTTTTTCACAGATAACTTTATCCTTGACTTACCTCACATGGAAGGAAGTTCCGTTTGAATGGACAAAAGAGTGTGAAGAAAGTTTTGAAACTTTAAAGGAAAAGTTGACGACGGCATCAGTTTTGGTGTTACTAGACCCACAGGAACCTTTTGAGGTGTAGTATAATGATGCTTTTAAGAGATTTGGATGCGTATTGATGCAGCATAGGAATATAGTGGCATATGCTTTGAGACAGCTGAGACCTCATGAAAAGAGTTATCCGACACATAATCTAGAATTCGTGGCAATGGTTTTTGCACTCAAGATCTGGAGACACTATTTGCATGGAACTCAATTGAAAGTTTTCTCCGATCATAAGAGTCTGAAGTATATCTCTGATCAGAAAGACCTTAATATGAGATAGAGGCGATGGATAAATTCTTCAAAGATTATGACCTTAAGTTAGGTTACCATCCTGGAAAGGTGAAAGTAGACACAGATGATTTAGGTAAGAAGAATCTGGGCATATCCTGGATGATGATTAAGGAAGAAGAAATGATCTCGGCCTTTTGAAAGTTTAAAACTAGGAATAAGAGAGACAAAGCTGCATTTTAGTACAACATATCACATACAGACTGATGAGTAGATAGAACGAACGATTCGTACTTTGGAAGATATGTTGAAATCTTGGGTGAAAGATCAGCAAGGTAACTGGGACAAATATTTGTTGTTGGTTGAGTTTTCTTATTACAATAGTTATCAACAAAGCATCAAAATGGCACCGTATGAAACCCTCTACGGGAGAAAGTGTCAGTCACTGTTATGCTGATATGACAAGGATGAAAGTAGGATTTTGGGGCCAGGTTTAGAACAAGAGACTGCTGAATGGATTAAGCACATTCGAGAGAAGATTCAAACTGCTCAAAGTCGACAGAATAGCTATGCAAATATTAGGCATAGGCCCTTAGAATTTAGTGACGGTGACCATATTTTCTTAAGAGTGACACCTACGATTGGGATAGGTAGAGCTCTTAGAACTAAGAAATTGAGTCCACGATACTTAGGTACTTTTCAAATTCTTAATAGAGTCGGTCCAGTAGCATACCAAAATAGCCCTCCCTTCTTATTTGTCAAACCTTCACGATGTTTTTCCTATTACACAACTCAAGAAATATAATCCCTACAAAAGCCACATTTTACAACCAAAGACAGCTCAGCTACGAGCCGACTTAACATATCAAACTTTACCAGCCAGAATTGTGGAACGAAGTGACAAACAGCTGAAAAGGAAACCATTACCATTGGTTAAGGTGGTGTGGGAACAAACTAGTATTGAAGAGTACAAATGGGAATTAGAAGACAAGATGAGGAAAGACTATCTGTTTCTCTTTAGAGGTAATTAAAATTTTGAGGGCAAAATTTTCTTTTAGGAGGGTAGAATGTAACAGCCTAGCCTTTAGCCTCGATGAAATGACGCTTTTTCGGGATCAAACAGAATTTTTATGGAATTTATAGGAATTTTAGTGCATATAAGCACCTCTACTGCACAGGTGCTATATCATCAAGCTGCTGAGTCAGCAGCTTGATTGCACCAGACACCTCTCCTAATCTAAGCAGGCACGTCGCGAAAAGTTGCGTTTTTGAACCACTTTGGGTCCGAATTTCAAAATTCTGATTTCCGTAGTTTGTCTCTATGTGACGAGCCGGTCTCGAATTTCGAGAGAAAAATTATATTAATAAAATATTCATATATCATTATTTTATTTGGAATATTATATTATTATCTTCTCTAATGTGGTTAATGTTGATCTATGTTTGGTAATATAATAACTGAGCTAGAAATCTACCGGTAATGGATAATACCGGCATTCTTAGATGAACTTAGAAATGCTAATGCTTCATCATATATCTTTTATTCTCATGATTATCATGTTACTAGTATTATTTATACTAGTAAAGCTCATGCTTATCCTTAAGTAGTATAATCTGATGTATCTAATTTTCGTAATTATCTTCAGAATGATATTTTATTATTAAACTCTGATGAGTCAGCACCCAGTGACACGTGGCTCTCCCAGAGTTAGCCACCACATGTTTCCTTTCTTGCTCTCCAAGCAAAGCTTTCTTAAGGAGAAAGTAAGAAATACTTGTGTTCTAAAGCTTGATTTTGAGTGTTTGTGTGATGGTTTGATCATGAGATCTTGTTGTTTAATGCTTGAAAATCAAGTTTTTGATGGTTCTGAAGTTGCTGTTGTTGCTGCTGGAAAACGTGGCTTTCCAGCCATGAAATTCATGATATTTGATGCCTATTTGATGTGTATTTGATGGCTGAAACGTTGCTCTTTGGTTTAGTAAAAATCAGTTAAAAATCGGTTACCAAAAAGATTGAGAAACTAGCTGAAAATCAAGTGGAAATCTGATGAACTTTTGGAAAAATATTTTTGGTTTTTGGAAGGATGTGAAAACGTTTATTTTGATAATTTTGTGGTCAAAATGAAATTATTAAAAAGTTTGGGGTTGAAAGTTAATTAATAGAAAGTTGAGGGGCCAAAGTGCAAATATTAAAAGTTAAGGGGTCAAAATGCAATTTCAAAAAAGTTCAGGGATCAAAATGCAATTTTTGAAAGTTGAATAAAATATTATTATTTTAATATTAAAATATTATTTTATTATTAATATTATTTTGTTAATAATATTATTTTATTATTAATAATAAAATATTGATAAAAAGATAGTTTTTCCTAAAAGCCTCAGGAAGGCAGTTTTGAGTCCAAAATTCCTTAATTCTCTTTATTAAACACCTAAGGAAGAGTTCAAGAGAAAGTATTGAGGTATGTATGGTAATGAAAAAGGTTTTAGAAACTTTCATACATGTTGGAAAGAAAAGGAATTAAAAGCTATATAGCAGTGTGCTTGACCTTACAGAGTAAGCAGAGAATTGTAAAATGAGCTCACTGTGATGTTGTGATGCTTGATTTATGATTGTGGAAAGATAATGAAGATGATTGCTAAGTGATGAAAAGTATGGTTATATGTGACCTATGAGCCTTCGAGCAATGCTTGTGAATATTATGCGGGGACACCCGTATTGTGATGTTGCTTCCCAGACAGGCTGCGGTAGAGATGTACCAGCCCTGCAAGCTGAATGCTTGGTAGAGGCCTGACTCGCATACCTGCGGTTTATTGAGATTTGAGCAAATACTAGCCCTGCAAGTCGAGAGTACTTGGTAGAGGGTATTGATGACAAGTCATCTTAGCCTAGTTTCACTAGTCTTTTTCCTTTGTTTTCATTTAGTTTTATGCACTTTCTTAAGCCATAAGTAAGCCAATTGGTTTGAATTTCATGTTTCCTTTGATTCAATCAACCATGGATAAATTGATGCATTTTCATGAGTTTTTGTGCCATAATTGCTCATATGACAAGAAGAAGAACAACTCTCATGATTATGGCATAGCTTTGATACAATTGTTGATTGACGATAGGTGGAATAAAGCTTGGAAGAAGGTTGCAAGAATGGGCTTGAAAAGAGGGATCAACGTTTGAGCCAACGTTTGCCTCAAACGTTAACTCAAACGTGAGAAGCAGATGAAGAACACCAACGTTTGCGCCAACGTTTGCCTCAAACGTGAGGTCAAACGTTGGCGCCAAAGAGAAGAGAAAGAGCATTCCTGGGCATGGCAACGTTCGAGCCAACGTTTGCCTCAAAAGTGAGGTCAAACGTTGGCTACATTTTGGCAAGGAAGAGCATGGCAAAGCACTCCTGATTGATTGTTTAGAGGAGCCACGTTTGTGCCAATGTTTGCCTCAAATGTTGGGCCAAACGTTGGCAAAAAAGGGAGCTTGGGAAGACCCACGTTTGAGCTCACATTTGACCTCAAACGTTGGCTCAAACGTGGAAGACAGCAACTTGGCCAAGCTGCATAATGTCACACAAGGGACGTTTGAGTTAACGTTTGCCTCAAACGTTGACTCAAACGTGAATGGTTCATGACCCGGTTCACTAATGGATTTCTTCCCAACACCAAGAACAATCAACGGAGGCTATTATCAACCCAATTCCATCAAGGCTAAAGGCCCAATTCAAGGCTTAATGATCATTTGAAGAAAGTGTATAAATAGCTTAGGATTTGAAGTTTTAAGGGGAGCTTTTCCTTTTTAGTTTTACTGAGTAGTTTTTGGAGAGCTTTTGGGTTTTGAGCTATTTGGAGATTTTGAGTCTTGGGTGTTGAAGAATTGAGGAAATTCTGTCTCAATCTCACCTTGAGATCTCTCTGTTTTCTTTACTACACTTTTTGAGAAATCAATATTTGAATTCATTTCTTCTACTGCTTGACCTTTACTTTTCTTGCAATTGAATTCTAAGTTTGGATCTAGGAAGGCATTGAGATCTAGACTTGGTTATCTAGTCTCTTGGGTCCTGAGATCTACATTTTTCAATTTCAATTTCCTTGTTTCGTTGCTACACCAAGCTTATTGCTATTGTCATTTGAGATCTACTGCAATTAAATTCATCTTTTACTTCCCTGCTTTTTGTAATTTACTTTTCCTTGTTTAATTCTTGCAATCCCACATCCCTGACCCATTTACAATTCAAGCCATTTACATTTCTTGCACTCTAAGATTCTGCAATTTACATTTCTTGCGTTCTAAGTTTCTGTCATTTAATTTCTCGTTCTTTAAGATTTAGTACTTTTATTTTCTGTTCTCTTTAATTTCTTGCAAAGCACCCACTCCCCTTTACATTCTATGCAATTTAATTCCTGTCAACACAATTTCACACAATCAATACTTGTTTGCTTGACTAATTTAACCACTAAACTAAAATTGCTCAATCCTTCAATCCCTGTGGGATCGACCTCACTCCCGTGAGTTATTATTACTTGATGCGACCCGGTGCACTTGCCGGTGAGTTTTGTGTCAGATCATTTTCCGCACATCAAGTTTTTGGCGCCGTTGCCGGGGATTGAATAGATTGACAATGATTAAGTGAGGTGGTAGTTTAGATTAAGCACTTTTTCTTAAATTTTTTACTAACCCACTAACTGTTTTAAGTTTTGTCTCAACTGATTACACTCAATTTTCAAGAGTACCACTGTGTGTTCCGTTTGTTGATTTATATGTCACAGGAAAGAAGAGAGGCCAGAGGGAAGGATATCATTGAAGAAGGAGTTTCTGAGAAAGAAGAACACCACAACATGAAGCCGCAACTCATTACACTAATCAAGAACAATTGTTCCTATGGTGGAAATCCATTGGAGGATCCTAAACATCACCTTTCCATTTTTCTGAGGACTTGTGGTGCTGTCAATCTCGATAGTGTAAATCATGATACCTATAAGCTCTTGTTATTTCCTTTCTCACTGAAGGATGAAGCGGCACAATGGCTTGAAACATTTCCCCAAGGAAGTATCATTAGTTGGGATGATTTGGTTGCCAAGTTTCTAGCCAAATTCTCCTCATCCAAACAAAATATCAAGATGAAAGAGGGAATACATCCATTCATACAAGGAGAGGAAGAACCATTGTTCAAAGCATGGGAAAGATACAAGAAAGCAAGTGACAAAGTGGGTTTCCAAGCGTTCTATGAAGGATTAACCTCAGAAACAAGAAAAGCGGTGGATTACTTCTCAGATGGCCTACTCAAAGCAACAGCGACCGGCCAAGGAACTGCAGAGTTCAATGACGAAAGATCCAATAACCAACACTCATTTGAGACACCACAGAATGCAATTTCAGAAAAGGAAGTAATGAATCTTGAAGGAGTGAAGGCAGTCATGAATCAAAACAAACAGCTAGACCAGCAAACTCAGCAACAATTGGAGTCAATAGCTAGACAAATTGATTTTCTACATTCTACTACAGTGAATGCACAATTCCCACCATGGAAGCCACATTCTTATCTAAGAATGAGGGAATATCAACATCAGGAACAAAGGGACTTCAACTACAACAACCCCAATTTCCCAAACCTGCAAAAACACCACCATACCAACAACAATCACTACATACCACCACACTACCCACCCTTCCAACCCCCAACACCCCACAACCAACCAATCTCACAAGACTCTCAAAGGATCACTAATCTGGAGATCTTAATAGAGAGAATGATGAAACACCAAGAGATGACAATAAAGAATCAGGAAGCCTCAGTCAGAAGAATTGAGAGGCAAATGCAACAACTGGCTAAGAACCTCGCAGAAATGGGTGAGAAGAGGGCTAAAGGAAAAGAATCACTCATCCAGGATGAGCATCACAGAGCAAAGCCTCACTTAGGAGGACAATGGGACAAGGAGAAGGAAGCTCAGAATCTGAGCTGAGCAAGCATAGAGGATGTCAAGCTAATGACAATAAAGAAGCGCTTGTTGGGAGGCAACCCAACCTGAGGTAGTTCTCTTTTCATAGCTATTTTAATAAAAAGGTTGATTAACTTCATCTATATTGCAAGAAGCTAAGTTTGGTGTTACACACCAAAACAATATAAAGAAGAATGAAGGATTCTAAGTTTGGTGTTCCACCAAAATCCCATCATAAAACACATTCTCACTTTCTGCATAATGCTAGCTTCAAGCAGCTAGATAAACTAGTTAACTATTCTGCTGTTTCTTAAGTTTTCAGTTTTATTACTTTTGAAAAAGAAAAAGAGTTTCACACATGGTTAATCTGATGCATGAGAACCATTGACAAGGTACTAAGTTTGGTGTTCCCACACCAAAGTAAGTTCAAAGGCCCACAAATAAAGTATGCATGCTAACCATTTTTCAAGTGCTTGGGGAACAAGCAACTTTCAATATCACTATAGAGTACCATACAAACTTTTAGGAAGATTTAGCATCATCAATTAAAGAGATGAAAGAGGAATGTGAAGACCAGCAATGATGATGAGGAAGAGGACAGCAAGTAAACTCCAAAAGGTTGTATTATTCACTATCAGATATTTCTGTGATTGAAATTTATATTATACCCCTATTTGTCCTTCTGTCTAATATAGTTTTTCTGCAATTCAATAAGCAAGATGCTTGATCATTTACAACACTATCTCCAAAACTTGTTTGCACTCAATAATTCAAAAAAAAAACGCATCACATGAAAGTTCTTTGAAAAGAAGGGTTGAGGAATTAAACAATTTTGAGGCAACCAAAAGATTAGGAGAAGTGGTGGTTCTAGTTGTACAATTATGCATTGAGGTTGCATGCTTATGAAAACTTGCATGGGAGCTCATAGGCGGGACATAGAGTTCAAAGAAGTGTTGTGGAGATTCTCAAACATTTATTGATCCAAGAAGCAGCAAACAAAACAAAAGAAAATAAAGAAAATACAAAAACAAAAAAAAGGAACATGGCCCAAGGCTCTGAGCATCAATTACTAGGCAGAAAAGAAGAAAGAAACAAGAACTCAAAGAGTTGTTATCCTAGTAAATGCTTGTGGTTGAATTGTGTCAA
>NC_029789.2:100305421-100309999 GCF_000816755.2 Arachis ipaensis | reverse complement strand
AGTTTAGATCAAGCACTTTTTCTTTAATTTTGACTAACCCACTAACTGTTTGAAGTTTTGTCTCAACTGACTACACTCAATTTTCAAGAATACCACTGTGTGTTCTGTTTGTTGATTTATATGTCACAGGAAAGAAGAGAGGCCAGAGGAAAGGATATCATTGAAGAAGGAGTTTCTGAATAAGAAGAACACCACAACATGAAGCCGCAACTCATTACATTAATCAAGAACAATTGTTCCTATGGTGGAAATCCATTGGAGGATCCTAAACATCACCTTTCCATTTTTCTGAGGACTTGTGGTGCTGTCAATCTCGATAGTGTAAATCATGATACCTATAAGCTCTTGTTATTTCCTTTCTCACTGAAGGATGAAGCGGCACAATGGCTTGAAACCTTTCTCCAAGGAAGTATTACTAGTTGGGATGATTTGGTTGCCAAGTTTCTAGCCAAATTCTCCTCATCCAAACAAAATATCAAGATGAAAGAGGGAATACATCCATTCATACAAGGAGAGGAAGAACCATTGTTCAAAGCATGGGAAAGATACAAGAAAGCAAGTGACAAAGTGGGTTTCCAAGCGTTCTATGAAGGATTAACCTCAGAAACAAGAAAAGCGGTGGATTACTTCTCAGATGGCCTACTCAAAGCAACAGCGACCGGCCAAGGAACTGCAGAGTTCAATGACGAAAGATCCAATAACCAACACTCATTTGAGACACCACAGAATGCAATTTCAGAAAAGGAAGTAATGAATCTTGAAGGAGTGAAGGCAGTCATGAATCAAAACAAACAGCTAGACCAGCAAACTCAGCAACAATTGGAGTCAATAGCTAGACAAATTGATTTTCTACATTCTACTACAGTGAATGCACAATTCCACCATGGAAGCCACATTCTTATCTAAGAATGAGGGAATCTCAACATCAGGAACAAAGGGACTTCAACTACAACAACCCCAATTTCCCAAACCTGCAAAAACACCACCAGACCAACAACAATCACTACATACCACCACACTACCCACCCTTCCAACCCCCAACACCCCACAACCAACCAATCTCACAAGACTCTCATAGGATCACCAATCTGGAGATCTTAATAGAGAGAATGATGAAACACCAAGAGGTGACAATGAAGAACCAGGAAACCTCAGTCAGAAGAATTGAGAAGCAAATGCAACAACTGGCTAAGAACCTCGCAGAAATGGGTGAGAAGAGGGCTAAAAGAAAAGAATCACTCATCCAGGATGAGCATCACAGAGCAAAGCCTCACTTAGGAGGACAATGGGACAAGGAGAAGGAAGCTCAGAATCTGAGCTGAGCAAGCATAGAAGATGTCAAGCTAATGACAATAAAGAAGCGCTTGTTGGGAGGCAACCCAACCTGAGGTAGTTCTCTTTTCATAAGCTATTTTAATAAAAAGGTTAATTAACTTCATCTATATTGCAAGAAGCTAAGTTTGGTGTTACACACCAAAACAATATAAAGGAGAATGAAGGATTCTAAGTTTGGTGTTCCACCAAAATCCCATCATAAAACACATTCTCACTTTCTGCATAATGCTAGCTTCAAGCATCTAGACAAACTAGTTAACTATTCTGCTGTTTCCTAGTTTTTAGTTCTATTGCTTTTGAAAAAGAAAAAGAGTTTCACACATGGTTAATCTGATGCATGAGAACCATTGGCAAGGTACTAATTTTGGTGTTCCCACACCAAAGTAAGTTCAAAGGCCCACAAATAAATTATGCATGCTAACCATTTTTCAAGTGCTTAGGGAACAAGCAACTTTCAATATCATTGCAGAGCACCATACAAACTTTTGGAAGATTTAGCATCATCAATCAAAGAGGTGAAAGAGGAATGTGAAGACCAGCAATGATGATGAGGAAGAGGACATCAAGTAAACTCCAAAAGGTTGTATTGTTCATTATCAAATATTGCTGTGATTGAAAGTGATATTATACCCCTATCTGTCCTTCTGTCTAGTATAGTTTTTCTGCAATTCAATAATCAAGATGCTTGATCATTTACAACACTATACTCTCCAAACTTGTTTGCACTCAATATTTCAAAAATGCATTACATGAAAGTTCTTTGAAAAGAAGGATTGAGGAATTAAACAATTTTGAGACAAGCAAAAGATTAGGAGAAGTGGTGGTTCTAGTTGTATGATTATGCATTGAGGTTGCATGCTTATGAAAACTTGCATGGGAGCTCATAGGCAGGACATAGAGTTCAAAGAAGTATTGTGGAGGTTCTCAAACATTTATTGATCCAAGAAGCAGCAAACAAAACAAAAGAAAATAAAGAAAATACAAAAACAAAAAGAACATGGCCCAAGGCTCTGAGCATCAATTACTAGGCAGAAAAGAAAGAAGAAACAAAAACTCAAAGAGTTGTTATCCTAGTAAATGCTTGTGGTCGAATTGTGTCAAAGAGAGAGGCTTGAGCAAGTAAATCCTAAGGGGTGCTTCAACACCTAATACCTTAAAACCAACTGGTTTAGGAGTATTGATTGAAAGCTTATCTAAAGAGCCGCTTTGAGACATGACACTTAGAGTCAAAGCCAAAGCACAGAAACTATAAGCTGCTTCAAGGTCTCAAACGTTAACTCAAACGTGAGAAGCAGATGAAGAACACCTTGGAGAAGAGCCAACGTTTGCGCCAACATTTGCCTCAAACGTGAGGTCAAACGTTGGTGCCAAAGAGAAGAGAAAGAGCACTCCTGGGCATGGCAACGTTCGAGCCAACGTTTGCCTCAAACGTGAGGTCAAACGTTGGCTACATTTTGGCAAGGAAGAGCATGGCAAAGCACTCCTGATTGATGGTTTAGAGGAGCCACGTTTGCACCAACGTTTGCCTCAAACGTTGGGCCAAACGTTGGCCAAAAAGGGAGCTTGGGAAGACCCACATTTGAGCTCACGTTTGACCTCAAACGTTGGCTCAAACGTGGAAGACAGCAACTTGGCCAAGCTGCATAATGTCACATAAGGGATGTTTGAGTCAACGTTTGCCTCAAACATTGACTCAAACGTGAATGGTTCATGGCCCGGTTCACTAATGGATTTCTTCCCAACACCAAGAACAATCAACGGAGGCTATTATCAACCTAATTCCATCAAGGCTAAAGGCCCAATTCAAGGCTTAATGATCATTTGAAGAAAGTGTATAAATAGCTTAGGATTTGAAGTTTTAAGGGGAGCTTTTCCTTTTTAGTTTTGCTGAGTAGTTTTTGGAGAGCTTTTGGGTTTTGAGCTATTTGGAGATTTTGAGTCTCGGGTGTTGAAGAATTGAGGAAATTCTGTCTCAATCTCACCTTGAGATCTCTCTGTTTTCTTTACTACACTTTTTGAGAAATCAATATTTGAATTCCTTTCTTCTACTGCTTGACCTTTACTTTTCTTGCAATTGAATTCTAAGTTTGGATCTAGGAAGGCATTGAAATCTAGACTTGGTTATCTAGTCTCTTGGGTCCTGAGATCTACATTTTTCAATTTCAATTTCCTTGTTTCGTTGCTACACCAAGCTTATTGCTATTGTCATTTGAGATCTACTGCAATTAAATTCATCTTTTACTTCCCTGCTTGTTGCAATTTACTTTTCCTTGTTTAATTCTTGCAATACCACATCCCTGACCCATTTACAATTCAAGCCATTTACATTTCTTGCACTCTAAGATTCTGCAATTTACATTTCTTGCGTTCTAAGTTTCTGTCATTTAATTTCTCGTTCTTTAAGATTTAGTACTTTTATTTTCTGTTCTCTTTAATTTCCTACAAATCACCCACTCCCCTTTACATTCTATGCAATTTAATTCCTGTCAACACAATTTCACACAATCAATACTTGTTTGCTTGACTATTTCAACCACTAAACTAAAATTGCTCAATCCTTTAATCCCTGTGCGATCGACCTCACTCCCGTGAGTTATTATTACTTGATGCGACCCGGTGCACTTGCCGGTGAGTTTTGTGTCGGATCGTTTTCCGCACATCAGGTATGCGGTACTTAATCTGGGAAGGCCTTATCTGACCTGGAGGGTCGGATTGCGTCGGGTGCGGGTCGAAACTGACAAATGAGCTCATTACCTGCAGTAGGATCAGACATGCATCATACTTGTTTGTGCGTATTTTAATTGGTTTGCCTATGTGAACCTCATTACTTGTGTTTGTAACTGATTGTTTGGATTGTGGTGATTGGATGTTGATTGAGTTGTTTGGGCCTAAGGCTGTGGTTGGTTTGTTTGAGGTCTAGCTTTGTATAAAGTATCTGACTGATTCGGCATAGACTTAATGAACCTATGCTTGGAACAAGATGATCATTTATACCGCGTAGGTAACTTCTTTTATGTTTATAGTCTAGTAAAGTATGAAAAATCAAACTCTTACAGCATAGACTTAATTGAACCTATGCTTGGGACAAGTTGGTCATTCATACCATTAGGAAACTTTTCAGATTCTTATATCTGGAAAAGAAGTTTGGATTTATGGTTAATTAACTGATTTCTTTTGAAAAGGTTTTGAATATTTGATTGTTAAACCATCAATTTTCAAAGGATTTAGAAACTTGCAAACGGA
>NC_029789.2:100254733-100305324 GCF_000816755.2 Arachis ipaensis | reverse complement strand
TCCCTGCTTGTTGCAATTTACTTTTCCTTGTTTAATTCTTGCAATACCACATCCCTGACCCATTTACAATTCAAGCCATTTACATTTCTTGCACTCTAAGATTCTGCAATTTACATTTCTTGCGTTCTAAGTTTCTGTCATTTAATTTCTCGTTCTTTAAGATTTAGTACTTTTATTTTCTGTTCTCTTTAATTTCCTACAAATCACCCACTCCCCTTTACATTCTATGCAATTTAATTCCTGTCAACACAATTTCACACAATCAATACTTGTTTGCTTGACTATTTCAACCACTAAACTAAAATTGCTCAATCCTTTAATCCCTGTGCGATCGACCTCACTCCCGTGAGTTATTATTACTTGATGCGACCCGGTGCACTTGCCGGTGAGTTTTGTGTCGGATCGTTTTCCGCACATCAGGTATGCGGTACTTAATCTGGGAAGGCCTTATCTGACCTGGAGGGTCGGATTGCGTCGGGTGCGGGTCGAAACTGACAAATGAGCTCATTACCTGCAGTAGGATCAGACATGCATCATACTTGTTTGTGCGTATTTTAATTGGTTTGCCTATGTGAACCTCATTACTTGTGTTTGTAACTGATTGTTTGGATTGTGGTGATTGGATGTTGATTGAGTTGTTTGGGCCTAAGGCTGTGGTTGGTTTGTTTGAGGTCTAGCTTTGTATAAAGTATCTGACTGATTCGGCATAGACTTAATGAACCTATGCTTGGAACAAGATGATCATTTATACCGCGTAGGTAACTTCTTTTATGTTTATAGTCTAGTAAAGTATGAAAAATCAAACTCTTAAAGCATAGACTTAATTGAACCTATGCTTGGGACAAGTTGGTCATTCATACCATTAGGAAACTTTTTAGATTCTTATATCTGGAAAAGAAGTTTGGATTTATGGTTAATTAACTGATTTCTTTTGAATAGGTTTTGAATATTTGATTGTTAAACCATCAATTTTCAAAGGATTTAGAAACTTGCAAACGGACATTATAAATGGACTTAACTATGAACCCCGACCTTACTAAGAACTCCCCAGTTCTTACCTCTTACACCTCTTCAGATGGACACGGGAGTCCTGCCCTACGAGATTAATCATCCGTACATCCACGACGACCCAGTGCGCAGCTACGAGTATTACATCCGATGTGCGGCACCTTGTGTACGTAATTATATAGTACGTGACCCTGAGATCGAGGATATCTCTTCTGGTAGCAATGAGCCAGATGGGGCACCAGCGAGCAGGCATCATCACCTACCCAACAGTTTTATGTGAGGGGCTTTTGGATCAGAGACGAGGAGACTTTTGAGGCGTCCATTCTAACCACGGTACCTTAGAGTGTTTCCCTCACTTGTACTAGCATGCTCAGAGGGAATAGGCATGTCATAGAGTTAGCCTAGCCTGGGTGCCAGCTTAGGGGCTTTTGGACAGGCCAGGTCCCGGGACGTCTTATATATATATATGTGTATATATTATATGAGTCACTAACTGAAGGATGCTGTGTTATAATTCCTTACTGGTATAACTGAGCTGCTTCTGCATTATGATGTATATTGTGGTGTGATATTCTGTGTATTACCTTTTACAATTCCTTGAATGTGTGTACTCATGTTTCGTTGTTATACTCTATGTATGCAACTCTAAACTACTATTGTTTTAAAAAAAAAAAAATACTCGAAACTCGCGAGGTGTTAACAACGAACAGGCTTATATTTATTAAATATTACTTAAGTTGGGGAAACAAGTTGGTAACGTTCAACTTTTAGTATGATCATGACATGCTGGAAGTTGGGCCGTTACAGCTTCGGCTTGTCCATTGGCTTGGGGATGTTCTACGGAAGTGAACTGGTGTTTTTTGTTCAAGTTGGCCACCAACTTTCTGAAGCCTGCATATGTGAATTGGGTGCCATTGTCTGTGGTGATAGAGTATGGAACCCCGAACCTTGTGACAATGTTTCTATATAGGAATTTTCGACTTCTTTGAGTAGTGGCGTTAGCTAGGGATTCTGCCTCGATCCACTTTGTGAAATAGTCTACCCCTACTATGAGGAATTTAACTTGTCCCGATCCCTGAGGGAAGGGTCTGAGAAGGTCGAGTCCCCATTTTGCGATTGGCCAAGGTGAGGTCACGTTGATGAGTTCCTCTGGCGGAGCGATGTGAAAGTTGGCATGTTTCTGACATGGTGGACATGTCTTTATGAACTTTGTGGCTTCCTTTTGTAGAGTTGCCCAATAAAATCCTGCCCGGACTACTTTTTTGGTAAGTGCTTGCGCTCCGAGATAATTGCCACAGATGCCACTATGTACTTCTTCTAGAACTTCCTTTGTGTTGAAAGTCGATACACATTTTAACAATGGTATTGAAATCCCTCTTTTGTATAGAGTATTGTTTATGATAGTGTAGTATTGTGCCTCCCATTTTAACCTCTTTGCCTCCTTTTCATCTGTGGGGAGTATTTCTGTTTTGAGGTAGTTAATTATGGGAGTCATCCATCCGTGATCCTAACCTATTATGGCTAGGACTTTTTCTTCTTCCAAGATTGACGGGTTCTGCAGCATTTGTTGGATGAGGCTTCTATTGTTGCCCCCTGGTTTGGTGCTGGCTAGCTTTGATAATGCGTCAGCTCGGGTATTCTGTTCTTGAGGTATGTGACGGACCTCATATTCTCCAAGTTGTCCGAGTTGTTCCCTGGTTTTGTCCAAGCACTTTTTCATGGTGGGATCTTTGGCTTGGTAGTTCCCTGTTATTTGTGAAGTGATTACTTGTGAGTTGCTGAAGATGATAAGCTTTTGAGCTCCAACCTGCCTAGCCAGCTTCAAACCAGCTAGTAGTGCCACATATTCAGCTTGGTTGTTTGAGTTCGATTTGGGTTCCTTGGTCGCTTTCAATTATTACACCCGTGCCGCTTCCAGTTTTATTTGAGGAACCGTCCATGTAGAGATTCCATTCTGTGGGGATTTCCAGGGTGTCTGTAAATTCTGCAATGAATTCGGCCAGGTATTGTGATTTGATGGTTGTTCGAGCTTCGTATTGAAGGTCGAATTCTGACAACTCGACTGCCCATTGCAGGATTCTGCCTGCTAGGTCTATTTTATGCAAAATCCTTTTTATGGGCTGGTTGGTCCGAACCCTAATGGTGTAAGCTTGGAAGTATGGACAAAGTCGTCGAGATGTTAGTATGAGAGCATAGGCAAATTTTTCTATTTTTTGGTAGTTCAGCTCGGATCCTTGTAATGCTTTACTGATGAAGTATACGGGTTGTTGCCCACTGTCGTCTTCTCGAACTAGTGCTGAGGCTACTGCTCGACTTCCTACCGCGAGGTACAATATGAGTGGTTCTCCCTCCCGTGGCCGAGTTAGGATAGGTGGCTGTCCCAGGAATCTTTTGAAATCTTGGAAGGCTTGCTCGCACTCCGCTATCCATTCAAACTTCTTTCCCTTCCTTAGAGTGGCGTAGAAGGGGAGAGATCTTGTTGCCGATCCAGCTAGAAATCTGGACAAGGTTGCCAACCTTCCGTTGAGTTGTTGTACTTCTTTGACACAAGTCGGGCTCTTCATGTCGAGTATGGCCCAGAATTTATCCGGATTTGCCTCGATTCCTCTTTGTGTGAGCATAAAACCCAAGAATTTGTCAACTTCTACTGCGAAGGTGCATTTTGCCGGATTGAGTCGCATGCCATGCCTTCTTATAGTGTCGAATACCTGGGTCAGGTCGGACAATAGCTTCTCTTCACTTTGTGTCTTTATTAACATGTCATCCACATGGACTTCCATGATTTTTCCAATGTGATCCGTAAAGACCTTATTCATTAATCTCTGATAAGTAGCTCCCGCGTTTTTAAGACCAAAAGGCATGACGATGTAGAAGTAGTTTGCTTTTAGGGTTAAGAATGAAGTTTTTTCTTGGTCGGCTGGATACATTGGGATTTGATTGTATCCCGAATATGCGTCCATAAACGAGAGGTATTTATATTCGGAGGAGGCATCTACAAGAGCGTTGATGCTTGGGAGTGGATAAGGATCTTTTGGGCAGGCTTTGTTGAGATCAGTGTAGTCGGTGCACATACGCCACTTCCCATTTGATTTTTTCACCAAGACGACGTTAGCTAGCCATAGTGGGTACTTGCTTCTCTTATGAATCCTGCCTCCAGTAGAGCTTGTACCTGCTCTTCCACATCTTGGGATCATTCTGGTCCGAGCTTTCTTCATCTCTGTTGTACTGGCCGAGATCCTGGGTAGACCACCAACTTGTGGCACATTAATTTGGGGTCTATGCCTAGCATGTCTGCAGCCTTCCACGCTAAGAGGTCGACGTTATCTCGTAAGAATTGTACGAGTGATTCGTTTATGTCTCCTGGTGCACGAAATTGTGATCATCAACAATGGCGCCAAAGGACTTGGAGCTCTCAAACGTGAATCACACTTTGTCACAATTCCGCACAACTAACCAGCAAGTGCACTAGGTCGTCCAAGTAATAAACCTTACGTGAGTAAGGGTCGATCCCACGGAGACTGTCGGCTTGAAGCAAGCTATGGTCATCTTGTAAATCTCAGTCAGGCGGATTCAAATGGTTATGGAGGATTGATAATTAAAAGATAAATAAAACATAAAATAAAGATAGAGATACTTATGTAATTCTTTGGTTGGAATTTCAGATAAGCGTACGAAGATGCTTTGTTCCTCCTGAACCTCTGCTTTCCTATTGCCTTCTTCCAATCATTCATACTCCTTTCCATGGCAAGCTTTATGTTGGGCATCATCGTTGTCAATGGCTACTTCCCGTCCTCTCAGTGAAAACGTTCCAAATGCGCTGTCACTGCACGGCTAATCATCTGTCTGTTCTCGATCATGTCGGGATAGGATCCATTGATCCTTTTGCGTCTGTCACATGCCCCACAATCGCGAGTTTGAAGCTTGTCACAGTCATCCCTTCCCAGATCCTACTCAGAATACCACAGACAAGGTTTAGACATTCCGGATCTCAGGAATGGCCGCCATAATTCTAGCCTATACCACGAAGGTTCCAATCATAGATTAGAAACCCAAGAGATACGCATTCAAGCCATTGCTAGTAGAACAGAGGTGGTTGTCAGGCACATGTTCGTAGGTGAGAATGATGATGAGTGTCACGGATCATCACATTCATCAAGTTGAAGAACAAATGAATATCTTGGAGAAGAAATAGACTTGAGTTGAATAGAAAAACAATAGTACTTTGTATTAATTCATGAAGAACAGCAGAGCTCCACACCTTAATCTATGGTGTGTAGAAACTCCACCGTTTAAAATACATAAGAACAAGGTCTAGGCATGGCCGTGAGGCCAGCCTCCCAAATGTGAAAAGGTCTATCAAAGTATGAGACAAAGATGATCAAAAGATAATAGCAAAAGGTCCTATTTATAGAGAACTAGTAGCCTAGGGTTTACAAAATCAATAATTAATGCAAAAATCTTCTTCCGGGCCCACTTGGTGTGTGCTTGGGCTGAGCATTGAAGCTTCCATGTGTAGAGACTTTTCTTGGAGTTAAACGCCAGCTTTTGTGCCAGTTTGGGCATTTAACTCCAGCTTTTATGCCAGTTTTGGAGTTAAACGCCAAAATTCTTGAGCTGACTTGGAATGCCTGTTTGGGCCATCAAATCTCGGGCAAAGTATGGACTATTATATATTGCTAGAAAGCCCAGGATGTCTACTTTCCAACGCAATTCAGAGCTCGCCAATTGGGCTTCTGTAGCTCTAGAAAATCCACTTTGAGTACAGGGAGGTCAGAATCCACTTTGAGGTCTATCAGTGTACGGTGAAGATTTGTGTTTGCCAATATGATAGTGATGCCCATAGGATCGTCGTGTCCTGAGATGATGCCGGATGCGTCCTCCTTGGTAAAAGTAATTGTGGGGATGTCGGGTGTTTCCTCTCTTCCCTCGACATGATATACTTCTTTAAGATATATTTTTCGAGATGATTTGGGGATCCCTCATCCCGTAAATCCCCCGTGTATCATGTGGACATGTCTCTCGGGCGTACGAGGTGGTCGCTCAGATTGTCCGACATCTTCATCCCTTCTTCGCTTTCTGGGATCATCTGCTCGGCTCGCCAAATACCGATCTAACTTTCCTTCTCTTACCAATTTTTCTATGATATTTTTTAGGTCAAAATATTCGTTGGTGGAATGTCCATAGATTCAATGATATTCACAATATTCAGCCCGGTTTCCTCCTCCTTTTTTGCTTTTGAGTGGTCGAGCCGGAGGTATCTTTCCAGTATGGCATACTTCTCTATAGACATCCACAAGGGACACCCGAAGAGGGGTATAATTGTGGTATTTTTTGATCTTTTCCCCATGCTGATCTTCCTTTTTCTTGGATTCTTTGTCTTTATCACGGGAGGAGTAAGAGTACCCGGATTTTGAGGTCTCTCCTAGTCGAGAGTTTTCCTCCATGTTGATATACTTCTCTTCCCGTTCTTGTACCTCAGTTAGAGATGTGGGATATTTTTTCGATATGGAGTGGCTAAAAGGCCCTTCCCGTAAGCCATTGATGAGGCCCATGATGGCCGCTTCTGTGGGCAGACTTTGTATGTCTAGACAAGCTTTGTTGAATCTTTCCATGTAGCTGCGGAGACTTTCCCGATCTCCTTGTTTGATTCCTAATAGACTTGGGGCATGTTTGGCTTTGTCTTTCTGGATAGAAAATCTGGCTAGAAACTTCTTGGCTAGGTCGTCGAAGCTTGAGATGGATCTGGGGGGTAAATTCTCGAACCACTTAATAGCCATTTTTGTTAAGGTAGTCGGGAAAGCTTTGCAGCGGACTGCGTCTGAGGCGTCAGTGAGGTACATTCGACTCCTGAAATTACTGAGGTGATGGCTAGGATCTGCCGTGCCATCGTACAAAGTTATATCCAGGAGTTTAAAGTCTTTTGGGATTTTGGTCTTCATGATCTCCTTGGTAAATGGATCCTGGTCCTTACGGGAGCTATCCTCATGAGAATTATCTCGTCCTAATCTGAAATGATATTGGAACAACTCGACCCGGAGAAGGAAAGCTAGCAGAAAACTGGAAAGGACCCTACCGAGTCATAGAAGTACTTGGAAAGGGCTACTACAGACTATCCGAACTCGATGGACGGGAGTTTCCCAGATCATGGCACGCCTGCAACCTAAGATGGTACTATAGCTAGAGAAGGTAAAAGATCTCGGATGCACTCTTTTTCCTGAAAAGATTTTTTAATGAGACACCAAGTCGAGATCTAGAAATTATCCGATTTAAAGGGATGAAAAACTCCCGCATGTATATATTTGCACTTGCTTTTGAATAAATATATTTTTATATATTCTACAAATTCTCAAGACACATTAATCTGAAGCATTCATCGTCCGATTATAAAGTAACAGATCGGCAGAAAGTGAAAAACAGATTCACTGCACGATCACGATAAAGAACAATAGAGATACAAACGCGATTCATCTTGATGCGGGTGGAAACTTGTCTCTAAACAAATCTCCCTTCGGCAAGTGTACCGAATTGTCGTCAAGTAAAACCCACAATAGAGTGGGGTCGAATCCCATAGAGATTAACGGATTAAGCAATCAATGGTTAATTGATTATCCTAGTTAGACGATTCAGATTTGGATGATGAGCAGCAGGAATTGTAAATTTACAGAAAAGTAAAGAAAGCAATAAAGTGCACTGATTGATCTCCTCGGCAATCTTAAGTGATTGAATTACAATTTCTTGTAATTCAATCTCTCAAATCTTGATCAATAGCCAATTCCTTGGTCAATTGCTCATGAGAAGAGATGAAGTATGGTCACTGATTATACCACATGCATTTCCCAAATCAAGTGTTGAGAGGATTATAGTCACATATCCATCCAAACCCAATTTGGTCCAGCATGAGAAAGCATTTCTAGCTTGATCTCTTCATTCCTCTTCCAAGGTTCAGAAGAGATCCAAGTATGAAAGTTTCTTTTCCAAGATAACTACCCAATTGGATGAAGACCGAAAGCTTTCAAGTAAAATCAACAGAAAAGAAAGAAGAAGAAGAATAAGAACTACAATTGATCCATTGAATCAGAATAGAGCTCTCTAACCCAATGTAAAGAGTTAGTTGATCATTGCTCTACAAAATACAAAATAGAAAAGAAAGAAAGTGCAGAAAAGTAAAGATGAAGACTGAAAATGAAAATTCAACATTCATAAATGAAAATTACAACTAAAAAAAAGAGAAGGAAAAGTGCGTGAGGGGAGGGAGTCCGAAGACCCCTCTTCAATCCCCCATTCCAAAATTCCCCCTCTCCAAGCTTGTTTTCAATGTAAAGACTAAGACCTTTATATAGGCTCTCCTAAGTTACAAAAATAAAATTAAAAGCAAATTACAATAAAATGAAAATTCCTATTCTAGATGCTTCTTGTGGCCTTGATTGGTTGACACTTGTGGGCTTGCTTGCTTGAGCTTTGAAGTGGACTTGAGAGAGAAGTGAGTCAAGTTGAGGTCCAGGTGCTAAAGTTAGTGCTAAAGTTATCCACACTAACGCTACAAGTGTGGCGTTAGTGCTAAAGTTATTGTGGCTAACATTGCACTTGCTGCCCAGTTGGTGTTTTTGGGGCTTAAAAGATGCCTCTTGTTCACTATAGAGTATTATATATCGTTGGAAAGCTCTAAATGTCAGCTTTATAACGCAACTAGAATAATCTCAATTGGACCTCTGTAACTCAAGTTATGCCCCTTTGAAGTGGACATGGTCACTGGCATATATGCCAACGTTACTGGAAATGTTGATTGCCAATAACGCTAGCGATCAGGGCTTCATTATTGCCAGTTTCTGAAGCTCAAACTTAGCGTCCACCCCATACTATTATATATTGTTGGAAAGCCCTGGATGTCTACTTTCTAATGCTTTTGGAAGCGCATCATTTGGAGCTCTACAACTCGAGATACACTTCTTGGAACGTGAAGAGGTTAGTTGGCCTTAATACAGGTTGATACCATGTTCATCATTGCACTTTCGGAGCAGGTTTTCTCTCTCAAATTTAGTGTCAACCATGTAGTGTCATATATGATTGGAAAGCTCTGGAATCCTACTTTCCAATGCCACTGGAATCACCTCATTTGAAGTTTTGTGGCTCAAGTTATTCTTGTTTGAAGAAGGCATGGTCAGGCTGGTGTGTGTTCATCCCAACGTTAGTGACAATGTTTGGTGTCACTAACATTGTCAAACACTTTGTTTCCTCACGTTAGCTTCCACGTTAACTAGGTTAACGTGGAAGTTAACGTGGCTTAATGTGACTTGGCCAATGTTAGTGATAATGTTGAATGTCACTAACGTTGGCTTCCCCCCTTTCTTCTTAACGTTAGAGAACACGTTAACTAAGTTAACGTGGCAACTAACGTGGACACGTATGAGCTTGGTCCAACGTTAGTGATAATGTTAAGTGTCACTAACGTTTTCTCCATTTCCTTTCTTCAAAGTTAATGCCACTAACTTTTCTCACTAACGTTGGGGCTTTCCTTCCTTCCACGTTAGTGCCCACGTTAGTGTAACTAACATAGCCACTAACGTGGCTTCTTTTCTTCTTCTTTTGGCCTGAAATCAATCAAACAAAGTGCATCAAAGTCTTGCTCTTAATCATGGGATCATGCATCATCCAATTTATCATATAATTCATGCAAAATTCTCATGAAATCATGTAAAGTGCACAATGTATGCTTGAATCAAGATGTAAGTGAATATCTACCCAAAACTAGCTTATTTCCTAAGAAAATGCATGAAACTACCTTAAAAATAGTAAAGAAAAGGTAAGTGAAACTGGCCAAAATGCCCTGGCATCACATCTAAAGGTCGAACAAACAAAGATAGAAACCACCTTCTACAAATCGGCAAAGATGAACACAGAATAATGCAAGAAGTTATCGAAAGTGATCCGGAAAAAGAACCTGACGAGGTCTTATGGATTGCTAAATAATAATTTAAAGACTGGCCGACGTTAAGAAGTCGGACCTAGTCAACCCAAGTTATCAGCAAATCCCTGGAAAGAGGTCTGGCCAACCCTATAAAAGAGAAATTGCTATAACTTAGAAGTGATCGACCTAACGAAGTCGGTCTCCTACAAAAATAAGTTATATAAGTAATCCCTGAAAGAGACCTGACAAAGGTCCAAGAAAAAGGATCACAAAAATAACATAGAAGAGATCGACATAAAGAAGTCGGTCTCCTACAACGGACAAGTTATAAAAGTAATCCTTGAAAGAGACCTGACAAAGGTCCAAGAAAGAGGATTACAAAAATAACTTAGAAGAGGATGACATGAAGAAGTAGACCTCCTACAAAAAAGTTATATAAGTAATCCCTGAAAGAGACCTAACAAAGGTCTAAGAAAGAGGATTACAAAAATAACTTAGAAGAGGAATACATGAAGAAGTTGACCTCCTACAAACAAGTTATATAAGTAATCCCTGAAAGAGACCTGACAAAGGTCCAAGAAAGAGGATTACAAAAATAACTTAGAAGAGGACGACATGAAGAAGTCGACCTCCAACAAACAAGTTATATAAGTAATCCCTGAAAGAGACCTGACAAATGTCCAAGAAAGAGGATGACAAAAATAACTTAGACGAGGACGACATGAAGAAGTCGACCTCCTACAAACAAGTTATATAAGTAATCCCTGAAAGAGACCTGACAAAGGTCCAAGAAAGAGGATTACAAAAATAACTTAGGAGAGAACGACATGAAGAAGTCGACCTCCTACAAACAAGTTATATAAGTAATCCCTGAAAGAGACCTGACAAAGGTCCAAGAAAGAGGATTACAAAGATAACTTGGAAAAAGACGACGCAAAGAAGTCAATCTCCTACAACTAACAAGTTATAAAAGTAATCCCTGAAAGAGACCTGACAAAGGTCCAAAAAAGAAGACTACAAAAACAACGGGAAAAAGACCAACGTAAAGAAATCAGTTATGGATTGCTAGAAATAAATACAAGAGGCGGAAAACCGAAATACAAGTGGGTTCCACACATCCACAACCTGAAAGGATCCAAGCTACAAGCAATAAACACAAAGCAATTCAAAGAGGCCAAGCAAAATATTTAAACTACAAAATAAAGAGTTTAAAAGCCCACAAGCCGGGCTATATACACAAATATCCAAGAAAATTTAGCTAAGATTAGAAGACTGCTCGGCAGCATCAGTCCGAGGTGAAGGAGGGCGAGCTTGGAGAGGCACTGCGTCTACTGTACCGTCGTCCCTATTTAGAATTTGACAATCAGGATCTAACTCTGGATGAACGATCCCAGCGGGAGGAGCTATAGAAGCCGACGCCTTAGCAGAAGGCACAGGGGGAGGATCGACATCATCAACATCCTGGTCATCAGGGACAATCTTACCATCCCTCACAACATTATCCAGGCTAAAAAGAGTAAGATCGGCCTCAGGCGCAATAATTTAAACCTACTCCTTCAGGCTCTCGTAAGCAGCATTCACACTACCAACAAGATGACCCTGGAGCTCAGAGTAATAAGCTCGGGCGTTCTCCAACTCCTCCTTCAAACACATCCCCTCCCGATAGGCTGTGACGTAGCTGTCTTTATGCCTCAATGCCGTGTCCTCGGCCAACTGCAAAGAAGCTGCCAGAGCAAGGGAACTCGCCTTCTCATTCTTCAGATCCTTCTCCAGTTTGGCCACCTTCACTTCAAGCTCCTCCTTCAAGCCCTTCATCCAATCAAACTCTTGTTTAGCCTTTTCCATAAAGGTTTTGGTGGCATGGAGAGGAAGATTTTGAGCAGTCCGATACAGGGCAGCCCCCATATGGGCCATCTTGATGCTGCTCCGAGGTATAAAATCTAAATGGCGAAGGAGCAAAACATCATCCATGGGGAGGGCACCATAAGGACCGATCTGTTGGTCAAAAAACACCACCGCATCAAAGTCAGGAGCGTCAAGGTTGAAAGGCTCAATTATTTTTTGTTTTTTGCTGGGAGGAGCACAAAAAATGGCGGCAGAAGTTTGTGGAGGGTCAGCCGGACGAACTCGAGGAGTAAGGATCACCTTCCTCGGCACAAGAGAACTCGGCACGGACAGCTTCACCGAAACTTGAGAAGACCCCTCTCCCGCCACCTTGGCCAAAATGTTTTGAGCAGCTGCAGCCTTCTTTGCCTTCTTGAAAGCCTTCATAGAATCGTTGTTTTTCGACATCTCTGAAAATACAGAATCAACCATAGTGATAAGTTACTATCTAGAAGAAACAAAACTAAGAAACAAGTACAGAAACAAGTCAGACAGTACCCAAAGCAGTTCGAACCAAAGATGGATCACTCAAAAATATTTTTGTATCCAGATGGGGTGGTTCCCCCCACAAATCTTCAAGAACAACTACAAAAGCCCGCTCATCCTCATCAAGCATCTCCCATGTATAGTGAGACACTCTCACATTCTTTTGCCACTCTAGAGGGAAAGCAGGCTCGTCATTCTCATCAAGAAAAAAGGGGCGGACCCCCTCAACAGCACTGAATCGGAAGAAATAATTCTTAAAATCTTTAAAAGACTCATTATACATGGCAAAAACTTTATGCCCCTGGGCTGACCTGAAAGAAACCCAGGAAGCTTTCTTTTTAGAGGAACCTCCAGGCTTGGCAGAGACAAAAAGATAAAGGAAGAGAGTCTGAGAAGGTGTTATGCCTAACTCTTGGCAAAGCAGCTGAAATATCTTGATAAAACCCCAGGAATTTGGATGAAGATGGGATGGGGCAATATTACACGACCACAACAAGTCGGTCTCGAAAGCAGTAAATGGAAAAGTAATGTTCAACTGACTGAAGAAATACTCATAGGCATAGAAAAAAGGACGCTCCCCCGCGACAGAGGTAGGAAAACAAACCCTCTCGTCAGAGTCGGGTGCCACAAGCTCATAATCTCTCTCTCGGGCACCACCACCACAAACCCTATGACGTTTCCTCAGCTCTACACAGAAATCAGCATCCACCACAGAAACACACATCAAGACAAGGGAGTCCAGCCAATCAGACATCCCATTGGGAACTTTAGAAGACATCTCTACAATGTTATTGCGAGAAGACATGAGGCCAACTAATCTTACAATAAGAAAAGAAGACGGGATTACCGAAAAACATCTCGGACAAGGGGCAAAATAACTCGACTAGTATACAGAAGAACAAACAGAAAAGGAAAACCCCAAGACTCAAACCAAAGTCCTGGGGCATCCTTTGGAGGCAGTAACAAAGCAATGTTTCAGGAAAAATCCACAGCTTACGTCCCGGCATCTTTCAAACAAGAAAAGATTTCAAATAGGAAAACAAGGAAAGTAAAAACACAAAAAGTCATCTAAGCCACTATCTTTCTACAGTCTATCAGCGAAAAGCATAGCCAACACCAAACATGCCAAGCAGAGAATCGTCAAAGACACAACCTTTTTGTGAACCAAGCAAAAACCATCATCAGAAGCACAAGCAGAAACGGCGACAACATGCAAAAACCATAAAAGCATCAAGCAACAGGAGAGGCAAAAAAATTCATACAAAAGACGAAGAAACTCCAGAACACGCAAATAATCAGGCGAAGTAAAAGCAGAAAGATCCAAACTTTCTCCAAGCAAAAATCAAACTTAGACATAAAAAATGACAGAGGAGGAAAAATCGAACCTGGAAAATAGAAGAAAACCTCAAAAGAAAGCTGAAGAGCAAGAAGCGACAGAGCCACCCCTCGAACGGAAAAAATTCGCCGGAAGAAGACGGAGGGAGAAATCCAAAATCACTCCTTTTCACAGAAAGCTCCTTTTTCACAGAAAGCAGAGCAGGCGTCATAGGAAGAAAATGTGAAACTCTAACGAAAAACAGAAAATGAGAGAGTAAAGGGAGAAGTTACGAAGAGGAACGAAGAAGAGAAACCGTTTCTGATGGCAAAATTCAAAAAAAAAACCAAGGGAAACGGGGCATTTGAAGTCAATTAATGAGGGTATTAAACCCTCGCACGTTCCTAAAGCGCCGATATAAAAGCGCGCGCTTTTAAAGGAAAATGTTCCACATTCAAAAAGGCTCTACAAAGAAAGGAATCGACAAAATGCTTGAGTTCGGCTTCGCCAGAGAAGGACCGAAGTCAGGGACTCGACCTCAACAAAAAAGACCGAGCTCAAGCAGGGGCACTATTCATACCCTGGGTCGAGCTATCCGACCTGGGATGATTGGCGACAAAGCGACCGACCTCTTCAGGTCAGGCTACCCGACCTCTTCTCAAAGAGGTCGGCCAAATCGACAGGAAAGCCCAATAAAGGGCCCAAATAGAGGAACACGACCCAACTCCAAAGGCAACCCAAGCCCATAGAGATAAAGGCGGTTCCCTTGAAGATAAGCTGACTTCACTTAAAATAAGATAAGATAAGATAACTAACTTATCTTATCAGAAAGGTCAGCCCATACTACTATAAATACACTGGAGCACCCAGGTATAACTCATACTCTGATTCTACTAAAAACCTGTTTAATACCCATGCTAACTTAAGCATCGGAGTCTCTTGCAGGTACCCCCCACCCTCCGGTGACCAAGGATCAGCAGTGCAGCCAGCCAACAAGTCCGACACGACAGCTCCGGCCGCCACTCACCAGCCGGACACGTCGGCACCGACCAGTACAAAAGATCTCGACCGAGATCGATCTCCAGTTTCAGGTAACCCTCGGAACAAAAACCAACCTGCAAAAGGAAGGAGATGATGAACGCCGAAAAGGTTGAAGACGGGAAGCGAGACCAGGAATAACCTTTCGAACTAGTAAAGCACCAACAACCACTAATGGTGCCATAGAGAGGAGCGTGAAAACGCGAAAACAAAGGTCCCAGGCAAGCCAAACGAAACAGAAGAATAAAAAGAAAAGGGGAAGTTACAAGAGAAAGAGAAATAGAAAAGAGAAAGCTTTGGTGTATTTCAAAATGAAATAAGAAATGCGGGAGGCAAAAGAAACGGAACAGTAAAGAGTTAATGGGGCATTAAAAACCCTCGCATGTTTCCAAGGCAAGGAAACGCCTGTTTTCAAAAATTAAAAAAAGGGTACAAGAAAAACGTTCCGCATTCAAAGGGAAGCTCTACAAAAGAGATCAACAAATGCTCGAGCTCGGCTTCTCCAGAGAAGGATTGAAGTCCTAAAACTAAGGACTCGACCTCAAGAGAAAGACCATACTCGAGCAGGGGCACTGTTCATACCCTGGGTCGAGCTGTCTGACCCGGGATGATTGACAACAAGTCGACCGACCTCTTCAGGTCAGGACTATCCGACCTCTTCTCAAAGAGCTCGGCCAAGTCACCAGGAAAGCCCAAAAAGGGCCCAAACAGAGGAACACGACCCAAATTCAAAGGCAGCCCAAGCCTATAGAGATAAGGGCGGTTCCCTTGAAGATAAGATGACTTCACTCAAAAATAAAATAGGATAAGATAACTATCTTATCTCAGAAAGGCCACTCCTCACCATTATAAATACACTGGAGCACCCAGGTATAACGCATACTCTGATACTACAAAAAACCTACTTAATACCCTTGCTAACTTAAGTATCGGAGTCCCTTGCAGGTACCACCACCCTCCGGTGACGAAGGATCAGCATCACCAACAAGTCTAACAAGTCGGACACGGCGGCTCCGGCCACCACCCATAAGTCGGACACATCAGCGCTGATCAGCACAGAAGATCTCGTCCGAGATCGGCCTACAGTTTCAGGTAACCCTCGGAACAGTGTCCTTTGCATGTCCTTTATTTTCTTTGAATTCTTCGAGTTTTGTTCTTGGTGTTCTTCTTGATCTTCAAAGTGTTCTTGTTTTTATTTTAGAATTTTAAGTTTAGTGTCTCTTTGTGTTTTTCTTTGCAATTTTCGAATTCTATGTGTCTTAGATCTAAAAATTTTTAAGGTGTTGTGTTTTTCTTTCCAAATTTCGAATTCTAGGTATCTTAGATCTAAAAATTTTAAGTTTGGTGTCTTTTTGTTTGTTTTTCTCTTTCTTCATTATTTCAAAAAAATAAAAAAATATCTTTTCTATCTTAATTTTCAAAAATCATCAAAAAGATTTCAAATTTTAATTTCCAAATTACTATCTTATCTTATCTTAGTTTTTAATTTCAAATTCAAATCTTTTCAAAATCAAATGTTTTTCAAATTGCTATCTTATCTTTTTATCTTTCTTTAAAATTCAAAAATCTTATCTTATCTTATTTCAAAAATCAAATTTCAAATCTTATCTTTTCAAATCTTTTTCAAATCTTTTTCAAATTCTTATCTTATCTTTTCTAATTTCAAATCTTTTCAATTTCTATCTTATCTTTTCTAATTTCAAATTTTAAATTCAAATCTTTTCTAATCTTCTATCTTATATTGTTTTCAAATCTTTTCTTAATTAATTACTTATTTTCTTTTTCTTCTTTTTTAAAATTTCCTAATTAATTCTTCTCTCTTCTAACTTTTGAAAATATCTTCTCTATTTCTCTATCTTCTTTTTCAAAATTCATAGTTTAATTTTCAATTCCTTTTAGTTAATTAGCCTTAATTTTCGAATTCAATTAATAACTAAAATAAAAACAAAAATATTTTTCTCTTTTTACTTCTAAATTTTGAATTTCTATCCCTCTCTTTTTGAATTATTTTTCTCTCTTCTTTTATTTTCATTCTTCTTTTCTTTCTTCTTCACATCTCATAGAGAGTCCTCTGTTCTTGAACATAGAGCTCCCATTCTTCTTCTTTTTTGTTTTCTTTTTCTTGTTTATGACTAGGAACAGAGATAAAGAGCCTCTCTTTAAACCTGATCCTGAACTTGAGAAAACTCTAAGGAGGCATTTGCAACAAGCTAAAGTGCAACACTCTAGAAGAAACCACTCAAAAAATTTTGAAAAAGAAGTTGAAGACATTGTAGACAATGCTAATAATGGAGGTGATGCAAGAAAGGTTCTTGGTGACTACACCATACCTACCTCTGATTTCTATGGAAGAAGTATCTCCATACCTTCCATTAGAGCAAACAACTTTGAGCTTAAGCCTCAGTTAGTCTCTCTTCTGCAACAGAATTGTAAGTTCTATGGACTTCCACAGGAAGATCCACACCAATTCCTGTCGAAATTTTTGCAAATCTGTGACATTGTTAAGACTAATGGAGTGGATCTTGAAGTCTACAGACTTATGCTCTTTTCCTTTGCTATTAGAGATAAAGCTAAAATATGGTTGGATTCTCAACCTAAAGAAAGCTTAAACTCTTGGAAAAAGTAGGTTAATGCTTTCTTGGCCAAGTTCTTTCCTCCCCAGAAGATGAGCAAAATCAGAGTGGAAGTTCAAACCTTCAGACAAAAAGAGGGCGAATCTCTCTATGAAGCTTGGGAAAGATACAAGCAACTGATCAGGAGATGTCCTCCTGACATGCTCTCAAAATGGTCTATCCTAGAAATTTTCTATGATGGTCTATCTGAGATGTCTAAAATATCATTGGACAGTTCGGTTGGTGGATCACTCCACCTGAAGAAAACGCCTGAAGAGGCAAAAGAACTCATTGAGATGGTTGCTAACAACCAATTTATGTACACTTTTGAAAGAAACCCTGTGAACAATGGGGTACCTTAGAAGAAAGGAGTTCTTAAAGTTGACACTTTGAATGTCATATTGGCTCAGAATAAGATACTGGCCCAACAGGTCAATATGATCTCTCAGTATTTGACTGGAATGCAAGCTGCAACTGGCAGCACTCAAGAAGCTTCCTCTGAAGTAGAAGCTTATGATCCTGAACAACCCACCATGGAAGAGGTGAATTATATGGGAGAACCCTATGGAAACACCTACAACCCCTCAGAGAGGAACCATCTTAACCATTCATGGAAGGATCAACAGAAGCCTTAGCAAGGCTTCAATAATAATCAAGGTGGAAGAACCCATAATAGGTTCAACAACAGGCCACCATTCCTATCTTCTCAAGGGAATATGGAGATTCCTAAGCAGAGCCTTTCTGACTTAGTCACTATAGTCTCCAACCTTCCTAAGACCACTCATAGTTTCATAACTGAAACAAGATCCTCCATTAGAAATTTAGAGGTACAAGTTGGTCAATTGAGTAAGACAATCCCTGAGACTCCTCTTGACACTCTTCCTAGTAATACTGAGGTAAACCCAAGAAAAGAGTGCAAGGCCATCACCACTGAGGATGAGGCCGAATCTGGAGAAACTCAAATGACATTGAACGCCAGTGAGGAAGCCCTCACTGGGCATTCAACGCCTAAACTGGCAGGGAATCTGGCATTGAATGCCAGTAAGGAAGGTCTTACTAGGCGTTCAACGCCCAACCCAGCAAAGAAACTGGCGTTGAATACCAGTAATGGCACACCTACTGGGTGTTCAGCACCTACTGAAGAAATTCCTATCCAAGACTTAAAGGAAGCCAAGGCTCATCTAGAGACCATAGAGGTTCCCTTGCATGCACTCCTACAGTGGATGAGTTCTGATGAATACTCATTCTCTTATGAGGACGAAGAAACTAGGGAAGAGCAAGTTGCTCAGTGCCTAGGAGCTCTTATGAAACTAAATTCCATGTTATTTGGTACAAAACATTTGGAGAAAGAACCTCCAATGCTTACTAAAGAACTCAATGCTTTGGTACAGCATAAGCTACCTCAGAAACTTCCGGATCCCGGACGCTTCCTAATTCCTTGCACCATAGGCACCATGACCTTTGAAAAGGCTATGTGTGACCTAGGGTCAAGTATAAACCTCATGTCACTCTCTGTAATGGAGAAGTTGGGAATCTTTGAGGTACAAGCTGCAAATATCTCACTAGAGATGATAGACAAATCAATGAAGAAAGCATATGGCTTAGTAGAGGATGTGTTAGTAAAGGTTGAAGACCTTTACATCCCTACAAATTTCATAATCTTAGATACTGGGGAAGATGAGGATGAATCCATCATCCTTGGAAGACCTTTCCTAGCCACTGCCAATGCTATCATTGATGTAGCTAAAGGAGAACTGATTCTACAACTAGGGGAGGATCACATCTTGTTCAACATACCTCACCCCAACTCTCCCTCTAAGAAAAGAGAGATAACTGTACAACACTTAGTGTTCTAACCATCTCTTTCAGTGTAGAGCTTTAATGAGCCCCCGAACATCAATTCTAAGTTTGGTGTTGGGCTGCCATCAATGAGCACTAAGAACAAAGTTACTAAGAAGAAAGTACCTAAAAGCTGGAGGGACAAGAAAGTCCCCACTAAAAGGCCACTCACCTGGCATGAGTGTTGTCTTCACCAAGAAACCAGTCATACCATATACAGTGAGTCACGTCCTGTATCTAGAGAATGTAGAGCTCATTCATGAGAAGACATGAAGAAAGTTCACTATAAGAGATGAAATTCTGAGCCCATATCATTCTCCCTAAGGAGCTAACTGTCAAGCTAGTGACATTAAAGAAGAGCTTGCTGGGAGGTAACCCAACCCTATTTAGCCATTTCTATTTCTTTTAAGTCCTTAAATTTATTTTTTTAGTTATTTCTTTAGGTTCATGATCATGTGAAGCAGTAAAAATAGAGACAGAAAGGTTCAGCAATAAAAATAGAATACTTTGGATAGAGTGTCTTGCTGGCATTGAATGCCAGCCAGGGAGCACTGGCTGGGCGTTCAACGCCTAAATTGGAAGACTTGCTGGCATTGAACACCAGCCAAAGGCAGAGCCAAGGCGTTCAATGCCCCAATTGGTAGCACAGCTGGCATTGAACGCTAGCCAAGAGCATAGTGTTGGGCGTTCAACGCCCATGAAGAAGGGCAGGGAATCTGAATTCCCTGGCCTCTCAGGACCAGTAGGTCCCACAACATCTTTACCTACCTCACTTCTTCACTCTTCCTTTACACACTTTCCCATACACTCTTCCCTATAAACCCTAGCCCAATCACATATATATCACTTCCCCAAACCATCACAACCCCCACCCATTTCAAAATCAAATTTTCCTCCCAATTACCCTGCTCATGACTGAACCCTACCATAGCCCACTCCTATAAATACCCCATCTTACTAACCCTTCATACACACACTTCATACACTCTAAAGACTCCTTGGCTGAATTCCTTCTCTCCCTCCATCTCCATCTATTTTCTTCTTCTTCTACTCCATTCTTCTCTTTTATTTATTTTTGCTCGAAAAAAGCTTTTAAGTTTGGTGTGGGGAAAGCATTACTTTTTGCTTCCCATTACCACTTATGGCACCTAAGGTTGGAGAACCCTCTATAAAAAGGAAAGGAAAGGTCGTAGCCGCCACCTCTGAATCTTGGGAGATGGAGAGATTCATTAACAAAGCCCACCAAGACCACTTCTATCAAGTAGTGGCAGAGAAGAAAGTGATCCCTGAGGTCCCTTTAGGCTTAAGAAGAATGAGTATTCGGAAATTCGAAGAGTGATCCAGAGAAGAGGCTGGGAAGTCCTAACCAATCCCATCTAAGAGGTTGGGATCTTAATGGTGCAAGAGTTCTATGCTAATGCATGGGTCACAAAAAAATCATGACATTAGTGTGAACCCAAATCCTAAAAATTGGAGCACCATGGTTCGAGGGAGAATATTGGACTTTAGTCCAGAAAGTGTGAGGTTGGCGTTCAACTTGCCTTTGATGCAAGGAGATCCACATCCTTACACTAGAAGAGTCAACTTTGATCAAAGACTGGATCAAGTGCTCTCAAATATCTGTGTGGAAGGAGCATAGTGAAAAAGGGATTCCCAAGGCAAGCCCATTCAACTAAGAAGGCTTAACCTCAACCCCGTAGCTAGAGGATGGTTGGAATTCATCCAATGCTCTATCATCCCTACTAGCAATCGATCAGAAGTGACCATTGACAGAGCCATCATGATTCATTGCATCATGAGTGGGAGTGAGGTGGAAGTACATGAGGTGATACCTCGAGAATTGTACAAGATAGCTGAAAAGCCTTCCACCAAAGCAAGGTTAGCATTTCCTCACCTCATATGTCACCTATGCAATTCAGCTGGAATTGTCATAGAGGGAGACATCTTCATTGAGGAGGACAAGCCCATTACTAAGAAGAGGTTGAAGCAAACTAGAGAGCTTGCACATGAGCCTGTGCAACCGCCTCAACAAGAAATCCTTGAGATACCTCAAGGGATGTAATTTCCTCCTCAAAGCTATTGGGTTCAATGGCATACTTCCGTGGGAGAATTAAGCTCTAATATGAATCAGCTGAGGATGGAGCATCAAGAGCATTCCACCATCCTCAATTAAATTAGAGAAGATCAAAGGTCAATGAGGGAAGAACAACAGAGACAAGGGCGTGACATTGAAGAGATCAAGCACTACATTGGATCCTCAAGGAGGAGTAGTAGCCGCCATCACTAAGGTGGATTCGTTCTCTTAATCCCCTTTTCTTATGTTATTTTTCTTTTTTCTATTATGTTTTATTGTCTATTCTCGTGTTCTTGTTGCATGATCATTTCTATCTATGTCTTAAAGTTATAAAATGTTCCATATATCTCTCACCTTACTTAAAAGAAAATTTTATTTGAAAAGAATTAAGAGATACATGAATTTTGAGTTCTATAATAAGAATAGTCAATTATTTTAATGTGGTGGCATTGCTGTTGTTTTCTGTATATATGAATGAACAGTGCATAATTAAAGTTGAAATTAAGAATGTTGGCTCTTGAAAGAATGATGATAAAAGTGAAATATTATTGATAATCTAAAAAATCCAGAAAATTGATTCTTGAAGCAAGAAAAAGTAGCAAAAAAGTAAGATGCAATAAAAAGAAAAAAAATTCATGCAAAAAAAAAAAGAGAAATAAAAAGCAAAAGAAAGGCCAATAGCTCTTTAAACCAAAAGGCAAGAGCAAAAAGCCCATAAGCCAAACCCTTTAAACCAAAAGGCAAGGGTAAAAGGATCCAAGGCTTTGAGCATCAATGGTTAGGAGGGCCTAAAAGGAATAAAATCTTGGCCTAAGCACTTCAAATGAAAAGTGTCCCTAACTATATGCTTGTGGTGTGAAGGTGTCAAGTAAAAAGCATGAGACTGAGCAGTTAAAGTCGTGATCCAAAGTAAAAAGATTGTGCTTAAGAACTCTGGACACCTCTATCTGGGGATTCTGGGAAAGCTGAATCATAATCCGAAAGGGTTCACCTAGTTAAGCGTTTGTGGCATTTATGTATCCAGTGGTAATACTGGAAAACAAAGTGCTTAGGGCCACGGCCAAGACTCTAAAAGCTGTGTTCAAGAATAAAAAAGAACAAAACTAAGAGAGTCAATAATATCATCTGGATTCTTGGTTCCTAAAGAGACCATCACTTCTGAGTTTCAATGGATAGTGAGATGCCAATACTATTCAGAAGCAAAAAGCTACTAAGTCCCGCTCAATTAATTGAATCTAAACTTCATTGAAGACTCTGAGATTTATTGTATCTTACTCTTCTTTTAATCCTACTTTGTTTTTAGTTGCTTGGGGACAAGTAACAGTTTAAGTTTGATGTTGTGATGAGCAAATATTTTATATGCTTTTTGCCATCATTTTCATATAGTTTTTAGCATGTTTTATTTAAGTTTTATTATATTTTCATAGGTTTTAGTGTAAAATTCACATTTTTGGATTCTACTTTGAGTTTGTGTGTTTTTATGCAATTTTAGCTATTTTCTGGCTGAAATGGAGGAGCTGGAGCAAAAGTCTGATTTAGAGGCAGAGAAAGCACTGCAGATTTTGTCAAGATCTGACCTCCTTGCACTCAAAAAATCTTTTCTGGAGCTACAAAAGTTTAAATGGGGCTTTCTCAACGGCTATGAAAAGCTAACATCCAGGGCTTTCCAGAAATATATAATAGTACACACTTTGCTTCAAAATTAAAGGCCCCAAACTGGCATTCAACACCAGCCATCTACCCTAGTCCAGGCGTTCAACGCTCACAGAGGAGTGGCCAGCGTCTAACACCCATAAAGGTGTCCCTAGCCAGCGTTCAACACCCTAGAGCCCTCCTAGCACGTGGCTTACTCTTTTGCTCAGCCTAAACACTCACCAAGTGGGCCCCGAAAGTGGATTTTTGCACTAAAAGATTGTTTTACCCTTCTTATGTAATCCTTAGTTATTAGTCTAGTATTTATTCAAGAACTTAGATACTTTTCAGAGACTTTTGACACTTTACACGTTTTACATTGTATTTTCTATCAGTATGAGTCTCTAAACCTCCTATGTTGAGGGGAGGAGCTCTGTTAAGCTTTATGGATTAATAAAAGTATTACTATTTTATCTTCAATCCGTGTTTGATTTTCTATTCTAAGATGTATCTTCGTTCTTCATCCTTATGAATGCGTTGAACCGGCACAAGGTTATCTCATTCTATATGGGTTCAGAGTGAGTCTTTCATCAGACAATGATGAACCACTAGCTTGATTATACATCTCTTAGACGGCTAATCCACAACTTCATTGGGGACTTCTCGAGACACCAGTTCAGCTGAGGTATGGGGAGATTAGAGTCTTTGTGGTAGAGGCTAGAACTAAAGGTGCAGCATTCTCTGATTCGAAAGATTCGACCTTGTCTGTCGCGTTTTGAGTAGGATCACTAAGGGGAACGGACTGCAGGAGCTTCACCCTCAATCAGACTAGATGCGCACTAACCCTGAGGTTTAGCTCTGGAGGAGAATCAGTGACCTCTCAAGAAAGGCGTTGATCACATACAGCCTACCGTTGAAGAAATAATTCACAGTTGGAGGAGACAGTAAAACTGAATTGATCCAGAAGAATAAAGCATCTCCGAAGCCTTAACCATCTTCTTATCATTGCATTCACCATCAACTGAGTAACATTATCTTTATTTTACTTTTATGCGTTCTAAACAATCAACTAACTTTTCTATCAACCTGACTAAGATCTACAAGATAATCATAGCTTGCTTCAAATCAGAATCCAAGCACTTAAACTAGCAAGCCAAAAAATAAACATGAAATCAACCTAATGCAAATGAATCATGAAAATAGGATAGTGATCAACAAAGGCACAATTTCACTTTTAATTAGCACATTTAAGCTAGAGACAGGCAAATAAAGATACCACCTCTTGGTGTCTTCTTGCTTCCTCCGTGTTATCATCATTATTGTCTTTCTTGTCTTTCCGTTTGAGATCTAAGACCAAGGCAGGAAAAGGTAAGTTGCTCGCAATCTGTACGTGTCCCATGGCATTTCGGATGTGTCTTGGTAGGTTCAGAGGCTGGTCTGTAAGGATGCACCATAGTAGAACGGCCATGTCTGCAGTGAAGGAGGATTCATGAGTGCTCAGAAAGACGTAATGGGACATGATCTGTGCCCATAGGCGAGCCTCCAAGGTAAGTGCTGAAGCCGATATTCCCTTAGGATGGGAACGGTGGTATCTGTAGATCCATCTGCTGTCACGTAGTGCGATAACTCTGAGAACGGCGTCCCAGTCAAATTGGTACATCTGGCACTTGAGTGAGGCTTCTTGAAAGGCGTCCAATCCTTCTGGAGCAGGGGGAAGATCTAGAGCTTGTTGAATGGCCTCTTCTGTAATGGGGACTTGCTTCTGACGTACATAGACAGACTGCAGGGTTGGCAGGTGGAAATTAGAGTAGAACTCAACTACCAAAGAAAGATTAACCTGCCTTGGTTGTCTCTCGAGGAAGCCCCATTGTCTTTGTTCAATTTGCGGCTCAACAAAGGTAGAAATATTGGGTGGGAGGATAAGAAGGTATTCGTTGTTGTATCTCCTTTCTGCCAGGATGGGGAACATCTGCTCACAGTAGCGATTGGAAAATCGCACAGTGTCCTTTGCTGGGAAGGCTTTCTCTTTTTCATCAACCTTTATAATCCTCTTAATTCTTTTTGTTGAGGGCTTAACTGCAGTTGAAGAGAGTTCTGCCACTAATGCTCTTTTTGTTCCTCTCCTTGCTGTTGATTTGGGAGTAGCTTTCTCTTTTTCTTTTGTAGTGGCCATCCTGAAAAGGAAAAAAGAAAGTAACATGAATTCAAAGGGACAGAGCAAGGAAGAGGATGGTATAAGTGATAATCAATGCACGGTAAAGGGGATGTCGTTAACACATGGTCATGACTACATGTGAAAAGTTCACCAATGGAAATATAGAAAGTGTATTTGATGACAATTAAATGCAAGGTGTTTATTGGCATGCAGGCAAAGGCATAAGTAGCATAGATCAAGCATTTAATTTGTTAAATATGTTATCACTCATAACAAACTAACCATCACGTTTGTATTGACAATTAAATTAAATTAATAAAATAGTAAAGGAAATTTATAAAAAACAAGCATTGAATAATAGAATAGAATAATGTAGAAAATGCATAATGCTATATGGGCTTTTTCACAAACACGTAGCATGCATGAGGAATAAACTATTGAAAATAATAATTTGAACATGCAAGCAACCCTTTAAAAAGTAATATATAATTGCCAAACAATTTTGCAACAATCCACAAGCATATAATGAGAAATAATGACTCAATTAAATTTCTAACACCAATTAAAAAAAAGAAAGTAAAAGAAAATATGGATAATGAAAGTAAAAAGAAAAGAAAAGAAGAAAACATAGAAATAAGAAAGATAATGGAAAAGTAAGGAAGGAAGAAGAAAAGAAAAACCTTGTTAATGGTGGTGAGAAAGTAGAAAGTGAGAAAGAAGGAAGAAGGAAGAAGGAAGAAGGAAGAAGGAAGAAGGAAGAAATAAGGAAGGAAAAGAGAAAATAGGATTTGGGGAAAAGAAAGATAAGATATTTTGGCAATTTAGGGTAAATTGTGCGGCGCAAGCGACGCAGACGCGTAGGTGATGCGTTCGCGCAAATTGCGCTTATTCGAATTGATGCAGTCGTGTCGGTCACGCGGTCGCGTGACTCGTTTTGTGCTACTGGCGCGAGGACAGCCTCGCGCTCGCACAACTCTCTGTTCAAGATCTTATTTTGCCAAATTTTGGGTGACGCAATCGCGTGGTCGACACGATTGCGTGAGTGGCCATTATAGGAATATGACGCGGACGCGTGAGCCATAAGTCCGTGTGGTAAGGTTGTGCGTCTAGCGCTAGTCCAGCACCACTCCAGCATAACTTTCGGCTATGCACCCTTTTCACGTCGATTTTCAGGTCACGCGGCCGCGTGGGTGACGCGGTCGCGTGGGAGGCCAATGTTCCCACATGACGCGGACGCGTCAGTGACGCGGTCGCGTAGCAGTGATTTGTGCCAAAGGCACGCCTCCAGCCACGCTCCTGCATGACTTTCTGTTCGCTTTCTTATTCTTTCTGAGCCACCTGCGACGCGGACGCGTCATTGATGCGGTCGCGCCGCGTGAAAATATTTTATTATTTATTTATTTTTTTAAATAAAAATATGCAAATGCAGATGCAAGCTATATGTGCGAATAAGGAGAAGATTTATTTAAAAAGAAAACTAAGAATAAAGAAAAGAACGATCATACCATGGTGGGTTGTCTCCCACCTAGCACTTTGCTTTAACGTCCGTAAGTTGGATGCTCCACTAGCTCAGTCTTCGGCTATGTGTGGATCTTCCAAGAGGAAGATCTCGAGCTCTTTGTTTTTCTTCAACTTCACGCCATGGTACAGCTTTAAACGATGTCCATTAACTTTGATGAGTTCAGAGCTTGAAGGATGACTTAGGTGAAAAACTCCGTACGGCTCGGCCTTCTCTACTCTGTATGGACCTTCCCATCTTGATCTCAACTTGCCTGGCATGAGCCTCAGTGGAGATTTGTAAAGGAGGACTAAGTCCCCAGGTTGGAACTCTCTCCTCTTGATATGCTTATCATGTACAGCCTTCATCTTCTCCTTGTACAGCCTTGAGTTCTCATAAGCTTCGAGGCGAAGGCTTTCTAATTCTTGCAGTTGCAACTTCCTCTCAGCTCCGGCTGTTTCAAATCTCATATTGCATTCCTTTACTGCCCAAAAGGCTTTGTGCTCTACTTCAACTGGGAGATGGTAGGCTTTTCCATAAACTAAGCGGAAAGGACTCATCCCAATGGGTGTTTTGTATGCTGTTCTGTTGTAGCCTGGTGCTCCAGTCTCTCCTATGAGGTTTGACTATCTTCTGCAATATGCACTTTATCTCTCTGTTAGACACCTCAGCTTGCCCATTAGTCTGAGGATGGTAGGCGGTTGCAACTTTATGAATTATCCCAAGCTTCTTCATTAATCCTGTTAGTCTCCTGTTACAAAAATGGGTGCCTTGATCGCTCACGATTGCTCGTGGTGATCCAAAGTGACAAATGATATGGTTTCTAACAAAGGAAACAACAGTGTTAGCATCATCAGTGCGGGTAGGAATTGCTTCCACCCATTTGGAAACGTAATCCACAGCTAACAATATATAAAAATAACCAACCATCAGAGGTTCCTATACAGTCAGCACCTCCTCTGCAGCAGGCAGACCCTCAGACCGCCACCACAAAGACTCCAGCCACCCATCCTTCCAGTGATGACACTCCTTCACACCCTGCTTGAGTGAGCATCAAGGACGATGCTTTATATTAAGTGTGGGGAGGTCGCCATCTCTGGCGACTTTTTCTTGGTGAACCACTACAGACTCTTTTTATTTTATTTTGTTATTTTTCTGTATTTTTATCTTTATTTTTATTTCTCATTACTTATACATTGCTCTTTTCATGTATTTTTACTCTATTTCTGCATTTTGTACTTTAGTTTATATTTTAGCCAGTTAGTTTAGTTGCAATTCTAACTTATTAGTTATAGAATATGTAGATTAATTAGTATAGTTTACCCTTTTAGCATATGATAAGTTTGGTTTAAATTGAAAATAAAAAGGAAGTAAAGTAGAGACTTTAACATAATAAAAACAATCCACACCTTGTATATATAGCATTACATGTTAGTTAGTTAACAACATTTCATCAAGGAGAAACATTAAAACTTTAAAGCCACCTTAAGGTTTACATTGAGAATAATGGGAACTCTTAATTTTTCACTTGCATGACATATATAACTGATATATGATTCTTGAGCTAGAGAACACACAGCCTGTGAGTTTTGAGCTTAATTGTATGGTTACATTCAAGCCATAAATTTTATTCCTGTGTGTTTCGCCCTTCTTTTTATTCTGATGTTCTTTGCTTTGTTTTAATCTATATATCCGATTATAGAATATAGATACATACCAAGAAAGTGATTGAGGCCATTACTTGAATTAATTGCTCACACATCCCAAAGTAGCCTACCTTTTACATCACCCTTGTTAGCCCCCTTGAGCCTTTTAATCCCCTATTGTTCTATAAACCACATTACTAGCCTTAAGCAGAAAAACAAAATAAAAATTCCAAGCTGAATCCTTGGTTAGCTTAAGATAGAAATTGTGTATTGTTTAAGTGTGGGGAACCTTATGGGAACATGGATGATAGAAACAAGGGTAGAATGTTAAAAGGAATAAAGACATTTCAAAATAAAAGTTTTGGGAAGCATGCTCATGTGAAATCAAAATAATTAAATTACCATATGCATTAAAAAAAATACAAAAAAAATATTTTTATTTAAATAAAGGGGATACAAAAAATTCCCCAATTGCAAAATAAAAGGAACCAATGCACATGGGACAAAAGTTAAAGTTAATATATGAGCTTGCAATACAAAGTGAGAAAAATTTGGGTAAATAGGTAAAGAAACCTTTGAATTACAAAATATGTATGTTAGGTGAGATCTTAGACTAATCAAGGATTCACTTATTAGCTCACTTAGCCTTATACATATATCATTACCTTTACCTTGACCCCATTACAACCTTAAATAAAGACCTCATGATTTTTGTATGTCTGTATTCTGTAATTGTTGATTGGTTAGATGAAGAACAAAGTTATAGAAAGTAAGGATAAAAAGAAGAATAGAGTGATTAACCCAATAAACACTGAGTGACTAGAGAGTAAACACAAAATCCAGTGAGGGTTCAATAGCTCATCAACATATATCTCTGCTTAAATTGTTAATTGTCTAGCAAGTTTGTACAATGTTTTTCTTTCCCATCTCAATTGTAAAAGTGCTTTAACATTATATAAGGTTTGGCTATGCATATATGACTCCTTGAGAATGTGAATTAATTCAACTACATGTAAGTTTTATATACAAGTGAATGACAATTAGAATTGCATGATTCATTTAGGTAGTTGCATTTAGAGTAGATTGCATTGCATGAGATTCCACCACTTTAACTTTAACCTTACCCTTTATCTTGGATTTAGCATGAGGACATGCTATTGTTTAAGTGTGGGGAGGTTGATAAACCCATATTTTATGATATATTTTATGCCTAATTTAAGTGATTTATTCAATCCTTCACTCACTTATTCATGTTAATTGCATGGTTTTACTTTTCCTTACTTATTATGTGATATATGTGAAATACATGTTTCCTATGCTTTAAAAATAATTATTTTAATTACTCTTTATTACCATTCGATGCCATGATTTGTGTGTTAAGTAGTTTCAGATATCCTAAAGGCAGGAATGACTTAAAGGATGGAAAGAAAACATACAAAAATGGAAGAAAAGCACAAAATGGAGTTTTTGAAGAAATTGGCAGCGACGCGAACACGTGGACGACGCGGCCGCATGCCCGACGCGAAGAGAGTGCGACGCGAACGTGTGACTGACGCGATCGCGTGCCACGAGCAAAACACAGATGACGCGGACGCATGACCGAAGCGAGCGGGTGATAAGGAAAACTCCAGATGACGCGACCGCGTGACCCACGCGGATGCGTGACAGAGGCCACGCACCAGAAATTACAGAAAACGCTCCCAGCGATTTCTGAAGCCCTTTTTGGCACAAATCCAAGTCCAGAAGGCACAGATTAGAGGTTATAAAGTGGGGGAATGCATCCATTCAAGGGAGTCTCTAATTATTCACTTTTCATGATTTAGATGTAGTTTTTAGAGAGAGGTTCTCTCCTCTCTCTCTCTTAGGATTAGGATTTAGGATTTTTATTGCTTTCATGATTGTCCCTTTTTATCAGGTTCAATTTTCCTTTTTATTAATTTCTCAATCTGACTTATGAACTTTTCTATGTTACAGATGATTCTTTTAATTAATGTTATTTGAGGTATTTCAGTTTATGATTGCTCCCTTTTACTTATGTTACTGTTACTTCCAATCTAAAGATATTTTTATTCGAGTAGATTTACTTTTTTCCTTTTGGTCTTGGTTAAGAAATCAGTAACTCGGGAGTTATCAAACTCAACGTGATCGATAATTATTATCTTTGTTAATTGAATTGAACTTCAATAATTCCAGTCCTTTCTTAGGAACTGACTAGGGTCTGAGGATCAAACTAATTAGCCCACTTGATCTTCCCTTGCTTTAGTAAAGGTTAACTAGGTGGGATTAAGATTCAATTCTTGTCTCCATTGATAAGGATAACTAGGATAGGACTTCCAATTTCTCATGCCTTACCAAAAGTTTATTTTATAGTCATTTACTTATTTTAATTGCAATTTAAATTACTTGCTCCTTACTTTTAAAACCCCGATTTACAATCTTCATAACCAATAATAAGAACATACTTCCCTGTAGTTCCTTGAGAAGACGACACGAGGTTTAAATACTTCGGTTATCAATTTATTTAGGGGTTTGTTACTTGTGATAACCAAAACGTTTGTACGAAGGGATTTCTGTTGGTTTAGAAACTATATCTACAACGCGACTATTTTTATAAAATTCTTTACTGGCAAAAATCTTATTCGTCATGCATCTTACCATCCAAGAGATTGAATAACTTCCTTCAAATATATTAAAAGTTGCTTGTTCCTCAAGCACTTGAAAGATGGTTAGCATGCATGTATGCTTGTGACTTTCTGAACTTAAATTGGTGTGTGAACACCAAACTTAGTTCCTTGCCTTATGTAGCAAATTGAATACATGCAGAAAACCTCATGTGCTTTTATTAAGAAAACAAACTATGAACTAGAAAGTAAACACTTGTTAAGTAGTTTCTCTGATTGCTTGAAGTTAGTGACTAGTCATGCTGAGGGTTGCAATGTGTTCTTAATGAAATCTGTCGTGGAACACCAAACTTAGAATTACACATTCACCCTTGAATTACTTTGGTGTGCAACACCAAACTTAGCTCCTTGCAATACAGAGAAATCTACTTAACTCTTTTATTAAAATAGTACGGGAAAAGAGAGTTACCTCTGGTTAGGTTGCCTCCCAACAAGAGATTCTTTAACATCACTAGCTTGACGTCTTGTCCCTTGATCATGGAGGCTGAAAATCATAGTGTCTTAACTTTTCCCGTCTTACTGTGAACTTCCTTCCGGTATCCTCTTTGATGATCTCTAGGTGTTTAAGTGAAAGCATCCGGTTCACAGTATAGTATTCAGACAAGTGTGGAGATACCTGATGACAAGTCATCTTAGCCTAGTTTCACTAGTCTTTTTCTTTTGTTTTCACTTGAATTATGCACTTTCTTGAGCTACAAGTAAGCTAATTTGGGTAGATTTTCATGCTTCCTTTGATTGAATTAACCATGTATGAATTCATGCTATTTCATGAGGTTTTAGGCTATAATTGTCACATATTATGATAAAATGAATATCTCATGATTTTAAGCATAGCTTTGATGTGTTTGGTTGATTAATGATAGGTGAAGAAAGCTTGGAGAAAGGTTGAAGCAAGAAGGACTGGCTAGGAGTGAAGAGAGAACAATGGAATAAGTGAAAATGAACCAGTAAGCAAAAAGTTGGACCAAAAATTACCCTCAAACTTTTGCACAAACTTTTGGGTGAAAAGTTAGCCCCAACGTTAGCCCCTAACTTTTGGGCTAACGTTGGCACATGAAAGTTACTCCCTGGGCACCAAAAGTTTGCGCCAACGTTAGCCCCTAACTTTTGGGCTAACGTTGGCGCCATAAGTGCACTAAGGAAGGCCAACGTTGGAGCAAAAGTTAGACCCCTAACTTTTGCCCCAACGTGGATAGCAGCAAAGCATGGAGGCTGATAGTAAAAGTTAGAGTAAAAGTTAGCCTCAAACTTTTACTCTAACTTTTACTCAAACTTTTGCAAAACTTCAACCCGGTTCAATTGGTTCACTTTGGTTCCTCTCCAAACTCCAAGAGCAATCAACCAAGGCCTCTCTCAACCCAATTCCACCATGAGCAAAGGCCCAACTCAAGGCTTGAAGATCATTTGAAGAAAGTGTATAAATAGGATAGAATTCAAGTTCTTAGGGAGCTTTCCTTTTGAGTTTTCATAAAAGTTTTTTGGAGAGCTTTGGATATTGAGTGATCTTTAATTTCTTAGTTTCGGGGAAGGAGAATTCCACTCTCTTCCTCTTAGTTTTATTGCTTTCAATTTCAATTGCAATTGTCTTGGATCTTAGGTTGGAGAATTGAAGGAATTCTGTTTCAATCTCATCCGAAGATCTCTCTGTTTCTTCTACTGCTTATTGAATTTAATTTCTGTTAATTGTTCTTCATCTACTTTCTTTGCAATTTACAATTCCTTTGCAATTGTTCTTGTTGGATCTAGGAAGGCATTGAGATCTAGACTTGGTTATCTAGTCTCTTGGGTCCTGAGATCCGGATTCCCCATTTCCCATTCCTTGTTTACTATTTTCATGCTTATTTACAATTCTGTTTTTAGATCCGGTTCAGTCCAAGTGTTCTTTTACTTCTCTGTTGGTTGTAATTTACTTTCCCTCGTTTAATTTCTGCAAATCCAACTCCCAATTCCCTTTACAATTCAAGCTATTTACATTTCTTGCACTTTAAGATTCTGCAATTTCCATTTCTTGCGTTCTAAGTTTCTGCCATTTAATTTCTTGTTCTTTAAGATTCAGCATTTAAATTCCTGTTCTCTTTAATTTCATGTCAATTACCCATTCCCTTTACTTTCCATGCAATTTAAATTCTGCAAATCACAAATCACTCAACCAAATCTTGATTCGCTTGACTAAATCAACCACTAAACTAAAATTGCTCAATCCTTCAATCCCTGTGGGATCGACCTCACTCCCGTGTGTTTTTATTACTTGATGCGACCCGGTGCACTTGCTGATTAGTTTTGGGTGTTTTGGAGAAATTCGTTTCTCCGCGAAAATATCTCATCAATACCTTCATTGGTTGGTAGTTTAACATCACTTTATCCCCTGGTGAGAAGCCTTCAGTGGGGATCTTCTTGTTTCTCCACCCTCTCGGCATCTTCCTCTTCTCTTTTTCAGGAGATAATTCATGATTTGGTGGCTCAATATTTGGAGGCTTTTTGCTGGGAGTCTCATATGGAGGCTTTGGTTGTAGTTCCTTTTTAACCCCTTGAGCTTGTTGCAACGTTTCTTCCTCCTCTCTGTCTCTCAAGCATGGGTTTAAATGCATAGAGAGTGGCTCATCAAGTGCCTCCTTCAAGTTTGGATCTCTAGCATTAACCTTTAGGCATTCTTCTTCTTGAGTGGGCTCATGCAGGGTCTTGAAAACATGAAATGCTAGGTGCTCATCAGCACTCTTAGCAACAATTCCCTTTTCTCAACATCTATTAATGCTCTGCCCGTAGCTAAGAAGGGTCTCCCTAGAATGATAGGAGTGTTGAGATCCTCTTCCATGTCTAGGATGACAAAGTCAGCTGGGAGGAAAAATTTACCCACTCTTACAAGCACATTCTCCACAACTCCAAGTGCTTGCTTAATGAATTTTTCAGCCATTTGGAGAGCTATTCGAGTGGACTTCAGTTCAAGAATTTGGAGCTTCCTTATGAGAGATAAAGGCATCAAGTTTATGCTTGCACCAAGGTCACAGAATGCTTTCTCAATTGTTATGTTCCCTATGGTGCAAGGGATATGAAAGCTTCCAGGATCATCTTTCTTCACTGGTAATTCTCTTTGGAGCATAGCACTACACTCCATTGTTATCTCAACAATTTGTCCTTCTTTCAAGGACCTTTTCTTTGTCAACACTTCCTTCATAAACTTAGCATATAATGGCATTTGTTCAAGTGCTTCTATGAAACGAATATTGATGCTAAGTGTCTTGAATATTTCCTTGAACCTTTGAGGATATGGAAGTTTGGGGACATATGGATTCACCTCTTCTTTCTTCTCTTCTGGCTGTGGTTCAAGGATGTTCTTGTCTCCCTTTGAGCTTTGTGATTCTTTGGTCTTCTGATCCCCCTCTATCTCTTCTTTTGGAGCTTCTTTGTTATGTTCTTCTTGAATAATGGCTTCTTTTCCTATAGTCTTTCCACTTCTCAATGTCATTGCTTTGCACTCCTCCCATTTTGTAGCTTTTTCTTTGTCGCTTGGGTTGTCTTCAGTGGCACTAGGGAATGCATTTGCTCGCTTCTCACCCATCTCTGTAATTTGTTTAGCCATTTGTTCTATGTGCCTTTCAAGCTTTTTGATTGATGCCTCTTGGTTTTTGCTTGTCAGAGCTTGATCTTTTCTTGCTGCTTCTTGATCTTGTCTGACCATCTCTTGAGTTTTGATGAGTTTTTCCATTAGCATTTCTAAGTTGGAGATCTTTTGAGAGTCTGGATGTGGCTGTGGTTGTATGGGATGTGATGGTTGTTGGTGGAAGTTGTTTAGGACATTGGGGGGATTATTTTGTGAGTTAAATGGTGGTGTGGAGAATTTGTTCTGGGGAATTGTGAAGTGTTATGGGGTTGGAGATATGTGTTTTGTGGTTTTGTGTATTGGTTGTTGTTAGTATGGGTGTGGTTGGATTGTTTGTTGTTCATACCTTGGGTTGAGCTGTCCGACCCGGGATGATTAGCGACAAAGCGACCGACCTCTTCAGGTCAAACCATCCGATCTCTTCTTAAAGAGCTCAGCAAATCGCCAGGAAAGCCCAAAGAAGGCCCAAAACAAGGAACACAACCCAAATCCAAAGGCAGCCCAGGCCTACAGAGAGAAGGGCGGTTCCCTTGAAGGTAAGATGACCTCACCCAAAGATAAGATAAGATAAGATAAGATAACTAACTTATCTTATCTAAAAAGGTCACTCCGCACCATTATAAATACACTGGAGCACCCAGCTATAACTCATACTCTGATTCTACAAAAAAACCTATTTAATACCCTTGCTAACTTAAGCATCGGAGTCCCTTGCAGGTACCCCCCACCCTCCGGTGACAAAGGATCAGCTGCATCACCAGTCCAACAAGTCCAACACAACCGCTCTGGTCGCCACTCACCAGCCAGACACGTCAGCTCCGACCAGTACAGAAGATCTCGTCCAAGATCGACCTATAGTTTTAGGTAACCCTCAGAACATTTGTGTTGCCAAAGCTGTTAGAATTAAGGTTCCTTTGTCCTTGATTCTGGTTGTCACCCCACCTCAAGTTAGGATGAGTCCTCCAAGATGGATTCGTATGCATCACCATGGAAGCCATATTGGAACGAACTTGGGGTGTTGTTCATGTATTACACCTGCTCAGGCCTTTGTTGATCATAGTTGAATGCCTCAAATCCTTCTTCAAATTGATTCCATCCATGTGAGACTTGAGATTGGCCTTGTGTACTTACTGCAGCAAGTTGCAGTCCATCAATTCTCTCGGCCATCATCTCCATTTGTTGGTGAATTTATTGGTGCATCTGCTTGTTCTGGGCTAGGATTGCATTTGCTCCTTCAAGTTCCATCATTCCCCTCTTTGGAGTTGTGTTGTGGTGCCTCTCAGAAGAGTAGAAATATTGATTGTTGGACACCATATTGATGAGGTCTTGTGCTTCTTAAGCAGTTTTCATCATCTAGAGTGAACCTCTCGAAGAGTAGTCTGATGCTTTTCTTGCCTTTGGAGAGAGACCTTCATAGAAGTTTTGAAGTCTCACCCACTCACTGAACATCTCTGGTGGACATCTCCTTATCAGGGCCTTGTATCTCTCCCATGCCTCATAGAGTGACTCTCCCTCCATTTGTGTGAAGGTTTACACCTCTGTTTTTAGCTTAATGATTCTTTGAGGTGGGTAAAATATGGCTAAGAATTTGCTCACCAAGTCATCCCAAATGTTGATGCTCTCCTTGGAAAAGGTTTCCAGTCATTGGGAAGCATTACCCCTCAAGGAGAATGGGAATAAAAGTAACTTGTAGATGTCAGGATGTACCCCATTTGTCTTGACAGTTTCACAGATCCTCAAGAAAACAGACAAATGTTGATTGGGGTCTTCAAGAGGGCCTCCTCCATAAGCACAATCGTTCTGCACCAAAGTGATGAGTTGAGGCTTCAACTCGAAGTCATTTGCATGAACATTTGGGGTGAGGATGCTGCTTCCAAAACGTCTAGGATTGGGGATAGTGTAAGAGGCCAACACCCTCCTTGCAGGTTGGGCATTGTTGTTAGCCACTCTTCCCTCATGCACCTCATCCTCCATGACTTGCACAATCATAAACAAACCAAATGAAAAATGGACATTCTAATGCTATAGTGTGGTTAGAGAGTTAGGTGACACAATGTGTCAAACAGTTAGTATGCTTTTAAAGTAAACAAAAGAAAAAAAATGCTTAATCGAGACCTATCACCTACTTAATCATTGTCAATCTTAATCAATCCCCGGCAACGGTGCCAAAAACTTGATGCGGGAAAATTAACATCAACATAAAATACCGGTAAGTATACTGGGTCGCATCAAGTAGTAAAACTCACATGAGTGAGGTCGATCCCACAGGATTGATGGATCGAGCAACTTTAGTAAAGTGATATGTCTAGTCAAGCTAATATTGATGAATTGAGTAAATTGGATCAACAGAAAGTAAATTGCATGGAATTTAAAGTGCTGAAAGTAAATTGCAAAATGTAAATTGCGGAAACGTAAAGGACAAGAAACTAAAGAACGGAAACTTAAAGTGCAAGAAACTTAAATGAGTTGAAATTTAATGTCAACGGAAAGTAAATTGCATGAAAAGTAAAGGGAATTTGGGTGCTGGAAATTAAAGAAAGCAGTAAATCAAAGCAGTTAAAGTGAACTCAAGGACAATTAAAAGGAAGAACAACAAAGAGAAAGATGCATTAGGGATTGGAGATATCATAATCCACCATGAATCAATGGTTTCAACTCCCTTCTCAATTATATGAAGTAGATCTATGGCAGATTGTAATTGATTGGGTCCCAATTCCTTGACAACCCAATCTCTCTAATCACAATCAATCTTGCTAATTCCTTGATCTAATTGTCATGAGCCACACTATTTCAAGATCTCAATTCCTCCCGAATGGTGTTGATCCAGAGAGTTGTGAGGGATAGAGCTTCAATTCTAACTCCGATGATTCCCCTTCCGAGGCTCACATAGGAATTCAATAGACCCAAACCCCCTTCCAGAAATTTTTATCAAGTTTTAATAGGTTTTTGTGCAAAAATCACTTTTTGGATGCTACTTTGACTTCTCATGTTTTTCTTATGTTTTTAGGTGATTTTTGGGTGATTCTAGAAGGTTTTGAAAAAGCCTGATTCAGAGACAAAGAAAGGACTGCAGATGCTATCAGATTCTGACTTCCGTGAATTCAAACGAGGTTATCTGGATCTACAGAAGTCCAAATAACACGCTCTGAAAAGCATTGAAAAGCTAACATCTATGGCTTTTTTGAAATGTGTAATAGTTCATACTTATCTTTGGGAATGATGGCCCAAAATGGGTGTTGAACGCCCATCTGACCCCCTGCCTGGCATTTCAACGCCCCAAAGGAAGAAAGATGGCGTTTGGACACCCAAAAGGGAGCAAACCTGGTGTCCAACACCCCAAGAGGAGTCCCAGCACGTGGAGTCACCCCAAGCTCAGCCCAAACACTCACCAAGTGGGTCCAAGAAGTGGATTTTTGCACTAAGAGACCAGTCTATCTCATTTATGTAATCTCTAGTTATTATATTAGTATTTAAAGGAGAAGATCAACCCTGTTAGGATCTTCTTCCACCCTATTTTTTGAATTACACACAATTTTTTGTAAGCTATGAGCAACGAAACCTCCTAAATTAGGGTTAGGAGCTTTGCTGATTCTCATGGATTAATAATATTACTGTTTCTATTTCAATATGTCTGATTCTATTCTCTTATGCGTTCTCATTCTTCAATCTCAATGAATTGAGGGTGAACCGTGACATTCATCCTTGTTTTACATGGGTTCCATGCGAGTCCATACCCGGATAGCATTGAACTAACGCTAAAGAATACATTGCGGATTCCAAGAGAGTGCCTGGGCAACTTTGGATACGTAACATAAAATCACGTTGACCGTGGGTTACTAAGGTCTCCGTGGCGCTAAGGCTAGAGTTAGAGAAGTAGCACTCTCTAATCTGAAAGATCTTCCCTTGTCTGTGGCATTTTGAGTAGGATCGCAAAGGAGAGTGGATTGCTTAGAGCTTCATCTTCGGCTACAGTGAGAAGCCATGAGTCAACTTGATGCGAAGATATAAGTTACTCGAATATGGTGGATTGCTGTGGTTTAGAAGAGATTAACTTAATAAGAGGACATGAGTTAGTCACTTATGACTGCCATTGAATGAATCACTCGTTATTGAAGTAGACATTAAAGAAAAGTTAATCCGAAAAGAATACATATCTATGAAGCCTTAACTAAATAATTATCATTGTTTCCCTTACATCAATCTGGTATTTCTTTCTTTTACTATTCGTTTATGCTTTCAACAAACAACCATCTTTTCTAATCGCCTGACTAAGATTTACAAGATAGCCATTAGTTTCTCAATCCGATAATCTCCATGGGATTCGACCCTCACTCACCTGAGGTAGTACTTGGACGACCCGGTGCACTTGCCGGTTCTGTTGTGCGGAGTTCAATTCTGCGCACCAATACTCTGACCTAGGGTTTTTTCTTCTCCTCATCCGCACTTTTCAGAATTACAACCTTTTTCTGTGCTAGGTTTTATTTTCTCCATGAGCAACTAAACCTCCTTTGTTAAGGTTAAGTGCTCTGTTTATTATATGGATTAATACTATTGCCACTCTATTTTGATTAATGTATTAATTTTAATTTCAAGAATTTGCTTTGATTCTTCATCCTAGGGATTAGGGTATATTGGAAAATAACCATTTTTCTACTTGAGTTCTTGTTAAATCCTGAAAAAGTAATTTACTTGGACAAAAGCTTGAAATAAATTTCTCCTAAATAACTAATTATCTGGACTTAACAGGATACATGACATATAATCCTCTTATATTTGGGTAATTAGGGTTTTTGTGGCCAATAAACTAGAATTAAACTTAAACCTCTAATCGAAATTAGGTGACCAAGGAATTGGTGGTTAACTAGGTTAGAGATGACAAAATCTCTAAGGAATCAAGGTTTAGTCAATTACAGTTTTCCATGAATTGAATCATACATGATTAAAATAGTTGGTAACAAATAGAAATCCGGAAAATAAACAACTCTAAAACCTTAACTGTTTTCTCACATATTCTTCACACCAACTTTACTGCTTGCTTCTAATTCTCTGAATTTACTGTTTAATGCAGCTAAAACCCCAAAACACCATCTTCTACTTGCCTGACTAAGTAAATCACTCGATCATTGTTGCATGGTTCATCAATCCTTGTGGGATCGACCCTCACTCACTTGAGGTGTTACTTGGTACGACCCGGTGCACTTGCCGGTTCAGTTGTGGACATTCTAATTCCGGCCAGTAAACTAATGTTTTCTTTTTTTTATTTTAAAAAAGAAATTAATTAAGGTTGATTCTGAACTAATGATTGTTGTTCTAAATTACTAATTATTTGGTTTGAGCTTGGGAACAAAGTTTTGTTTATTGTTTCAATTATTGTTTTGAATTTCAGATAATTGTTCTGATTATTATTAAATTGATTATTGTTTTTAATTCTAATTACCAATAAACTGATTATTCCTCTGGTTGTTTGTTCTAAACTTTTTATTATAAGGAGAATTCATTGTTTTTATTATTGTTATTATAAGGTTTCTCTTTGTGTTTTCTTCTAATTTGTTTTTATTTTAATTGATGTGATTATTGTTGATTTTTTAGATTATTGTTGTTATAATATTTCTAATTATTGTTCTATGGTCTGAACTTCTGATTTATTACCAATTATTGCTTAACAACATTTTATTTCTCCTTTTTGTTGTTTGTTTAGTAGAGAGTAATGGGAGGACGAGAAAAGTGTATTCCTCCACAAATGATCGAGGAGAATAAAGCAATGGATATCGAAGCTGACAATATAATGTGGTTGGCTGATTGCTCCTACTCCTGCTATTGCTTTTGTTCTTGATTTTAATTTATTTTATCTTCACTACAGTTTTGATCGCTGCTATTCACTTGGTTAGGAAGTTGTGTTGTTCTGTTCTATTTCTTTCTGCTTATGTTTATTGAAAGATACTCTCATCAACTTAAGTATATTTGCTAAATATATTTACTATCAAGATCAATAATACTTCTAGCCATTGAAAAAATTCAACCATTCCTTTATTCTAGAATCAGTTAAATTTGCTTATTAGGGACTCAATATTTTAGTTGGATCCAGAACTAGTGTTTGATCATGAAGTATACCTTCTAGGATTTCTTCCAAATGCTGGTGTAGTAGTTGATGTTTCTTAGAAAATATCATTTTCAGCTGGTTTAGAATTTTCATATTTTGAGCCCTCTCTTTAAGCACAAACAAAATTGCACTGTTTGTTGTGTCATCTTCTTTAGGTATTATAGTTATTCATACTAAGAATTGATAAGTAAGGTGAAATGTACTGCAAATTTAGTTATTCTATGGTTAGCAAATTGAATTGCATACAAAGTTTTTATTTTCTTGGGTTGGGTGCACGAGATGAAGTCGTTTGCTTTTGGCAGGTGATTTATGATAAGATGAGTGGAAAAAGCAGGAGCTTTGGTTTTGTGACCATGTCTTCGATTGAGGAAGTTGAAGGTGCTAAACAGCAATTTGATGGCTTTGTAAGTTGGTGGTGCTCAGTTTGATGATAATACATCTTACTGTTTATATTTTTTTCTGATTATTACATCTTTTATTCTGTAAAATTATCTATGTTAAAATTTGACAGTGCTAAGAATGAGGGTTCCCATTTCATATATTCTTCTAGGGGTGATTTAATGAAAACCGTGTTCATGTTGGTAATCTTGCATGAGGTGTTGACCACTTAGCATTTGAGAACTTGTTTCGCGAACAAGGAAAAGTTTTGGGGGCCAAAGTAATCTAGGATAGGGAAAGTGGAAGATCAAGAGGCTCTGAATTTGTGATTTACAACAGCCCTGAACAGGTCAGCAGTGCTATTGAGTCCTTAGATGACGCGGTAAGCATGCTTAATCTACTCCTAGTATCATGTTTGCTAATCACAAATAACAATTTAATGAGTTTGAACTTGTCCATTTGTATATGTTACATTGTAAGTGTAATGGGTTGCCCTGGCATCTAGTTTCCATCTTATCATTGTTTGAACATTTTGTATTTAGTTATTTATTCTTTTGTTCTTCAAAACATATGATGAAGTTAAGGGTGCGTTTGGTTTGCATTTTTATTTTTTATTTTCTGGATTTTGTGAAGGAAAAATTAAAACAGGAAGTGAAAAACAGAAAACAGGATTATATTGTTTTCAATGTTTTCATTTTTCCTTCACAAAATCCAGAAAACAAAAAACACTGGAATGAAAACAAAAAATAAAAACACAAACCAAACGCATTGATGAATCCATATTTGATGATATATTTTGGTTTAATTTGAGTGGATTTCATCACATAAATCTAGATTTATTCATCCAAATACCATACTTTTGTATTATCTCCCTAAATTGAGCTTAATTGTGAAAACATGCTATTTTGTGCATAATTTAACCAATTTTATTCCACTTTCATTCCATTCGATACCTTGATATTTTTTATGAGTAATTTTAGGTATAATATGTTGGAATGGCTTGATGAGAGTGGAAGAGAAGCATACAATAGGGAGAAAACATGAAGAAAACAAAGGAGAAACACACAGCCATGTGTGCTGATGAGCGGATAATTTATACGCTTTTCGGGGTTAATTTCATGTAGTTTTTAGTATGTTTTAGTTAGTTTTTAGTATATTTTTATTAGTTTCTAGGCAAAATTCATATTTCTGGACTTTACTATGAGTTTGTGTATTTTTCTGTAATTTCAGGTATTTTTTGGCTGAAATTGAGGGAGCTGAGCAAAAATCTAATTCAGGCTAAAAAAGGACTGCTGATGCTGTTGGATTCTAACCTCCCTGCACTCGGAATTGATTTTTTGGAGCTGCAGAAGTCCAATTGGGGCGCTCTTAATTGCGTTGGAAAGTAGACATCTAGGGCTTTCCAGAAACATATAATAGTCCATACTTTGTTCAAAGATAGATGACGTAAACTGGCGTTCAACACCAGTTCCATGTTGCATTCTGGCGTTAAACGCCAGAAACAGGTTACAAGTTGGAGTTAAACGCCAGAAACAGGTTACAACCTGGCGTTTAACTCTAGAAACAGCCTAGGCACGTGTAAAGCTCAAGTGTCAGCCCCAGCACACACCAAGTGAGACCCAGAAGTGGATTTCTGCACTATCTATCTTAGTTTACTCATTTTCTGTAAACCTAGGTTACTAGTTTACTATTTAAACAACTTTTAGAGAATTATTTTGTATCTCATGAAATTTCTAGATCTGAATTTTGTATTCTTTGACGGCATGAGTCTCTAAACTCCATTGTTGGGGGTGAGGAGCTCTGCTATGTCTCGATGAATTAATGCAACTATTTCTGTTTTCTATTCAAACACGCTTGTTTCTATCTAAGATGTTCATTCGCACTTCAACATGATGGATATGATGATCCGTGACACTCATCACCATTCTCAACCTATGAACGCGTGCCTGACAACCACTTCTGTTCTACCTTCGATTGAATGAGTATTTCTTGGATTCCGTAATCAGAATCTTCGTGGTATAAGCTAGAATCCATTGGCAGCATTCTTGAGAATTCGAAAAGTCTAAACCTTGTCTGTGGTATTCCGAGTAGGATTCAAGGATTGAATGACTGTGACAAGCTACAAACTCACAAGGGTTGGGCGTAGTGACAGACGCAAAAGGATCAATGGATCCTATTCTAGCATGAGTGAGAACTGACAGATAATTAGTCGTGCGGTGACAGCGCACCTGGACCATTTTCACTGAGAGGACGGATGGTAGCCATTGACAACGGTGATCCACCAACACACAGCTTGCCATAGGAGGAACCTTGCGTGCATAAAGAAGAAGACAGGGAGAAAGCAGAGATTCAGAACACAAAGCATCTCCAAAACTCCAACATATTCTCCATTACTGCATAACAAGTATTTAATTCATGCTCTTTTATTCTTCACAATCCAAACTGATAATTATAATTGATATCCCGACTAAGAATTACAAGATAACCATAGATTGCTTCAAGCCAACAATCTCCGTGGGATTCGACCCTTACTTGCGTAAGGTATTACTTTGACGACCCAGTGCACTTGCTGGTTAGTGGTACGAGTTGTGAAAAGTGTGATTTACAATTCGTGCACCAAGTTTTTGGCGCCGTTGCCGGGTATTGTTCGAGTTTGGACAACTGACGGTTTATTTTGTTGCTTAGATTAGGGAAATTTTTCTTCTTAGTTTAGAGTCTTCTATTATTGTTTTTGGTTGAAATTTTTTTTTAAATCCTTATTTTCTCTTTTTAAATTTTTCGAAAATTTTATAAACTGATAATTGAGTTTTTCTGTTTGAGTTTAGTTTCATATTTTAAGTTTGGTGTCAATTGCATTTTTTTATTTCTTTTAAATTTTCAAATTTGTGTTCATTGTTCTTTCTTAATCTTCAAGTTATTCTTGTTTATTTCCCCTGTTTGATCTTCAGTTTTCCTTGTTTTGTGATTTTTCTTATTTTTCTTATGCATTTTCGAATTATTAGTATCCAAAAAAAATTATTTATTAAATACCTTATTAAAACACGTTAAATTTATAGCTCAATTGGCTAGAGCATTGTGCTTATGTTCTTGGTAATTGGCTATCTTCTTTTTAAAACTTCTTCAAAAATAATTTTTCTTTGAGTAAATCTTGTGCCAAACATTAAGTTTGGTGTTCTCCTGTTAACTTTTCTTTAGTTTTCAAAAATTTTATTTTGGTTTTCTAAAAATTTTAAGTTTGGTGTCCTTTCTTCATGTTCTTGTTGTTCTTGTGAGTCTTCAAAGTGTTCTTGAGTCTTCCTTGTGTTTTGATCTTAAAATTTTTAAGTTTGGTGTTCCTTGGTGTTTTTCCTCCAAAATTTTCGAAAATAAGGAGCATTAGATCTAAAAACTTTAAGTCCTGTGTCATTTTATTGTTTTTCTCTTTTCTCATTAAATTCAAAAATATCTTTTCTCTTTATTTTAAATTTAATTTTCGAAAATTACTTTTAAAAATTCAGATTTTTATTTTACAATTCATATCAATTCCATTTTATCCATCATGGATCTAAGTAGAAATGAACAGTCCAGAAGGACTCTGGGATCATATGCTAATCCCAATACTACTGCATATGGGAGTAGTATCTGTATACCCTCCATCAAAGCAGGCAGTTTTGAGCTAAATCCTCAGCTCATTGTCATGGTGCAGCAAAACTACCAGTATTCCGGTCTTCCACAGGAAGAACCTACTGAGTTTCTGGCACAATTCTTGCAAATTGCTGACACAGTACAGGACAAGGAGGTAGATCAGGATGTATACAGGCTGTTACTGTTTCTGTTTGCTGTAAAAGATCAAGCCAAAAGATGGTTAAATAACCAACCCACAGCAAGCATAAGGACATGGAAAGAATTATCATACAAATTCCTGAATCAATATTTCCCTCCAAAAAGAATGGCACAGCTAAGGCTAGATATCCAAGGCTTTAAACAAGAGGATGATGAATCCCTTTATAATGCCTGGGAAAGGTACAGAGGGATGCTAAGGAAATGTCCCTCTGAAATATTTTCAGAGTGGGTGCAGTTAGACATCTTCTACTATGGGCTTACAGAAGGAGCTCAGATGTCCCTAGACCACTCAGCTGGTGGATCTATACACATGAGGAAAACTATTGAAGAGGCTCAAGAGCTTATTGATATAGTTGCTAGAAACCAGCATCTGTACATAAGTACTGGATCCTCCATAAAAGAAGAAGCCAAAGCAGTGTCCACTAAACTTGGTCCTCCAGAATAAGTTGCTGAACTCAATCAACAATTGTGCTTTCTAACAAAACAGCTAGTAGAATTCAAAGAGATGCTACAAGACACTAAAAATGCTAATAAAAATATGGAGGTACAATTGAATCAGACAAAACAGTAGTTATCAAAGTAGATAATAGAAGAGTGCCAGGCAGTTCAATTTAAGAAGTGGGAAAACATTAATTACCTCACTTCAGAGTAGCAGAAAGCCAAAGAAAGAACAACTGATAGAGGATGAGCAAAATATCATCCAAAATCTCTCTGAGGATAGTAAGAGCCCAGAGAGGAACAATTCTGGCGTTCAAACGCCAGAAACAGGCAAGGAGCTGGCGTTAAATACCCAATGGAAGCTCAGCTCTGGCGTTCAAACGCCAGAAACAGGTAAGAAGCTGGCGTCCAACGCCAATCAAGCTTCTAACCCTGGCATCCAAACGCCAGTGAGGGATCAGACACACACAAGTGCTGATAGCAACCCCTCTAAAAAGGCTTCTCCAACCATCTCTGTAGGAAATAAACCTGCAGCAACTAAGGTTGCGGAATACAAAGCCAAGATACCTTATCCTCAAAAACTCCGCCAGGAAGAGCAGGATAAGCAATTTGCTCGCTTTGCAGACTATCTCAGGACTCCTGAAATAAAGATTTCGTTTGCAGAGGCACTTGAGCAAATACCTTCTTATGCCAAGTTCATGAAAGAGATCTTGAGTCATAAGAAGGATTGGAGAGAACCTGAAAGAGTTCTCCTCACTAAAGAATGCAATGCAGTCATTCTGAAAAGCTTCCCAGAAAAGCTTAAAGATCCCGGGAGCTTTATGATACCATGCATATTAGAGGGTGATTGTACCAAGACAGCTTTATGTGATCTTGGTACTCTCATTTTAGGAAGACCTTTCCTAGCAACTGGACGAACTCTCATTGATGTCCAAAAGGGGGAAGTAACCCTGAGAGTCAATGAGGATGAGTTTAAGTTGAATGTTGTCAAAGCCATGCAGCATCCAGACACACCAAAAGACTGCATGAAAGTTGATCTCATTGACTCTTTGGTAGAGGAGATCAATATGGCTGAGAGTCTCGAATCGGAGATGGAAGACATCTTTAAAGATGTTCAGCCTGATCTGGAGGATTCAGAGGAATTGAAAGAGCCTCTGAAACTTCCTCAGGAAGAGTAAAAACCTCCTAAAACCGAGCTCAAACCATTACCACCATCCCTGAAATATGCATTTCTGGGAGAAGGTGACACTTTTTCAGTGATCATAAGCTCTGCTTTAAATCCACAGGAAGAGGAAGCACTAATTCAAGTGCTAAGGACACACAAGACAGCTCTTGGGTGGTCCATAAGTGACCTTAAGGGCATAAGCCCAGCTAGATCCATGCACAAGATCCTATTGGAGGACAATGCTAAGCCAGTGGTTCAACCACAGAGGTGGCTAAATCCAGCCATGAAGGAAGTGGTGCAGAAAGAGGTCACCAAGTTACTAGAGGCTGGGATTATTTATCCTATTTCTGATAGCCCTTGGGTGAGCCCTGTCCAAGTTGTCCCCAAAAAGGGAGGCATGACAATGGTTCATAATGAGAAAAATGAACTGGTTCCCACAAGAACAGTTACAGGGTGGCGCATGTGTATTGACTACAGAAGGCTCAATACAGCCACCAGAAAGGATCATTTTCCTTTACCATTCATAGACCAGATGCTAGAAAGACTAGCAGGTCATGATTATTACTGCTTTTTGGATGGCTATTCAGGCTACAACCAAATTGCAGTAGATCCCCACGATCAAGAGAAAACAGCATTCACATGCCCATCTGGAGTATTTGCCTACAGAAGGATGCCATTTGGGCTGTGTAATGCACCTGCAACCTCTCAGAGATGCATGCTCTCTATTTTCTCTGATATGGTGGAAAAATTTCTGGAAGTCTTCATGGATGACTTCTCAGTATATGGAGACTCATTCAGCTCCTGACTTGATCACCTGACACTGGTTCTGAAAAGATGCCAAGAGACTAACCTGGTTTTAAACTGGAAAAAATGTCACTTTATGGTGACTGAAGGAATTGTCCTTGGGCACAAGATTTCGAACAAGGGAATAGAGGTGGATCAAGCTAAGGTAGAGGTAATTGAAAAATTACCACCACCTGCCAATGTTAAGGCAATCAGAAGCTTTCTAGGGCATGCAGGATTCTATAGGAGGTTTATAAAGGATTTTTTAAAAATTGCAAAACCTCTGAGCAACCTGCTAGCTGCTAACATGCCATTTGTGTTTGACACAGAGTGTCTGCAGGTATTTGAAACTCTGAAAGCTAAGCTGGTCACAGCACCAGTTATTTCTGCACCAGACTGGACATTACCATTCAAACTAATGTGTGATGCCAGTGACCATGCCATTGGTGCAGTACTGGGATAGAGGCATCACAAGCTTCTGCATGTCATTTATTATGCTAGCCGCATTTTAAATGATGCCCAAAAAAATTACACAACCACAAAAAGAATTGCTTGCAGTGGTTTATGCCATTGACAAGTTTAGATCATACTTAGTAGGATCAAAAGTGATTGTGTATACTGACCATGCTGCTCTTAAATATCTACTCACAAAGCAGGATTCAAAACCCAGGCTCATAAGATGGGTGTTGCTTCTGCAAGAGTTTGATATAGAAATAAGAGACAGAAAACGGACAGAGAACCAAGTGGCTGATCATCTGTCCCGAATAGAGCCAGTAGAAGGGACGTCCTTCCCCTCTATTGAGATCTCTGAAACCTTTCTGGATGAGCAACTATTTGCCATCTAGGAAACACCATGGTTTGCAGACATTGCAAACTATAAAGCTGCAAGATTCATACCCAAGGAGTACAGCAAGCAACAAAAGAAAAAATTAATTACTGATGCAAAGTACTACCTGTGGGATGAACCATATCTCTTTAAGAGATGTGCAGACGGAATAATTCGTAGGTGTGTTCCTAGAGAAGAAGCACAGAAGATCCTATGGCATTGTCATGGATCACAATATGGAGGACATTTCGGAGGTGAGCGAACAGCCACAAAAGTCCTCCAATGTGGCTTCTACTCGCCCACTCTCTATAAAGACTCCCGAGAGTTTGTGCGTAACTGTGACAGGTGCTAGAGAGCTGGTAATCTGCCTCACAGTTACGCCATGCCTCAGCAAAGAATCTTAGAGATTGAGTTGTTTGACGTATGAGGTATTGACTTTATGGGGCCTTTCCCACCATCATACTCAAACACTTATATTCTGGTGGCAGTCGACTATGTATCAAATGGGTAGAAGCCATTGCCACACCCACTAATGATACTAAGACAGTGCTGAAGTTCCTCTAGAAACATATCTTCAGCAGGTTTGGTATCCCTAGAGCACTAATTAGTGATGGGGGCACTCACTTCTGCAACAAACAGCTTTACTCTGCTATGGTCCGGTATGGAATTAGTCACAAGGTGGCAACTCCGTATCATCCACAGACAAATGGGCAAGCTGAAGTCTCTAATAGAGAAATAAAAAGAATCCTGGAACGGATTGTAAGTACCCATAGAAAGGATTGGGCGAGAAGCTTGGATGATGCTCTGTGGGCTTACAGAACAGCATTCAAGACTCTTATAGGGACCTCTCCATACCAGCTTGTGTATGGTAAGGCCTGTCATCTACCCGTGGAACTGGAGCATAAGGCCTACTGGGCAACCAGATTCCTAAACTTTGATGCCAAATTAGCTGGAGAAAAAAGATTGCTCCAGCTGAATGAGCTAGAGGAATTCAGACTCACTGCTTTCGAAAATGCCAAGCTTTACAAAGAGAAAGAAAAAAGGTGGCATGATAGAAAGCTGTCATCTAGAGTCTTTGAACTAGGACAGAAAGTTCTGTTGTTTAACTCTAGGCTCAGGCTATTCCTTGGGAAACTGAAATCCCGGTGGAGGGGACCATATGTGATTACAAGTGTGTCACCATATGGCTATGTGGAGTGGTGCACGAAATTGTGATCATCAACAATGGCGGCAAAGGACTTGGAGCTCTTAAACATGAATCACACTTTGTCACAATTCCGCACAACTAACCAACAAGTGCACTGGGTCATCCAAGTAATACCTTACGTGAGTAAGGGTCGATCCCACGGAGATTGTCGGCTTGAAGCAAGCTATGGTCACCTTGTAAATCTCAGTCAGGCGGATTCAGATGGTGATGGAGCATTGATAATTAAAAGATAAATAAAACATAAACTAAAGATAGAGATACTTATGAAATTCTTTGGTTGGAATTTCAGATAAGCGTATGAAGATGCTTTGTTCCTCCTGAACCTCTGCTTTCCTATTGCCTTCTTCCAATCATTCATACTCCTTTCCATTGCAAGCTTTATGTTGGGTATCACCGTTGTCAGTGGCTACTTTCCGTCCTCTCAGTGAAAATGTTCTACGCACGCTGTCACCGCACGGCTAATCATCTGTCGGTTCTCGATCATGTTGGAATAGGATCCATTGATCCTTTTGCATCTGTCACACGCCCAACAATCGCAAGTTTGAAGCTCGTCACAGTCATCCCTTCCCAGATCCTACTCAGAATACCATAGATAAGGTTTAGACGTTCCGGATCTCAGGAATGGCTACCAATAATTCTAGCCTATACCACGAAGGTTCCAATCTTAGATTATAAACCCAAGAGATACACATTCAAGCTTGTTTGCATGTAGAACGGAAGTGGTTGTCAGTCACGCGTTCATAGGTGAGAATGATGATGAGTGTCACATAATCATCACATTCATCATGTTCTTGGGTGCGAATGAATATCTTGGAGAAGAAATAGACTTGAGTTGAATAGAAAAATAGTAGTACTTTGCATTAATTCATGAAGAACAGCAGAGCTCCACACCTTAATCTATGGTGTGTAGAAACTCCACCGTTGAAAATACAAAAGTGATAATGGAGGTCATTGGCTTCGGCCCCAGAGAGGGAACCACTTGGTGTGTGCTTGGGCTGAGCATTGAAGCTTTCATGTGTAGAGACTTTTCTTGGAGTTAAACGCCAGCTTTTGTGCCAGTTTGGGCGTTTAACTCCAGTTTTTGTGCCAGTTCTGGCGTTAAACGCCAGAATTCTTGAGCTGACTTGGAACGCCTGTTTGGGCCATCAAATCTCAGACAAAGTATGGACTATTATATATTGCTGGAAAGCCCAGGATGTCTACTTTCACACGCAATTAAGAGCGTGCCAAGTGGGCTTTTGTAGCTCCAGAAAATTCACTTTGAGTGCAGGGAGGTCAGAATCCAATAGCATCTGCAGTCCTTTTTCAGCCTCTGAATTAGATTTTTGCTTAGGTCCCTCAATTTCAGCCAGAAAATACCTGAAATCACAGAAAAATACACAAACTCATAGTAAAGTCCAGAAGAGTAATTTTTATTTAAAAACATAATAAAAACTAATTAAAATATACTAAAAACATACTAAAAACAATGCCAAAAAGCGTATAAATTATCCGCTCATCA